>NC_088102.1:40894379-41197409 GCF_036370855.1 Dromaius novaehollandiae
CAGAGGGGAGGTTAGATCCCAAGGGGTAGACGGGGTCCACGAATCACCGTGATGGGAACATGAAGCACCATCCCCTAGTGCCCAGCAGTGCACTGGTAAAACAGCCAGGGCAGGGGAAGCAGGAAGTGGGAAAAACCTTGCATGAACTCGCTGTTGCCTGGCCTTCCAGCACAGTGGGAATGTGTCACTGCCACTGTGTATTTTTGGCCTTAAACGGGCATGGACTCCTGCTCAGGATTTAGACTTTGAACACGTCTCGGCAGGGCTGGAAGCCAGCTGGACCATGCCAGAGCGCAGCTGCGCCTGCTGCTAGGAGCGCCCGGGTCGTGCTGGCTGCTCGGGCTGCAGGGAGCACGGAGCGTGCACTGCGATAGCACAGCTCAGGCCTCCCCACATCTGCGAGGTTGTTTAACCCTTCCTGAGGTAACTTCTAGCTTTTGCAAGCACAGGAGACAAAGGCTTTGCTCTGAGCCTGGAAGCTCTGTTAAATGCCCGGGGCAGGGGTTGAATCCCCCTGGCTCCCCTCAGCACATGTCCATGCAAAAGGCTCTGCTCTCCCTAACAAACTGGGAAGTGGCCTATGAGCAAGCTGGGGTGAGCCGCCTCGCCAAAGAGCCAGACCTCTGATAACCACAGCTCCCTCATTTGAAAGGTCCCAGAGCTGAGAGGCATTTGTATTCCAAGGTTTCCTCGTTTGCACGATTATCCTGTGGACATGTGTGCAAATGAGCCCACAGAACTATGAGCCGTGACAGGCAGAGACCCCGCTCCAAGCATTGTGCCACCTCCTGGACCCGCCTCCGACCCTCCTGCCATGCCCAGCAGCTGCAACTCGGGGTCACTAGACTGGAGTCGTCGCTTTTGTCCTTCAGAGCATCTCTCTCTTTTCTGCGTGCTGGCTGTCTCTGTAAGACTCATAACCTCTGCCGATCTTGAAACAAGGGACCAGTAAAAGCCAGAAAATACCCTCATCAACTAGACCTCCTGCTTAGCTCACACATGAGTCCACTTTTAATATCTTGAGAATCAAACTGAGCAGAGTCGCCATGTGATTTCTTTATCCTGCAGGACCAGTTTAATTGCTTAGTTTATTTACCTTCAAGCAATCCTGCAGCTTTCCTCATCAAAGCCCAGATGCCGCCCTGTGTGTCGTGCTCTCAGCCCGCTGCCTCGCCTTCAGCGGCAGTTGTCTTCCACATCTCGCTGCCTCCGTTCCTGGGAGTCTCAGCTGCCTTTTCCCCTCCTCACCCTTCATTCCTGCTTCTTCTGACCTGCTCTTAGTTAGGCTGCACTGTGCGGCTTGTGAAGGGAAACAGATTTGCTTGCTGAAGCTGGCCGAAGAATCTGCACCAAAGACTTGCTCCTCAGGTGCTGCCATGTAGAGGGCTGCTGAGGTCTACAGCTGCTCTGCAATTAAAAACCACAGGAGGGGGACGCAGATGGGGCTTTGGACTCACCTCTCTTTTTCTGAATGTCAGAACCATGGCACAGTTTAGCCTGTTAGCAGGACTGGCACATCCTGAGCTCAGACAGTGATAGCACCTTGGCAAAACCATGTTTTCAGCCTTTGCCTACACACTATGTTCAGGTCTGCCATTCTGTCATCTTCTGGACAGCTGACATCGTTGATTTTCTGTATGGGTGTTTGTCTCTACAGCTGCATATTTGTTTATACATACAGCAGTGGGGAAGGCATCCAGTCCTTCCCTTAGTCTTCCAGCAGCAGCTGGTGTCTGATATCAGATGTTAGATCCTCCATGCTGGAGCACAGACTGGTTTTGAGCATGGTCTGTCCAATTCAAGCTAACTAGAGCTTTCCGCAGCCTAGACAAAGCTTGTCCTGCCAGCACCAGAAAGGCCCCTCAGCCAGCCCTGCTCGTACACACACGTCTAACACAAAAGAAAAACTCTTCCTGTGCACAGTGTGACAGACTGTCTGCTGTGGGCCATCTGCAAACCGCAAGCTCTTTTCTGTGCCCAAACTCCTGACCTTCCCCTGCAGCAGCTGAGCTACCGTACCCGAAATGCCTGTCCTGTGCCGACCTGCCTCTGGACATGTAAACACTCTGCCACGAACCCCTCCGCAGAGCAGCCCTCCTGGCCAAGGCTGGGCAGAGCCTCGCAGCCTCCTGTCGTCCTTCAGCTCGGAGAGGTAACACGGCTCTGTGGGAAGCAGCACAGCAAACCACAGGCTGCTGCCTGAGTGACTCATATAGGGAAGCGACAGCGCGAGCAGTGCTAGAGCTACCGACATCAAATAGGAAATGAAATTGCTTGCATGGGTTTTTCTTTCTCACCAGTCATATTATGCAGCTAATGAACACAGGGCAGAGAATTTTGCATCACTGTGACAGTGGTTTGGGAATGACCTTTGGACTCTCCTGCCAGGGCTTTGAGGTCACTTATGGGTCATAGAAATGATGTGTCCTGGCTCCAGGTAGAGGGAACTGGATTAACAACGTCTTTCTCATGGATTCCTGCCAGACTGGCAGTCGGGGCATGGCCACAGCCCACTCTTGTGTGACTTGCCCTTCCCTCCCCCACTTGCTCTTCTGACCAGGCAGAGAGTTCCCAGAAAGCAGCTGTGTTACTATATTAAGGTGATCCTGCCCTCGGTCTTGCTTTGTTTCTGGGGAATCTTAAGCAAATCAAGTTGCAGAGTATATGCAGAGCACCACAGTTTCCACATCAGAAGAATGGACAATCCAAAAGGAAAGAGAGGGTGAGAGCAAGCGAGCTCTGTGGCTGCACTCATCCCTGACATGATGGATTTCCCCTTCCTGGAAGCAGCCTTGGCATAAATAAAGCCAGTAAAGGCTGTTGTGCAAGAACCCCCTTCACTACCAATAGTCATGGAGTCATAGATAATAAAGGACCTGGCAGCTCGTCTTGCACGGCTTCTTGTAATCAGCAGGATCTTCCCTGCTGAATATTCACCAAGGTTGCTTTAGCTAGTGCGCCTCTGAAAACCTCCAGGGATGGAGCCTTAGCAGGTGCCCTCGGAACACATTTTTCCGTACCTTAAGCATTCCTACTGCAAGGAAGAAAAACAAACCTCTCATGTAAAACATAAAGAGCCATCTCTGAGCAAGTTTAAACACAGTGAGAGCCATCTGTAGGCCACAGAGTAGTAGAAGTGTTCAGCACAATAGATTCTTTTTTTTTTTCCCCTCAACTAATCCCTTAATGCATGGTCATGCACTGTCTTGAGGTTATTGCACTTGGCATGAACATCTCCTCCCACCCTCTAGCATGACACAGTCTAGAAATTTGTGGACCATTATGTCTCTTTTCGATCTCTCTCCTCCCCAACCTATGAAAGCTGGTTTCAAGCATGGTCTTTTCATATGCCAGTTTCTCAAAGACTGCTATCAAATTTGCTGTTTTTCTCTTTCTTTGATGATCACTCAAGAAAAATATAATAATGTGAGGACAGAAGGACTGTGGTAATCTACACGGCACAAGTACCCAGTCATTTTCTGAGTGAGGTATCACCCTGGCATTGTGCTCTTCATGGCAAACTACATGAATGTGTCGCACATGTTGTAGTGTAACACATTTGCCAAATCTATTTATTGCGCATCTTTGACCACTTTACCAACCTTCATCCCACATTGCCATCTGTTCTGGGGCTACCTCCCCCAGTCCGAGCTCCTGAGTACCTATGGAGGGCTGCCAGGGACATGGTTCCTTCTTGCCAAATTTGGAATTTAAGTTGCAAATTTACCCTAGCAAGAGCGCCAAGGGGAGACAGAGTCAATGCCAAGCCAGCTCCAGCTTTCCTGTCGGGCACATTTTCAATTCTGTCACAGTAGCTGAAAAGGGGGGCTGACTCCCATTAGAAAAAGGCCATGCCCAGCACTGCAAGAGAAATCATGGATTCTGCCCAGTCCAGCAAAAGCAGGGAATCAAAGACTTTAAAATTGTAATATCTGTAGGCTCAGAAAAATATATTTTTTTTTAATATGACTTGCATGACATCCTCAACACCCTGCACATTTGTCCTTATGGAAAATAATGCCCCTTGCTCCAGAGAGTGAAGGGCTTTTTGAAAACAGTCCCAATAAAATGTGTTAAAACTCTCTAGATCACTCGTGGACCTGTTTTTTCCACAGAAGGACTCAATTACATGATATACACAAGTGCATGTTAGTGAAAGCTTTATACAACACCACACCATTATGCTTGGACAATATATGCATACGTTCAAGCAGATATTTCCAAAGCCAAGTAGGGATTTATACGCTCAGGTTCCCTATAAAATAAAGCAAATACACCAGGTGGTATTTTCTATAGTGAGCCCCTTCAGGTGCTCTTATCCAGATATAATATGTGCTTCACTCAGTGCTACACTGGCGCTACAGCCAAGCATGAGACGTGTAAGCCTTGGCTAGCACCTCCTGCTTCTCCGTGCACCAGGGTAACAGCCTGGATTACAGGATCGTTTCACTTGCAATTTATGATTGTCATGGAGGGGGATATCATCGTCCATACTAGGCTTCTTACCACCACAAAACATCACTGCATGGGGGACTCGAGCACGCAGGCAGACCACAAGGTGTTAACTCAGAGACGCCGAAGGCACCTAGCCCCACGCCACATCCGGAGAGGTCACCCATGGGGTGACTCACCTCCCCGCCGGCCGGCCAGGGCTGCGCACTGCTCGCGCCCGGGCTGCTTTGAGGTTTTACTGGGAGCTTCAAAGCGCTGCGCAGGCTGTGTGGGCCCAGCGGAGGGGCGAGTCGCTCCTGCATGAAGCCTTTCTGTACCCCCTTGGCCAAGCCGAAAGTTTGAGAGTGAAGGCGGATTGCAACTGTCTGTTTTCAACCTCGCACGCCAGGAAGGTGTCAAGGTCTGTGATACCAGGCAGAAGCAGTGCCCGGTACCAGAGACAGAAGATTAATTTCTATTAGCCTATGAGACTGTCGTTCCTGGGCAAAGACGTCTCTGATGAATTCCATCTCCCCGTCTGTTAACAAATTGCCTGCAAATAGATTGCAGTTTCTCCAAGATTTATCCACTATTTGAAATGCACTCACCAAATATTTACTTGCCAGAGAGTTATTCCTGAAGAAATTCTCGATCTGCAGCTCACTTACAGAGCAGTTGCTACTGGCATTGGAGAGCTGAAATTCGAGGTGCTCTGTTAAGCTTTGCTTGGACACGCAAGTCACCTGGTATTGTCCCTGCCACCCAAAAAGATAGATACAACTGTTACAGTCGGGTTTGCTCAAACGTTTTCCAATATTTGTTTTAATTTGACTGTTTCCATGAACATTCCTCTGTCAAATTCAAACTCAAAATATTCCTGGAAAGAAAAGGGACCTGAACACAGCCAAAGCTAAATCATTATTTTTTATTTGCGGCAAAACTGTAGTGTCATTCACTGTGCTCTGGACACAGGGTTGTATCCAGCTGCAGGGTGCATACCTACAGTATTTATGCAGCTAAAACTCCATGAAAGTTGTTAGAATTTCCTCGTCTGGGCAAAACCAGCAAGCTTACATTCTAGCTTTGCCACCCAGGTGGTTTTTCACTCAGACAGATAATAATTGTATCCCAAGGCTACTGAAAATAACCAATTCATAATTAAAAAGCTGCTGTTCTTAATGTACATAGAAAAGGCCTACCACTCACTTTAAAGGTATACAGTAACTCAAACCACATTTTCTTGCTACTGGATAGCATTTTATTTCTTTGACAGTTGGCACCTCTCCAAGACTCCGCTTTTAGGATGCAAAGAGCAATTACTGGTCCCCTGAACTTCATGGGAAATGTGTATCTCTGAAAAACAGTTCCTTCTGTTGAGAAGAAACAAATAAACAACCTGCCAGTGATTTCAATGATTTCTTTTGTCTTACATCCATCCATCTTCCACTCTCAAACTTAGGACAGGCACTTTGGGAGAAAAAGCACCTCTTCTCCTGGCATCTTGATCAAAAGCATTTTTTCCTTCAGGTCCTTTGCAGCCTGTGTCTTAGCCCATTTGCGAGCCAGGCTAAGAGTGTGTTTGAAGCTGTGTGCAAGAACTGCTCACATTATGCCAGGGCAGTCAGAAAGAACTTGCTTTTGGTATGTGATCGGTGTCTCGTCCCATTTATTGCACCATTCATTAAAGTGCTGTAAGATACAGTTTTAATTAGGGTTGTGCTGAACCAGCAGCTGAGTTCTTGACATTGAGATGAGATTAAATTTCAAAAGGAAGGCTGAGACCTGCGGCCCTTCCTCAGCAGAGCTTCTGCTGGCTAACCTAGCCCTGCCTGGTTCACAGAAGGACATGGCAAATCCTTCGGTTGGTGCCTGCCCACAGACATACTCCAATTATCCGTAGTCAGCTGTGAACCAGCTTACTGCTCTCTCCCCCCTGCAATTAAGGATGGATATGTTCTTTGTCTTGGTCTATAAAATATATATGCTGGATGTAAACTGGGAAAGCTTCCACAGAGAGCTGGCAGGACAGCTGCCAGGCTGCGTGGGATGGGCTGGCTGGCTTGTAGTAACTGGCTCTTCTGCAGCTAGATAGTATGTGTAGCTAGCATCTGAGTTTGGCCTATATGAATGGTGGCCTTTGCGTGACTTTCCTATGCCATCCGTATAGCAATTTGCTCATCAGAGTTTTCACTGGTACAAGTATGTACCCTGCAGTAACAGGCAAACAGCCTGGATTTCTCAGATTTATGAATCAACAAAAAAATCACGGCCAGGTCTGTGCCATGGAATACAGCAAGCTCCTAAAGCTAAGACTGTGATCTTGGCTACTTTGGTATAAATCAAGCTCTAATTCCATTATAGATGATGGAGTAATTTTTGTTTTATCTTAGCATAATGGAGCAGGATCTGGTTACTAATGAGACCAAATCCCTAAGGATGCTAGGTGGGTGCCTAAACTATATGAATAGCCAGCCACCCAGGACAGGCTGGACTCTCCAGCTCCCCTCCTGGCATGCACTCTCTTCTCTGTAGAAACACTGCAGCAAAATGCCGCTTACTATTTTTTTTTTTTTTTAGGTAGTCCTTAGCCTAGTTACTGTGGTTATTCTCTTAATGGGACCACAGAGCTCCTCTTACTTTGTCATGATTGGACTTTGAGGGACACATTTAGTGAGCTCCTCTGAATAAGTGATGCGGGTTTCCAAAGAGGTGCAGAGATCAATTAAAACCTGAACAAAAGCCCTGTCAGCAGCACTGCTTATGCAAAAAATTGTGCCAAATCTCATCACCTTTCACACCCCCTCTCCAAATCACAAACACAAGCTGGCAAATCATGTGAGAAGCTGTGCAGGAAAAAAATGACATTCAGGTGGTGGTCCAGATGGTGCCAATTTTGAGGGAGACATGGAAGTGCATAATAGAGACTGGGGCGCTGTGAGCTGTGAAGGGCAACCCTCCCGTTGCCTTGCAGGGCGGACGAGGTGACAGCCTGCCATGGGCTCAGGTGGGGACGGGCCACCGCCAGGTGTTTGGCACCGGCGGGGGGCACCACATGGCTCAGGAGAGAGGTTCAGTGGAAAACTTCATTTTAAAAAGCTGTGATTTATGTCTCCTCACCTGTCACAGCAGCTGGTTTTCATTGGCTTCCCCTCGCCTAAGGAGATGCTTTTAGTTACTAGCATTTTTGTCCTACTTCAGCTGCAAAAGAACCCATAGATGAGGGCCTGCAGTCATGTTCCTGTCTGCTCTCAGGAGTCAGGCAGGGCATCGGCTTGAATTCAGCATGCATCACAAATGCTTCCTCCTCCTTTTTGTTCCTCTCCCTTGAAATGTATTGTTTCTGCAATATCATCCAAATTGTAGCATGGATCCTTTTCTGTATGGGCCAGTGAGGAGAAACACGCAGAAGGCAGCTTTGTGGCTCACATCAGCAGGATTTACAGTCTTCTCCTTCCAAGCAGAAACCCAGTTAAATCTGAGGAGTCAACGTGGTACAGTCATATGGGCGGAGGAAAAGTTCTGTCACTTCACTGAGGCCGATTTTCAGAGAGGAGACAACTATGACTATGTTTCTTCTCCTTCGATGTAGCAGAGCCTGTAGTGGTTGGCTCCGTAGTGCCAGTATTGGATCAGCAACTCCTGACTGAGCTCATGGCTAATGCATAGCTGGGGAACTGTCTGCACAGGCTTTGCTGAAGGACATCTACTTCATATGATGAAACACAAGAAGCTGTTGAGTAATACCGCAGTTAAGGTTTTGCAGCCTTCCTATTCCCACACAGCTTCCCAGAAAGGTTTAATCATTTTTCTTTCCAGAGGTTTGGTCTGGACTAATGCAGTGTCAAGGGCAAATGAATCTGATCACTTCATCCACTTCAGTTGTATAAACTTGCTGGTTTCACATTGGATTAAAAAAGCTAGACTTACAGGGCAAAATCTATTCTTGTAGTAAGCATCAAAGTTATTCAGTTGGCACTAGGAGTGAATTTGGAGCATGATATTTTACATGCTTACCTCGTTACATTGTGCGGTGCCTCCTTAGCAGAGTGTTTCTGGTTGGCATGGTGGCCTACTGCTGGTACCAAGTGAAAGCTTTAGTTTGAAAACACAGATTGGTCCCACTTTCAAAACTGAGCAGAGAAAGGGAGCCTTTCAGAGGCAGCCAGGTCAGCTCTTGTCTAACTCACCTGTCACTCATGGCAGCAACAAGGGAGCAATTCACATTAGTTGAGAAACCAGGTGTCAACCACCCAGATTTCCTAACCCAAATTTGGCCTTTGGCTTGGCATCAGCACTTCAGGGGGAAGATTTGTATTGGCAGAAAATTGATAGAAGGGGAAAAAATGGCCCCTCACATGCTGGCAAAAGGCAGTGGTGGAAAAAACAAACTAAACCAGCAACAGGGCCCAAATCGAGAGCTATCATTTCTGCACGTCCCTTCCACATTATTTAGGGCCAGATTTCCAGTGAGAATGTCAAAATGCACCCGGGGAATCTGCAGGACCGTCTTCTGCGTAGGTGCCCACTGCATTGTGCCTCCGCCCAGCCGGCTGCTCCTGCAAACAGGCAACGTGCGTATCAGAGCGCAAAATAAGGATGCTAATATTTTTGTACTAGCAAAGGCAGCAGGTAAGAATTTGCTCATTGCTGGTTTTTTTTCAGATTTTTATGCATGTTTCTAATTTGAATGTTTATGAATAACTTTCTTATGGAGGAAAAAAAGTAATATAATAAAGTCTCTGTTTCTATACTCCCTGCTTTTCCAGAGTCAAACCTTTCAGTCCTCAGCAGGTTTCCTGTTCTTTCTACTGGAGCATCACAAATCTAGCAAATGCCAATCGGGTGCCTCCAGGGACAGGGCAAAGATCTCGCAGTTCCAGTGCTAATGCAGCTCCCTAGAGCTGTGTAGCAAATGATTTTTTCACTTGAGGGAGGGAGTTTCATTTTTTTCCTGCAGAATGGAATGAAACAAAAAATGTCAAGTAATTCTGTATCAAGTTAGGAAAAAAATTGACATTCATTTTGACCCAAATGTTAGGCTTAGGTAACATTTTTTTAGGTCAAATTTTTTTAATTCTACCTTTACTTTTTATTATATTACAATTTTATGTTAAATTAACATAAATAAAAGAAAGTCATTTCAAATGTGACACTAAAAATGATCAAAATGGAACATTTCAACTTGAAATATTTTTCCCATTAGTTTTTTTGTTTCACAACAATTTAACAAATTTGTCATTTTTTCTGTGAAAATTTTTGGTTTTGATGAGCTAACATTTTCTGGTGAAAAAATTCCCTTTCTGTATGAAAATGTCCAATTATTTCTCTTGCTCACTGAGAATTTTATCTTTATTTGTTCTAATGAAAAAGGCCTGCACTGCTTTTTAACTTGTAACTAGGCAATTCCATAGAAGTTGTTGCTACTTTGCATGTATATGGATTATCTATAGGAACAGTTTCTTGAAGAAAGAAAAAAATAGAAGTATTACCAAAAAAATGCAATGGATTATTAAAAAGAGAAATAAAACATTAAGCTAGTTTCACTGAAATGTTAGTGTTTCCTTTCCTGAGGGGAAAAAGACATGTTGTGAAGCTAGGCTTCACTACAATTCTAAAATATATATGTTAATTAAGCACCATTTTATGGGGTGAGGCCAAGAAGGGGCGTGTTGGTACTTAAGCTGCACTTTGCTTCTCAGCTGCAGCAGTAGCATAAGCTGGCAATCACCTGGCTGCAATGCATGCGCCACGGCTGCGATGCGTGGGACATGGCAAGCTGGGAAGGTGCTTGTTGGGGCAGCGTGTGCGGAAAACACGTTTTCTCTGAAGCGGAAAGGCAGCCGGCTGTGCATGACTAGAGAATTCCCAGTGAGGTAACATAAGAGCCACCTTTACAGTAGGAAAAGCAGCAAGTTCATGAGATGTGGCTTCATCCCAGATCTACATCTTGCTGAGAAGGTAGCATGCAGATTTTAAAAAAAAAAAGTTAAAGAAAAAAGGGGAAAATCTGGTTCTGCAGCAGAAGTTTGATTCACTGGGGACAGGCTTCAGGTTCTGAGAAAAATAAATGTGAAAGAATGAGGAGGATGAAAGAAGAGGATGTATTCAAGTCCCCCAGAGGGAATCAAGGGCACAGGTGGAAGGAAGATGGTGCTCCAGCGCAGCTCTGCAAGACGCAGCCCCGGCTTACCGCCTCCGTGGCACACCGCGGACTCCGGGCCAGCTCTGCCGTCCCTGAGCAGGGTGGCCGCGGGCACCTGGCAGTACCGCAGAGCTGGCCTGCAACAGGCCGGGGCCCGGGGGGCCCTGGCAGCAGGGCAGTGCACCCGGCCTCAAGGGCACGGCTCACTCAGGGCACCACGCGGGTCTGCAGTCCCTCCACCGGCCGCCGGCCCAGGGAAAGCCTGGGGCACCAGGGCCCAAAATGCCTCCAGAAAGCTGCGATCGCAGCCAGGTAACAGTCCTCCACAGGCAGGAGAAGCTCATTTCTGTCCTGAAGCACTCTCCTCATGCTTCCTTATGCGGCCCATCACGTCTGAGCAGCTAACAGTGAGATCTAGGAGGAAAAGGCTTCTTTTTAAGAACATTTTGTTTTTTGAAAGTGCCATCTCTCCTACACCTACCTGCCTCTGCTGCAACAACAGAGATCGTCCAGTAGGTTGGCCAAAGCGTTACCCTCCGCCTCAGTAGGAAAAAGGAGGTCGGCCAGGGAACACAAGGTTCATCATCACTAGAAAATACCGAAATCTTGAGATTCTACTTCTCGGGTTATTTGAAAATATTTAAAAGAAAAAAGTTTCGGAAGTATTCATTTGACTGAAGTGTTGACGATTCTCAGCAAGTTTCTGACAGGAAGAATTACTTACTCCTCTTCCAGTCCCCACCATAGCTTGCTCACTCCCTTGTCTCTGCTGAGTTTGGCTAACTCATTTCATAGTCACTCATGACTGAGCAATGATATGGAAAAATATAGTATGTAATGGAAACTGTGACCTGTCAACTTATGTGGGTCGGTGCCAAGGAGGCTTCTAATTATAGCCCAACATGTAAATACTTCTGGAAGATGATTGTACTTATTTGGACTAGTGCAATATTAATTAAATACTTTGATTATTTCTGAGATAGACTTTGGAAAGGAGGAGGAGAGGTTGTCAAGGGAATTAACCTTTTCACTGCTGAGAATAAGGTTGCCTTTCCTGGAAACTACAGCAGAAGGCTAAATACAAGTTTTCCTCCCTCTTTACCCTCTCCTCCTGCCTTTGACATATTCCCATGATGCCTCCCATCATCATCTGTCTGCCTTTAGTCTCCCCCCATTCTGTCTCCATGCCGGTTCCCAAGGTCATGGCTCACCTGCCTGCCTGAGCAGACCAAACGGGGAGGGATGAAGGAGGCCTCCTGGCAGGGAGACAGAGCGGCTCTTCTCCGAGGCCAGCGTCCCAGGCTGCTTTCTTCCTCTGCTCACAACATTCCCAGTGGTGCCTGTTTTGGAGAGCTGAGGAAACGGACATGTTCCAGTGAGTACACTGGGTTTCTCAGCAGCTTCCAAGTACCAACATGAAATAGTCCCTCCTGGAGAGAGCTGCACTGAATCAGAGTTGTGATACCTGCCTTATTGCTACAGCCTCCTCCAGCTACATGGCCCCGTTTATAAAACAATAAAATTACTTTATAAAATATATAAATATGTGAAATATAAAAATAAAATTGCCTCAACTCCAGCTTACGCAGCAGCCAGAGCATGCAGAAGGCTCATGTTCATGGCGTCAGTCAGTCATGGTGGGAACAGACGTCTGGGCAATCATCTGCTGCAGCTGAAAGAGGTGGGGGGGGGCAGGGGGGGAAGCTAGTGCACAAAACAGCAAACTAGAGGAGCTGGAATCATCTCTGTAAGAGACTACTGACAACTTCTGTGGCTTCAGAAACAGCAGGACAAGGTGCCATTGTCTGTCTGGCTTGTCCCAAGGAGAAAACAAATAGCAATGATGTTGCAAATGAGAGTCAAAGTCAGGAGGCACAGTGAAACCAAGGAAAGCATATTTGGCTTTTTAGCTCATGCAAGACACAAAGCTGAGCTCAGGCTCAGCTGCAGACTCTCTAGGGTTGATGAACGTTTCACAGGGGTCCTGGGTTTGCAGGGAGCCTGGGGCTGCCCTTCAAGCAAGGCAGCGCAGGCAGAGTCAGGTTGCAGTGGGCATTGAGCCAAGGTTTCGGTGGGCAAAGCAGACTCTCAGCCAGGAGCTAGCTTTCAAGCAAGCCTCAGGCCACATTTCAAATGAGCTTGTTGTTACTTCTGCAACAAAAATATAGCAGGTGTTGAGCTGTTGTGTCCAGCGATATCTCTGAGCGACTTTGGGGCCAGTTTGCTTCAGCAAGATAAGCTCTGCATTTCAAGGGAGCCAAAGCCTTGCGTTGAATGAATCTTCTGTCCCGGTGTGTGGCAGGACATCAAAGCCTTGGGGCACTCGCGTGCTTCCATCATTTCAGCCCAAACTAAACAGACTGTTCTTGCACCATACCTTGTACCCATAGTGAGCCTCAGTTTCTCTCCCCACTGGTGGCCTGGGAAGCACACTCAGCACTGCAAAAGCAGGAGGCATGGAGGAGAGGAGAGCCTTGCACCTCCCAGGGATTTTGTGCCTGGTGGAGCATCCTGCTGATTTATACACGGTACAAACAGGCAGCCGGTGCCGCTCTGACAGGACCAGCGCCAGCTCTCCTAATTAGCACGAACATACCTGAGAGCGAGCTGCGAGGGGGAGCTGAATCACTGCCTCTGCGGTGAGCGTGACAGCTCTGCCGTACCCACGCAGCACGAGAACGTGACCCTGCTCGCCCTGTCGTCTCTTCATTGCTGTCTGTAAGACTGCGGAGTTCAACGTCTTGTCTGAAGCAGAGGAGTACGAGATGGTTGTGGGTCAGAGCTGGTACTAATGTGCTCTCAAGGACTCTCTGCAGCTGCACAGCATTGTCTTGAAGGTACGGGGGAAGGACAAGTGCTATTTCTGTCCCAGGAATGCAGAAAATGTTAAATCAACATAATGAGAGCTGGTGAGAAACAATAGAGGTATCAGGACAGCTCGGAGAAAAGGAGAGTGAGGAGACCAGGATGCTGCGGGCCCGAGAGACATGGGGACACACATGCTAATTTCTTCTTTCCACTGCAGCCTCAGGGACCACCTAATACAGCTGGGCCATCGACTCCATAAAAGCAGTGCTCCTTTGAAACGGTGATGCTGTTATCGCCAGCTACCCCTTGCGAGGGCGTAGTGCCAAGGCTGGCCGCTGTCGCAGGATTTCCAGCTGTGGGAAGCGCCCGGGGAGCCTTGGTGGGCCGCACTGGCTGCAGGGGAGCTGCAGGCTTCCCCGTGCCAGGCAGCAGCCCCGGAGGTGAGCGCCAGGGGCGTTCGCTGGGAGACTGCAGAAGCTCTCTCCAGTCGTGCCAGATTCGCAAACACCCAAGGCAAAAGCACAAAAACTCTCCCTCATGATATTTCCAAAAGCTGCAAGCCCTGCTCCAGCTGGTTTCATCAGGGCATTGCCTGACCAACACCGCATTCATAAGCGCCCCAAATACACTGGAGACATGTGGAGACCTTTCACATTCTGTATGAAAGAGAAAGCAGCACACAGCACAGGCCAGAGACAAAAGCCCAGGCCCAGCAGGATGCGAAGAAACAGTGAAATCACCAGACATAAGCTCAGAGATGATGTGCTAATCCTATGTGCCTGAAATCGTGAGGTGGAAGGGAAGAGACTTTTTTCTGCATACCCTTTTTTCAAGGAACAGTAGCCTCAGTTTAACTGATGGACTTAAAGGGTCTGATAGGGCTTCTTCCTGCCTTCAGAGGGGTTACGGCTTCGCGTAGAGGCATATAAAACCAGAGACTGATCAAAGCTGCCATTTTTCATGATAACTTGCTGGTTCAGAGACACTAGCTGCTCTTCATTCTCGTTGTCTCATTGCTAATCACAGCCGGCAACTTTCCTAGCGCTCTCCTAAAGATCGGCTGCATGGATTTTTTCTTTCCAATTGCATTTCCAGGGATGATAAGAAAGTTGCCACATAAATTAAGGAAGAAGCCTGGAGACTCCAATTCAAAAATAACATAGATGAATTCCTGAGTGAGAGGGGAAGAAAGAGCACAGCTAAATGCCCTGCCTGTCTGACGGCTTCTCCCTCGCCATGTTCACACCAATTAGCTGTAGCTGCACTGATAGGGTGGCCAGGAAAGCACCTTTGTGCAGACATGCTAATTTGTTCGCAGATTGTAGAGCACAATTAATAAAAGCACTGCTCCACGCATTCCTGAAAACAAAGAACTAACGTGCAAACATTCAGAGGCACAAAACCTGAAAAGGGTACGCACATGGCTGGATCAAACGCAAGCTGGATTTAGGGAAGATTTATACCAGTCACCCGGCTCTTGTGGTCAGGATCATTGGGCACTATAAATTTAAGTCCTTGTTCTGCCATTCAAAACTTTACACTACCAGTATAAAATAAGCAGAGAGGAGAATAAACTTTTAAAGGCAGGAGAAAGAAGTGCATGAGACTTGTGTTTAAGCCCAGGAGAAACAAACCAAGAGCATTACAGAAAGTCCTAATGTCAGTGCAGAGTGGAAAGAGGGCAAGGAAAAAAAATCCATCTTCATAATAAAATGCTGGATTTAGCTGTGATGGGTGGATGGAGAGTCAGGTTCCTATTTCTCTACTCCCTCCCTGCTCTTTCGCCTTTGTTATCTTAAATATTGGGGCTTTTATTAAAGGACAGGAGCAAGCAGAAATTAAATGCTCACTCTCAAAATGAAGCTGACATGAGCCTCTGGCTTTGAGGACGGATTAGTTCTGAAGGCATGAAATGCACAAAATGAGGCTGGTGAGGGCTGGCAATGGAATTCCCAGTAGGGACAGGTTCCTTTAAAACACAGATTAAACAGGGAGAAAATGCACAGCATATGAATATGAATTGATGCTGGGCCTAGCCTGGTCTCGCTTCATTTGATAAAGCGCATTTCCTTATTGCATGTCAATTATTTACATGATTTAAATATGTATCAGCAGATGAACATGTCAGCACTGCAACAGATACATAGATCCACACACGAACACACACATGCTGTCTAAGCACATAGACTGTGCCTTCAGGAAAGGATGTGCACACAAGACCATTGGGCAGCTAATAAGTACGAGGACACTATTGCACTCAGTGAGCCATGGGTAACAAGCACCCCTTTAACTGGTCCCTAACGCATTCGTAGCGCTGCCCTTTTATACAAGCCAGTTTTCCTCAGGATAATTTGAATTCAGGCTTTGCTTAGCACCGCGGGAATGTCAGCGCCTGGCAGGAGCCGCGCGCCTTGCCTGCGCATGTGCTAATCTCCGGTACGTGGGACTGCTTGTCTGCGAGATAGTTATTATTCTTCCTTTCATCCACACAAGTTCACAGCAAAGGAAACACAGGAGCACTACATCTAAACTGGATAAAATCCTTGTGCCCAGCAATTCTCCAAAGTTAGTGCTATTAGTAAAGACGTTAGCTGCTGATATCGCACTGTTCGAGCCTCTACCATCATATAAAAATCTGCTCTGAATTCTCCTGAAACAAGATTGTTTTTCTCACATGCATGATTCTCATTCTTACTTGGAGTTTCTGTCCATGGTTTTTGCTCCAGGTATAGGAAGGTCTAGGTACAGCACTGACTTTACAGCAAGTGCTGCCTCTGAATTCTGTTATTTGCCCCCAACTCATAAAAAGTCAAACCTGTATTTCTGAATACATTGCCCAGGAACCCATCAGAACATGGGCCCAGATTTTGCAGTTTGACTTAGCTGCATTCTCTGGATACAGATATACTAAGAGTCAAACTTGCCAAGAGCCAGTTGTGCACCTACAACAGCAGGCAGTGACATGCTGGTGGCCTCTTCCTGAGGAATGCCTCGTTCAGAAGTCCTGCTGCTGAAGGGCAGACCACCTCTGGAAACACTGAAGGCTTGGACACGGGTGGACTATGGATGTTTATGCAGCTAGGAAGAGAAAACTGGATCCAGCTAAGCTTTACTCAGTGTCTTTCCTCTGCCCTCATCTCCTCCCAGCTCTGAGAAGGTCTAGAACAAGAGATGTTAACTGGTTTAGCTCTGGAGAAAGGTTCCTAAAAAGCACAGGTAGGACTGGGTATAACATGTAATTTTACTGATGTATTATAGTTTCATTAACAACACTTCAGCCGGAAGAGAAAGCTTTAATCAGCCTCCTGCCCTCTTTGGGGAGTGGAAAAGTGAAAAACAAACTAAGCATTTCTCTTAGCACGAAATTTGATAGGTCAGATGATTTTTGGCAGGTGTAAAACAGCATAGCAGAATCAATGGCAGTACTCCAATATAAACCAGCTGAGAACCTTAACGGAAGAACTGACCAAGGCAGTTACATATACCCTCCTGTGCTCTTGGCCTGGTGCTGCCCCCGGAAAATTTCCAAAAGCCATTTTTATCTTTCAACAATAATATGAGGGATGATGTTCCATGAGCAGCAGAAGAAGCAGACCATTGTTTTCTACAGCTTTGTATAACTTAGTAGGATTCTCCCATGTCTTTAAGGTGCCAATCACAAGTTTCCATTCAGCTAGGGCATTCGTAGTCTTTCTCTTACATTCACTAGGGTTTAATATGGTGTAACATCAAGCTGTGTCCTGTCCTTCAGGAGAGACTAACAAGGTGTTTCTCACTCCTTTTCTGCATGCTTATCTGCGTGTTTTCATGGAGTTTATAAAAATCTAATACCTATATGGTTTTATCATAGTTGGCTGAAATGACCAAGGAGTTTAGAAAGCACTAGTTGGAGGCAGATGATAGCATGACTGCACCAGTGTTCATTCCTTCAGAAGCTGGGCTAAAAGCAGACAGAGAATAAAACAGAAGTTATTAACATAATATCAATAAGACAGGCAGATGGCCATAAACACCCCCATCATCACATTTGCTTCCAGAGAGACAGGGACCCTCCATTTTTTCACTCTGCCCTGTTAGAGCAACCTGAAAACAATAGGGGAGGGCAAGTCTCTGGACTGCTGGGGAAAAATTTTGAACTACAATTCTTCATCTGACAAAGCCTAATTTCCCCTTCCCTTTTTGTTTTTGACTCAGCAGACATCAAGACAGCTCTGTTCATCTGCATCTGGCTGGGGTGCCAGCAGCAGATACTGTCAGCACAGCCCAGGGAAAGGCATTGTTTCCTCCAACTATGGCTGCAGGAGCAGCATGGGGAGCAGCCAGCCTTCCTCTACCAACACAGCAAAACCAAGAAAACATTGCATAATATGTATATGTGATTTGCATAATTGATGCAAGCAACATCCCACTATACATCCCCCTCTCCCTACAGTCAGTTTATCTTCCTTCCCTATCCCCATCATGCAGTCCCCTCTCTCCCATTTTCCAGCCTCTTAGTCTTCCTCCTACTCTCCTGTTCCCCTTCCTCACTCCCACCCAGACCATCAGCTTCTCTTCCACCAAGAACCTGGTGCCTCCACAGCATCTCTCCATCTCTTTGTTCTTCCAGCCACCCACCATTCATGGGTAGAAGACAGTCTGGGGGAGAAGATGGACATTTAACTGGCTAAAACATGGAGGAGGAGAGAAACCTTCAGCCACAATCATTATCCACCCAAGCAGCCTGCCACAAACCCCAAGTTAAATAGCAGGGAAATCAGTTGCCAAAGAAACTCACCTGGAGGCTGAAACCACTAATCAGCTGAAGATCCCGATCACATGTGGCATCTCAAGACAAAAGGCCTTGACTAGGACTGAGCACTCCAGCTAGCCACATAAGAGGCCACTGTCCCCAGGCACAGGCACAGGACACTGAGGCAGGCTATCACGCTTCCCTGAAGGCACCACAGTGAGCATTGTATGCACTAGCCTGAGGAAAGAGGTGCAAATAGGAGGCAGTAGGAGCTGGCAGCAGACTGTGAAAGGAAGTAGTGTCAAGGCAATAGCAGAAAGACTTGAAGAATGGTTAGGAGTCTGGACTACAAAAAAACACCCTAATTCCAACCACAGTCAAGATACAATGGCCCAGGCAGCACTTACTGGGTGAAATTTTTCTAACAAGTAACAACAGCAGCAGCATTTATGCTTTAAAGTCTATGCAGTTTACTGGCAGATTAGATATGGAGCCAATAAGCATCTCTAAATCTCCATCTCTGTTAACATACATCTTTATCTGCCGGTGCTCAGAGCCTGCAAGCAGCTGGTACATACCCATGTGTTGCACTGACATCTGTCCATGGCTGCTACCTTCAGCTCAAGAACCTCGGCTCTCATTTATAAATAATTGCCTGACCAGCTGTTGGCAGGCACAGGGACAAGGACTGAGAGGTCACAAACAGAGCACATGGAGAGACGCCTGCAGAGTGTGGCCAAGTACCTGAGGCATGTGGACCCCTCCAGGCCTCTTACTGGGGGGAAAACCAACTGCCCAGGGTGGTAACTGGGCAGCCATGTGCTCAGCTCTCCTATTCCTCATTTGGGTGGCACAATCAGCATTATTGCAGGTGCTGGCACAAGAAGGTGGCCTCAGGGCTCTGCCGCACAGGAGATGAGCCTCCTAGCATGGTCCTGGGCCATGCCTACCTCTCTGCGGGGAGCAGCAGTGGTGGAGCCCCAGAAACACGCACCAGGACAGCCTGGCGCGTCCATGAGGGGTGGCTTGTGCGGCAGCCGACATGGAGGGAGGTTGGTCTGCGGTGCCGAGAACTGCCCTTTTCTCTTTCCTCCCTGCCTGAGCTCCCCAGTAGCAAGAACAGAAGATCTCCACCAAAGAATGAAATTCAGCATCTACTTTTCTCCTCACCAGTCTGAACTTCCCTCAGTTCAGACCAGCTTGATCTCCTCTGTGGCCTTTTTTCTTTCTTCTTTCTTCTAAAAGCACTCATTAATCTCCCGCTGCTCAGGGAAGCTGCTGCTGCTGGCCAGGCAGCAAGTAGGGCCTCAGAGCATTTTTCTGATGCACTCAAGGGGTGAGAGAGCGGGGCACTGAGCAAGACTGGCCTGCGGCCCATGGCCCACATTTTGGGGAGGAGCCCGCAGGCCGGGGGATTTGCTAGGCAGAAGATCCTTGTTGCTGAATTCCTCCCTTCCAGCCAGGACACGACACTGCTAGGGGCTGGCTACCTAAGCCATGCCAGATGCTGCCCAGCAGCTCAGCCCACACCTCAGACTATCAAAAGCATTAGGAATTAAATAAACCGTCATAAAGAAGCCCAGCATTTAAGCAAATAATTCTCTCAGAATAACAGGCAGGCTTTTCCACATGAAGCAGAGCTGACACCTGACTCTTCGCCTGGCTTCTCCCAGGAGAACATTTTAATGAGGCCCAGAGCTGTAATATCACACAGAGAGCATTAACAATGCTAATTACCTTAAGTTTAGCCCATGAATACTCAACCGACCATACCTTGGAGACGAATTGTTGTTTTGGCCCAAATGAAGCACCGATGGCTCACAAAGAGAGTCAAGGCTTGTGAGAGCATCAGACACAAGGCATTAGGCACACAAACCTGGCAAGGGGCCCTCCACAGCAGAGCTGTTAAATAAAAGAGGTGCCTGGACAGAAGGCAAATCTGAAATTGCAGAGAGAAATTGCCCTGAGGTGGCCAAATTCCTCCTGAGAAAATACGAAAGGTGTTGATAGGTCCCTTAGCATCATCATAGAAGATCTGTGTGGAGCATAAAGTTGGGGGTGGGAGGGAGATAAGGGGAGGGCGGTTTTGGAGAAATTCTTCTGCTAGGCAGCCGCAGCTGGCACCAGCTAAGCCTTGGATGTGCCAGGAGAAGCCAGAAGTCCACACAGACATGCAATGCAGGAACAAGCTCTTGCCTGGAAGAGATCCAAGGCCTTTGCTTCACACCATATGCACAGTCATTCTGCAGCTCCAGGTCACCGCTGAGGTGCCCAGGTGTACTAGGATTACTGCTCTGGACTGAACAGCTTTGCCTCCTGCACTGGGCTCACTCACTCAGGCATCCAGAGTGTTGGAGCTTAGTCTGCAACACAGTAAATAAAGTGCTGTGTACTTTGCTGCATGTCGCCTCTGCCTTTATCTGCTTATTGCAAACGCTGCAGGGCACTGTGCGACAAGGGCCATCGTGCAGCTGAAGAGGAGGTTTGGTCTGTCCAGGTGTCTCTCAGAGGGAGACGTGAATTTTTAGCAGGCTGTGTTGGTTAGCTCTAATTGAGCACAAAAACATCACATCGCAGGCAGTAGCCCATTAGCAACACTGTGTGCTGAGGGGCCTTTTAATTATTTTTTTGTTCCCAGAGGACTACAGAATGCTATTCGTAAGCATGGAGTGGGAATGCCAATTAGGTGGCCTCCAGCCCCTCTAGACAAGGTCCGGTCACATCACCTTGCGTCACAGGCTGAACCCTGCCCTCCATTTTCTCCCCAAGTCTGCGGTTCTCTGCCGTGAAATATTTATTAAAGGGAGCTGCTGCTGTCGTGAATGTTGAGTCTCCCGTCTCCTTGCCAAGGTCAGGCTGCCAGGGAGGTACTTTTGCTCTCTGTAGCTTCTCTTCAAGACTGACAGCCCTTTCTTCCCTTCAGCACCAGGCAGGCTGCCTTGGGGAGGAGGCTCTTTCAGCTCCTACAGATTCACGTTTCCTGGGAAGAAAGTGGTCGTTTAAAAAAATAATTAAAACAGATACTACAAAGCAGTGAACTAGTGTGGTATCAAAACAGCCATTTGCACTAGGCCCTTTTGGGAGCACATGATAAAAAGCCATTAAATCAATTTCCACTGTTGCAAAAGGCTTCCTTCAATCTTTGGGATCACTGTCACAGCTCCCCAGGAAGCTCGTGTACATAGGGATGAAATACTGGTCCACAGAAGTGGATGGGAGTTTTGCCATTTGCTTTGTGGTGCTAGGCTTATACCTACCTGGATTTAGCTGTGGCTGGCTGAGTTTGGGCTTATTGTTTCATACCATTTGGGGGCCAGAAAAAAACCTGAAGCTTCTGCCACAAGCTGTTGGATAACCTTTTATGAACCCTGCAAAATTAAATAAGCGGGCACAGCACAACTTGATCAAGAAGGAGTATAGTTAAAGTGTCAAAAAATAGATTTTCCTCCCCTGGTATGGGCATAAACTCAAGCGGTAGGAAAACATACCCAGAATAGTTCTTACCAATGTAAGAACGAAAAGATGCCATAGGGTGCCAGGCCAGACATCTGGCTGGGGAATTAACTTAGGGGGAGTATTGAGCGCCCGCCTCAGTTTAGTTGCATCATCTCAGCTGCTGGAAGCCCAATGCTTGGGGACTTCTGGGACTGGAGATGCAGCTGGTTCATAGGGTGGCTGGTTCCTGACAAACCTGCAAACCTGTCTATCGTGCTTTTCTCCATGCCTTTCTCAAGTGCATTTGTACTCTTGGTCCCTGTAATGTCTTGGGGCAGGGCTCCACAATGTAATTAAATATCATGTGGAAAAGGGCATCTTTTTTTAACTTTAAGCTCAGTGCCAGATAATTCCACTTAGTGCCCCCTAAGTCCTATGTCATTCATGATTTTTTTAGGCTTCCATCAAACCATCTTTTGCCATCTCTGTTCCCAGCCAAAGAGTCCTAGTGTATTTATTCTGTCCTCACATGGAGGCGGTCCAATAGCTCTGGTGATTCCTGTCTTTCCTTCATGTGCCTTTCCTAGCTTGCCTATATGCTTTTGGATGTGCGCTGTGGTGGAGGTGAAGGTGCAGGGATAGACGGGGTTTGGAGAAGAGGCCAGTGCCGCAAGCAGTATCCAGCACAGGATAGACACAGTGTAGATTTATGCAGGGGCCTAATGATGTTTTCTCTTTCCTCCTCTTTTTATCCCCTCCTAATAACTCCTAACATTTTACTTACCTTTTTGACACCTGCTCAGCCTTGACCTGTCATTTCCTCAGAATTAGCAACAACGATGCTGAGCTCATTTTCCTGTGCAGTGATGGCTAATTTAGAGCCCCTCATTATGCATGTATAATTAGGGGTTTTTTCCCCTAGAAGCATTACTTTGCATTTATCGACAGCAGATTTCATCTGTCATTTTACTAGCCAGTCACTTATTATTGCGAGAAACTTCTGCAACTCTTCGCAGTCAACTTTTGACTACCCAGAATAACTTTTCAATCTCAGTAAACTTTTCATCTCACTTTTCATCCTCTTTTCCAAAGCATTTGTAAATAGGTTAAAAAACACAAGTTCAGCTTAGATCTCTGGGTGATTTTCCTCTTCTATGAAAACGTACCATTTATTTATACCTTTATACTATTACAGCTGCAACTTCTCTACGGCTTTTATTGGAACCACCACATTTGCAATCACACTACTGGTCAATATAGCTGTACCAGAAAAGGTTTTACATGTATACAGACCTTACAGAAATAAAAAACAGCAGCGATCCCATTTTTGGATACATTCCTTACTGCTAAGGAAGGGCCTGTTTATGATCTGTTTCTGTATTATCTTTTACATCCCCGCCACTACATTTAGTCACTGTATTTAGTGTGCAATATATCTTTTTTTTATATGGATCACAACTTCAAAGTTTGTTAAGCTGTTCCAGAGCCTATCGCTGATAAAATCCTCATCTGGATTCAAGACATTAGCAGAGAGACTAACTCCTCTAGTCTCTGGCACCAAGGCAACATACTGTCATAATTCCATAGGAAACCAGGTCCTTTGCTCGTGGAGCTAATTGCGCCTGCATGGGGCACCTGAACATGGCTGTGGGCAGTAGGAAAGCCAGTGATGGTTTAGTGTTGTTCCTCTGCTCAGCTTTACTTGATTTTTCTCTCAGGATTATAAGAAGCTGGGGAGGCAAAGCAGCTACCGGGAAGATAACAGCTGCTAAAAACACAGGCTTCTGTTTTTCACTTTGAGCTGTGCATACCATGTAGAGTTAAAAAAATAGTGCTCAGAATAATTTAAAGCAGAAATCTGTTACGTTCCTTCAAAATTACCCGTGCTTGGTTTAATAGATGCTAGATTAATTGCGTGCTGTCTGAGAGCTTTTGTTCCTCTCTGGAGTGGCTGTAGTCTGTGCCACAGAGGTGAATGCTACTCTACTGTATGGCAAATTTGACATTGAAGGGCTCTTTGTAGAAATAAGACTGCCATTCTCTCCCATTGTCCCTTTGATTTAACAGTGCCAGCAAAAGAGACAGTTCTGATGGTTGTTTTCATATTATGGGCATCTGGCTACTAAGAACTGGGCTGAGATCACCAAATCACAAGCTGCTTTAGAGAAGTCTGTTTACGTGCTCTGATCCCACAGTGATGTGATCCAGAAAAGTGTTTAGATATGCACATTTCATACATGGGCCAGTGAAAGGAAAACAATTTCTGGGATGTGTGGTAAGGACCATGTGTTGCCTGTGTCTGTAGCATGCAGTTTTCTAATGCCATTCTTCCATTACCCAAGCCCACATATTTCCAGTACTCTTGAAATAATTCTGGCATGTAGAAGCTTTTCCTCCACTTCTCCATCGACAGACTCCCAATGACTTCTAAGGTACTTTGTGATAAAAATAAAGAAACTCTAACATAGAGATAGATTCATTCACGAACTCCTCCTCAGTTACCGCCTCTGCTGTAACATCTCATGTCTGCGTGAATCATCACTTAGCAATGGCTCAGCGTTCCCACAAACACTTGGGGTTTGTCCAGCCTAAGCTTCAGTCTCAGGGAAAGCTTTAGTTGCTTTACTTGGAGTATTGGAGTAGGTTACTGACATCTTCTGTTTGTTGAATAAACTTCAACATCCGGAGTCCTGCGCCAGATTTTGACCATCTCTTTTTGTTAGTACCAAAGCAAACTCCTGGAGAGAGCTCTTACATCATTTTCCATACAGATGTTTAGACATACAACAAAGGATACAGGCACATTTTTCCTTGTATTTTTAATTGAAGTGCTTTAATATATAAAAAAGTACATACAAGTTCTAAACTCCTGTTTTCTGTAATCGTTAACACTTTTTTCTAAGTTGCAACAGAAAGCTACGTAGGTAGTCAACACTGCTAACAAACTACAGTACAAGTTACTAATAACAGTACAAGATGCTTGGAATACATTCTTGCAAATGTGTATGAATACCAAAGAAATCCTGCAAAGCTGAGAGGTTCCAGCACACATGGCCTTCTTCTCTCAAACCCTTGTAGGATTTCGCTCATGGTTTTCCTAACCACCAAAACACAGAAGGCCTAATCCCTGGCTGGTGCAAACTGTGGTAGCTCCACTAGCTTCCATGGAGCCATGTCAGTTTTCATGAGCAGAGGATGTGATTCACTCTGTATTTAGATACCTTTGAGCTGGGGAGAAACGTAATGCACATTTCCATGCATGACAAACTGATGGGCCTTCTTGATCAGTGCTGGCTTGTAGCTTCAAGCACCATGTTTTTCTGAGGCTTTCAAAACCAATCTGATTCTCCTGGAAGAAATCAGATCGGGACTAAAAAACAGTTGGAAGCACTCTAGATTCTCATACTGCTCTACTTAAAGCTGTGCATAGTTCCCTCAAAAATGCCAAAGTTTAAAGTGTAAGAACCCACCCTACCACCTCTCCTCCCCAACAAAAGGCTGGCAAAGATATCGAGCACTTAAGAAAACTGAGTGTGAGATAAAAGGAGCAAAGGTCGTCCGCACTAGTCATATCAAAACAAATCTCTACATACACACATTGTAACGATACAGTCACTTCAGAGTTCCAAAGAAAGGTTCACACTTTACAGAGGAAGGTAGAGAAAAATAACACAAGAAGCTGTCCATACAATTATGCACTGGTTCCCAAACCTGTAATCTTAGTCTGTGGCCACCAAAAGTAAATGAATACCAAGCAGCATAGTGTAAACTCCAATTAGGCCTCACATAGGGTAGCAACAGGCAACCTGGAGGTAGTGTATGCAGCTGAAAAGGAAAGGAATCTGAAAGTACTGACAGACATTTTTCTCCTATTCATGTATGTTTACATGATTGGAGACACTGTGACAAGGAGAGAAATCTGAAGCATTGAGCCCCCAAGGACTCAGTGATGTGGCTCTGCAGCTTCATGAGCCTATTTAAATTGCAACCCCTGGATCAATCACGAAAGGGCTTTTTCTCTGAAGTGAGAGAGATATCTGGGGTATTATGCTGGAAGCTTTATTTTTTCAGTCACCCAGTCATTCTGGGTGGCATTCTGTACCTACCTTGTGACTTACAGGACAACTTGTTTCATCTGAGACTGTACGATTTTTCTCCTGGTACAGAATCTCCTTACCTCTATTGCCCTGAAGACCAAAATTTCAGTGGCACGCTCAATCACCAGCAGCCCAGAACTCCTCCTGTCTATTCATTGACTGATACTAGATTATTTTGCTGGGAAGCTATGGCAGCTGGCAAACCCATGTCAAGGCTGGGTTTTCAATTCATCAGCACATTATGAGATGATCGAACACCAATGGCTCCATTTTGGAATAAAGCCACAAAAGTCAAGTTCTCTTGTGCTGCAAAGAGGATAAAAAGCTCTTTAGAGGATACAGAGTTTGGCATATTGCAGAAAACATGATGGTTGCTAAGAGTAAGAAACTTTCAGCTGTGTTGCCTTTCCAGTGACTGATTTTCTATTGATACTACATTTTATGGATTCCTAGTTTTCTCCGGCCATCTTATCTTGACACAACAGTTAATGCATTACAAAAGTCACTGCAATGCAGTCACTTAACATACACATCTATCATGTACAGGTGGGCTTATCTACAACAAGGAAATGGGGAAGGTTCCAACCCACGTTTCATTCTTTCTATGATGGGAAGCAGATCCCAGCTGGGTGAGACAGAGATAACCTAAAGCATCCCCAGTATTGAAAAGAAGGCTATGTGAACAGATAGAAACCTCAAAAACTAACAGCAAGAATGGACATCTATAAACTACCCCCTGCTTTGTAGCTACCTCGGTTTCTCTGAAATCTCTCTCAGCTCAATTCATTTTTGTCTTGCAGAATGAGCAGAAGAAAGAGGTGCTTTTCCCTTGTGACTGCATGGAACGGACGTGCTTTCCAGGTATTGCCCAGAAGGTATCCAGTCCGGCTGTTCTTCCCTACCCCACTGTCTTTATAACAGCAGTTCTTTTGCTTCAGTGGCTACCTGGTAACACAAGACTATTTAATTACAAACAAATTTCAAGGTCAAGGTATTAGAAGACTGGAAATAGATACTCTGCTACTTTTAAAACAAACAGTGTATTGTACATTTAGTGCGTCTCTGAATCCTCTTTCCACAGAGCGAAGCATCACAAGGACAAGATTTCCATCAATCCTGAGCTGGCACAGCCAGTTCTAGAAACGAAAATGTAGATCAGGCCTCCACAGTCTTTTTGGCACCCTTGCCAAAAGTATTCCCTGCCCCCCTACAGAAGCCAGTTCTTTCTAAATAACTGTGAGATAGACACTTCTACTCTTGGCCCCACAGGGGGATCATCAGTTGTTCCCACACCAGCCACACAGCAGCCATCAGGAACATTTTTAGGTAGCATCCTGTATTTTTTTAACTATATGCAAACTGAAATTGAAAGACACTTTATCCCATGCCCAACCTTATCTATTAGGCTGGAAAGGACTACAGGAATGTACTCACTTCCTCAGAAATCCCTCAGAAATCAAATCCGAAACCTCTCATGTTGTGGGATGGTTTTCCTTCTTTTATGCTGCATTAATTTTTAGCCTGCAGTTGTCCTGTCTGTTACTGACCTTGCACTAAAAGAGATTTTCATACAAAACAAACCTTCTTACTAATTTCCTCACCAAAGTATTGAGAATTGTCACGAGTCAGAGAGTCTCTGAAGACCAACAGATGACGAGAGGCAAGCCATGGTAATGGGTGATACCATGGCCTAACACAGCCTACGGTTCTGCTCTGTCTGATGATGGGAAGGGATGGGAAGGGCCCAGCTGGACCCCAGGGCTTAGAACTAGACCTTGCTTAGAATACACTCCATTTCCAAACTAATGAGGTTTGATAGCAAAATCAATTAGGTACCACAAATAAAAACCCAAAAGATACTTTTTAGAGCTGTTTTTAAGGATAAACCAGTGCCAGATAAAGAAGCAAGCCTCTTAAGTCAGAATAGAGTTCTTGGATGTTTTACTCCCTGATTGAATTATTTTTAAAAGGGAAAGGGAAACAACTGAAAAGCCTCTATAGTCTATTTTTAAATGAGAGGATGTTTTTCATTTAACTCTCAGTAACACAATAATTTGAATATAACTGAGGAAACCATGTATTCCCTGATGGTTTGTGTTCTGTGTGCTCTTGTGAGGCTGCTATGACTCCACTGCATTAAAAAAGATGTACAGTATTCTGTAGCAATTGTCCATGACACTGAGGCTTACAACATAAATATTGCAATACCTCATCCACTTTCTGTATGACACAGCCATGTTTTATTGCAGTAGTGTCTCATAATAGATGACGGTGCTGCAGGGTCCTGTTTGGTCAATTGCTATAGGACCTTGGAGTGCACTTTCATAAGGAGGGAAGATCTCCCATGGGAAGAAAGTTAAGGGGAGGACTAGAAGTCAGAAGAACTGGCTAAGGGCTTCACGTGCAATCCTGGGCAAATCCTTTCTGTGCTGCATTTCCCCCCAGCCCCTCCATAAAATGGTAGGTACATTTCCTGACTTGCGGATAGCGAAGGATGCAAAGTAATGGAGCACAGCTCTGCTCAGCACAGCAGAATGCCTCTAAATCAAGAAGCCAGTGTTTTTCGCCAACGTGACAGATTGAAAAATGCTTCTGGTACTTCCATGAGTGGGTTACTAAGCAACACTTTGGCTTCCAGGGAGTAGCCATGCTGCATGTGATCTCATACACCGTCAGCTTGACCACTTCCCCAGATGCAGCACCGGGGAAATGAGTGCGAGTGTGCTGGCAGCTATGCCCAGAGAGAAGCTGTGCGGTTTCATGGACTGTAAAACAGGTTGGCTCTAGGTGAGCTGTAACCAGAGATGAAAAATATCCCAGAGGTGACTATGGCCCCCATTCAGGGGTGGCTAAAAAGCAAACACAGAGTCTGGAAGCACAGTTGGGAGAAAAATAATGCTGAGAAGATTCAAATACCATTGGGTAAACCTACAGCATGTCCTGGCCATGCAAACTTTTACTTCATCCTGTCTCAAAACAAACAGAATTGAAGAGCACTGATTTCAGGGACAGATGCTAAAAATGACAGGGGCTGGAAAAGATTTCCATCTGAGGAGATAGATCGAAAAGACTGGCACAGCTTAGAAAGGGGTAAGAGAGGGGAGGTTAGAGCTGGTGAAATCAGATCTGATACAAAAGAGGAAGATCATGCACTTCTATTCCTTCTGTTTCCATTTAAAAAAATAAGGAGTTATTTGCAGAAAATGAAAGGCAATCTACTGAAAGCTGATCCACCAAGTCCAAACTCCTTGGAGTTAGGGAGGAATATTACCTAGCTGCCAATTACTCCACAGTTATCTTCTGCTGAGATTTCTCACTTTCCTTTGAAGCCTATGACAGTGGTATTGCCAGAGTCAGACTGAACTAGAACTGAGACTAAACAGATCAGACTGATCAGGGATAAAAATGTCTATTTTCTTGTATATGTCAGGTGTGATTGACTATTAAGAAACAGACATTTTTGAATAAAGAGGAGAGACTAAGGTTAAGACTACTTAGTTCGAGGTCTCTTTAAGATACCAGACCAACCTCTTGGTCCCATTAAAGTCAATGGAGGAATGCTGATTTAGAGCAGCTGAGGATCTGGCCTGTCTTCTGCTCTATTTTCCTATTTGTCATTTTCTCTTTCATGTGTCCATAAATCATGCTCCAAATATGATTGCGGCTATGTTGTAAGGGGCAATGTTTTGCCCTTTTTTTTTTTTTTTTTAAGTATGCTGACACACCTTTGGCAAGCCAAATTAGGTTTTCTACCTGCTCCTTCTTCTCCTTCAGGGTGCTTAACTCTCATGTAGGACTCTAGATCTATTTCGGATAGGTGAGCCACATTTACAGTAAATAACATTAATATGGTACATAAATATATATATTTTTATATATACAACTTTAAGTCTCCTAACTAAAATTAAATACTATGGCATAACACAGTAATGGCCTCTGCTAATGTATTAACGGGGATGTCACTATTTTGGGATCACTACTTGAACATTTTAAAAGTGCATTTAAAAGCTGATGACCTCACAGTTTATATCTCAAAGATGTGCTATGATGTCACAGATTTATCCTCCTCCTTTTCCCCCTTCTGAGTAATTGGGAAAATTTGTCTCATTATGAAACAAAGGATCAAGAGCAGAGATTCTAACTCAGTCTTCCCCAATCCCTATTTTAGTTGTCGGTGTTTTTCTTTACAACCATTTCCAGAGAAAAAACATGTACATACCAATGGCACGCACAGTCTGAAATGGCATATGAGGAAAAGGTGAAGTAATAATTTAGTATACACACAACCTTCTGATTTTTAGGAGATCTGACTGTCTATCATAGGTGACCATTTACTTGAATGCTCTTGAACCTCTCATTGCATCTGCAAGTCATCAAAACACATTTTTCGCAGGCCTGCCCCCATCACTGCTGAACCAAGCTATGATGCTGTAAGAAAGAGTAAACAGAAGCAGTGTTGCTCTCTGCTGCAGCACAGAAAAATGCAATGCTCTCAGAGTAAAGGGGAAACTTTTCTCCCTGCATTTTTGAAGAGCATTTTACAAGTATGGGAGAGTCTATACGAACTATTGTGTGACCTTAATGCTGTGCTGGAATTAAGTCAACATGAGAATTTGATTCCCTGCAATGATCAAGGGTTTGTTGAACATCTCTCAGTTAGGGGGAGGTGAGAGCTGATGGTTTGGTTTGGACCTCTCTCTTTTTCTGAATTGCTCTAGACCCTTTAAATCAGCTTTGGCACACATTTCTCTGAAATCCAAAAAACTATTTTAAGAGAAGAAAAAATGAGATGTAACAATAAAAGAGAATCCTTAATGAAGCTCAAAGGAGATAACACTTGGAAATCCCTCACACGCTTGCTGTTGCCTTCCATAAGGATGCAGGGGCACAAGACAATCTCCTCTGTTACACTCGTAGGAGAGCTATGAAGGAAGAGTATGTTAGGTATAACATTCATGTCTCTTCCTTTGATGTTGGACAGGTATTTTTCTTTTAATGTTGTTGTCAAAGTCTTCATCAGCAGGACAGAGAGGACATGAAAATGCAGTCTTGAGCTTATAGCACCTGCCAAAGTGCGGGATGGTAATAGACCCACATGTTCCAGCACAGTTCACGGGCTTAGGGGCTTTTCTGCCTCATTGACATGCATTCATTTAAAATCTTGAGAAATTTAAGGAAAATCCTTATCTTGATTTTCAGGACTCCAGGCACAACATGATTCCTTGCTGAGAATTAGCAGTTTCGAAGGCTTATATGGCAAGAGCAGGAAGAGTCCTTTCCAAAGGGGCAAAACTCCAGACCATTATCTCATGCACAGGTGAGACACATGCTAACAAAGACCCTACAAGTGCCCTGAAAAGGAACTTTCTCCAAGCCAACCAAGTAATTCATTCAAGACATGGAAAGCTGAGCATGAAACGGACTTGTCATTCTCTATCACTCACTTAAAATATGGAGAATAAAAACTGCACTTCTCTCACCTTGGCTTCTGAAAAGTAGGGAGACAGGGAACATTTCCTGATCCACTGGGGAGGTGAAACCTGTGATTTGTTACAATGAACTAAACCAGATTGGTGAATGTATGGGCAGAAGTCTCAAAGGAAATATCAATACTTGAAAAATCTGCAATTTTCCAGAATGAAGTGTTTTATTGTTAAGTTTATGCATGCACAGGGAGGTAAGCTGATCTGGAAATAGGAGGTTTCCTATTTCAAAATAATAGTAACAATGTATATTTTAAATGCGCAAGTGAATACTGTAACAATACTTTGCATTTTCATCGACCTGGCTGAAACACATTGCCCACATTAATAAGGTAGTGGCTTGATTCCCCAGGTGCAAAACACCTGGCAGTCTCATCAACATTGTGAAATAAAGGGGTATACCCTAAAAGCCTACACCCTCCCTCCCCTGCCCCCCAGAAGTGATTGCTATTAGTTACCTTTCCAACACACACTCACCTAAGCATATCACTGCACAGTGATGTTGGGTCTCACCAAACCCATCAGTATATAGCTGGAGAGACAGGACGATAATGCAGCTCCCCTCTACCCGGCAGTAAAACCTGGCCATCAGGATGGCCAGATTGTGCTCTCCCATCTTGCCAGCCCAGCTGCTCCGGGGGGAACATGCTCCTCCACAGGCTGAAGACACCACGTGGCAGCTTCGGTCACTCTTGCCCTTGGCTATGCCCCGGCGATGCTGCCGCCCCAGCTGGCACCGTGCTCGGGTGACAGGGCTGGGACAGCACCAGGACTATCTCCTCAAAACTGCCCCACAGCCAACGCAAGGGTATCACGGTCTAGCCGTAATCGGCGGCAGCCACGCTGACAGAGGGGAGGCTGCCTGAGCGCCCTCTGCCACGGGAAGGGGAGAGGGAGCAGCTTGGGCAGCGACTGTTATAAATCACTGCCCTTCAGACCAGAGAGCCCTCCTCCTCTCCCTTCCCTTCCAAGGCTGAGTTTATCTTACGTAAACCAGACTGGGTTTGGTGCCCACCCTGAAAAGCCATTTAGCTACTGCCAGGGCTGGAGATCATTCTTAGTAATTATATCACCACTGAAAACAGACTTGGCTGCCTGCCAATCCCAGCTCCTGCCCTCCTTGACCAGAGGAGGAAACAGGGAATAACAAAAGCTTTTTATTTCCTCTGCAGGGTCTTGGGCCTTCGGCAGCCAGCTCCTGACATATCAACTAGTCCCATCTCCCAGGGCAGCGTCTCGGGCCTGCGGCTGGCAGAAACGAACAGCACAGAGGATCGCGTGGGAGAATTTGTTCTCCCTCCTCCACTACAGCCGGGCTTTGCGGTACTGCGGCAAGCGGTGGTACTCAGCACTTGCATGCAGCTGACGAGGGCTCAAGGCGCTTTACCAAGATGGCTAAGATATTGCCAGCCTCTCTGTTCGCCAGAACTGAGGCACAGAGACTTTGGATACCTCTCCACAGAGGTGCCACAACCGCTGTTGTACACAGAGATAAAACCCATATTTAATTGCTTGACTTACATAAAATGAAATTTTTACCTTCCAGATAACTCAGAGCAGATGTGACTTTCTAAGCCAGCAGGCTGGCAGAATCACGAGCTCTACTACATGGGCTTTCTCCCACTCAGGTCAGCAGTGATTAATTGCCTACGTATGGCAATTAACGTGTGCACATTTCTGCCTGTCTCACTGCGCGTGAGACAGAGACCTCATGTTCTGGGGGCACGGGCAGGAGAGCAACAAACCCTCCAGCCCCTACCTCTGCCGTGGCAGGAGCTCCCGCCCTGGTGTCTACGCAATTCACACTGGTGACAGCCCTTACATATGGGTTACACGGGAGTACATGCATGGCCACATGAAAGCACATGCTTGCTGTGCTATGGTAAATAAAACTAGCACATACTTTGCTTGTCTTGCCACTTAATATATCACACAAAAGTATGAGCTGCTCAGGTCATAACAATGCCTGAACTGACTAGAGGAGAAGACTTTCTTTTTTAATATACCCAGTTTCTCTCCTTTCTCCATTGCTTCTGTCCCCTATCTCCACTCAAGCCCAAGCCTGTCTGCCGGAGGACCAGAAGGTGCATACATTGTCAGGGCAACAGAGGGAATGGTGGGAGCTGGAAATGGGAAAGATACATTATTTACTTGTTGTTTAGGAACATCCTTGCAGTTCTGACTCACTCTTTCCCACTCTGCGCAAACTCATACCCCAAGGAAGGTGCCTGCACCCAAGCATTATGTTCAATGTCTATGGTGAGCAACTACAGATGGATGCAAAAAACAGAAAAGGGGAGCTCACCAAATAGTGAGACCTGTCCCATCTGCCTTCTTCTCTCCACAGAACCTATTTTCACAAAAATACAGAACCGGTTAGCTGTTAAAGTTTCAGGGGAGTATTTCGTCCACGCCATCCACTTGTCTCCCCTAATAAAATTGACTAGCCAATCCGTCCTGTGATTTCCTTCTCCATCACTTTTATTTTTTCTGTCCTCCCAGCCTGGTGCCAAATTGTTCCTAATATATTCTCTGTTGCTTTGTCCAGTCTTTTATATCTGGAAAACATGAAGCATCTCCCACTTCTGCTCTGAAAGACAGTTTTATAGACTAACAAATGTCACTGCCAACTGATTAGATAGACAAACAGACAGACAAATAACATTAATAAATTATAGCGGTCTCACTAAAAGAAAATGCTTTTAGCATTCAAGATTACATTTTCCTGTTTTATTCATCTTCTTTTATTGTTAACTGAATGCACTTACATCATCCTAAATGATTCCTATTCCTCCATGGCTGCTAACTTTTTGAGATAATTTCAGTTCTTCTTCATTTTAGATAGATACTGTAACATTTTCTATTATGCAAGATTTTGACACATTGAAACTGAATTAACCAGACCCCCAAAGTTAGAGCTGAATATTCAACTTTTGGCACTAAATTGGAAAATTTGGAAAATTTCCTTTCAGATAGACCTGAAACACTCTTTGACCCCCAAATTAAATGTTTCATTTCAATTGCAGGCTCTTTAATTCTTTTATTTTAAAATTGAATTAACTTTGAAATTCAATGTTGAAATGCATCACTTTAAACATTTTCAACTTTTCTAATATTTCCCTTAATTTTTTTTGGATGAAATAATTTGTCAGATTCAACATGGATTTGTGAATAATTATGGTTCCCTTAAAAGCACATTTTTTTGAATTAGATGTATTACATGCGGTAGAAACAATGCCCAGCTCTACCTGGAATTTCCTTGCACACAATGCACACTAGCCCTCTGGCAGTGACAAGCTTAATTAATATTCCTTTCTACACCCATCCACTTCTCACCTCCCAAATGACCCCTGTCAAAACACATGCTCTAGGTGTAAAGAACATACAACAGCCCCATAACACTGTACTGTGCAGGAGCTTCTTCCTTTGAGTCAGAAGATACCCTTTCAAAGAAAGGTGAGAAATAACAATTTAAAAGTTATTTAGAGTAATGCTTGCTTCAAAAGAACACACTTAACAGTGGCTCTTCTAGCTCAAGAACTAGTCTAAGGTACGTTTACCCAAATGCCGCAAATCCAGCCCAGGTTCTCAAAGTCAGGTTTCTGGAAGTGCTCGTTGGAGGCAGAATGGGAGCCATATCCAGTTCCTTAAAGGTATTAGCTCTTCAGAGCTAAAGGGAAAGTGCTGGTTGTGACAGTAAAATGGGCACACCTCCCTCAGCGGCACAGCTTGGATGTACTCCCTTTTTGTGACCATTTCACTACCTGCTGGTTTCCAAGGCTGACACTGCAGATTTGCAGCAAGTCCTCTCCCTAGCCACTCTTCCCTCTACAAGGCAGAAAACTAGACAACACAGCACAGAAATGCTGGGGAGGGAAAGGCAGATCCAAACCATGGTTTCATTCAGTGTCATCTAAATTGTTTGTTCTCTGGAAAAAAATGAGATAGCTAGCACCAATATAGCTGCCATCATGGCATGAAGGAGATAATGTACCTCTACTGCATCAGTAGAGGGGAATTTCTATAACCGACCTTTCTTAGGGTATCCAAAATGGGTTAAAAATGAGAAGGATTTCATGAATGTGTTTAAGGCCATTATTCAGATACAGCCTGTATTTAAATACATCTCCTCAACTGGTTAACATCTGTTATTATAATAAGGACAGGAAGAACAATTACATCATCTAGCCTAACTTCCTGTGTAACGTAAGTCTTTTTCAGTCAGACATTCCTGTGTTTAACTAAAATTATGTTTAACAGAAATACGTCTTCTGGAAAGATGCCCATTCTTGATTTGAAGACTTCAGGGGATGCAGAATCTACCATCTCCCTTGCTAGTTTGCTCTGATCTGTGTTAAAATACTGCTTGCCTTGCCTACACACACAGATGACTTTCGAAATATGTCAGTGCTTCATCACCTCAAAGAGCTGCCAACAAGCTCACACATGGAGTGTGAATCCCACCACGGAGAAGAGCAGGTAGAGAGACATGCTTTACCGAGTACATCACTGGTAAAAAAAACCAAACAAGCCAAAAAAGACCCCCCCAAACCCCAACATCAACATGTCCCCAGAGCAGTGGAGAAGGCACAACACCTTGAGTTCTGTCTAGTCCAGGTGGCTGGATTAAATGGAAATCTAAGCCGTCTTTGTCTAACAGCTTTCACTACCCACTTGACTTCACTAGCTCTCAGTAAAAACTTCCTCCTTTTTTCACGACCCACCATATGACAAACATTTACTTTTTAATACATCAATTTCCTCTTTAAAGGCTGACAGGAACAATACTCCCATGAAGCACTCCACATCCTATGTCAAGCTTTGAGCAAGAGACACTCCAGGAAAATGCAAAATACTATGTCCTGCCATAGAAAGAGAAGCATATAAAGTCAGAGTTGTCAAATGTGTGCTGCCCACATCAGATCAGAGTTATACACTGTTTCAAAATTTGCCTGATAGCATATGTAGTGATTCACACCCATGGTTATGCAGAAAGGGCATCCCCAAGGATGTACCCAGATGACAGGGAATCTGTTCTCAAAGTGTCTAATCTCCTCTTACTCACTCCCATGACTGTGCCATAACCTTTCCATAGCCCAGTAAAATAGGTGCAGCACTGTTTGTTTGGTGGATCGATTAATATTTCCAAAGTGCATCAAGACATACAGCTCTAAATGCATACTAAAAATGTCACTGAGAGGAACGTTCCAGCCTCTTATCTAAGATTCAGCCTGTGAAGAAGGGAGGTTGTAGCTGGAGGAAGTTCTTGGCATGAGAGAACTGGGGCCTAATCTGCTGCCAAAAGTCACCTGAAGCTGCCTGGCCACACAGCAACACAGCACAAAGCTGAAGAGAATGAAGTGGATCATCACTGGATCAGCACAAATAGGCATCCTATTAAACTCATATGGCAAACAATATTTTGCCATTGAAGATCTAGCAATCTATTCTTCCGTCACACCTCATTAATGATGAAACTTCAGCAATGCCATTAAGGAGTATTTCCTAACGTGAAAGATATTGTTCACTGCAGAATGGTTGTGGGAGGAGAAAATAGTCAGCAATATGGATCAAAACCACAAAAGAGGGAAGCAGGTGTTCTTGCAGAATAGAGCTCATTTAGCAATGTCTCAGTCACTGGGATAGAGAGCACTGACTTAATACACCCGCCAGTCCCACTAAAAGCTCGCAAAGGGCTACCAGAGACTGAGGAGGTGATTAGTCACTGCTTTCTCCCCAAAATGCAGACTGAAGCAATATGCATTTTCATCATTATTTATCTCCAGCACTCCTATTGCTCTCCCAAAGCCACTGCAAGTACCTGCAAATTTGAAGGTGATGGCTATTTATTTCTATGATGGAGCTCACTAAGCCCAACCCTCTTGTTACCTGAACACCAGCTTTTGCACTAGCTCGCCTCTGCTGCTCCTACCACTGTCACTACCACAACATTTTCCTTCAGTACCTTCACTTCTCAGTTCCTATCTCTTTTTGCCAAAACACTCCCTTTCCAGGCACACAGCACCTAACCCAGGTCCGCAGCAGACTGCGGGCTCCCATTTCACCCTCCCAGTGCCTGACACTGAGATTGGTGACACCCTTGGCCAGCCTGGGAGGTGTCACACAGAAAGCCTAAGGTATCGAATAAATTTCACAGGTAGCCAGCGCAGCTGTGTTAAGGGAGATTTGGTCCAATACAGCTAGGATAAATATTTTCTAAGCCTTCATAAAGCCTTTTTCTAACAGGTTAAAATACTTGTGCTGCAGTCTGAGAATACACTGTGATGGTACATGGGAGAATCCAAAAGCTGACACTGCTATCTTCAGTGTGCAAGCTGAACAAAATGCAAAGGGTGAAAAAACTAGCTAAATAATGAGGAAAAGTGCATTAGGTCAGTACAGTTCATTCTAACTAAGTGTAATTAGCAAAAGAAGGAGAAAAAATTTACTCACTTTCACAATATTCTTTCAAGTGTTCAGGGACATGTAATTTTGCAAAAATGTTTCAATTAATATAAATATCCCAAATATAATCTTCAATGTCCTTACCTATTTGTACAAGCAACCCGAGTCACATGCTGCTTGAGACCATCATAAATTTATATTATAATCCCATTTAAATCTATGCATAAAAAGTAATATACATCACACCCAAAAAATGATAATTCTGGGCCTATTTCAGGGAGTGGCATGTTTTTAACCTTAAAGATATACTCAGTATGATTTTTTTTAAAGTCCTCACTGTCCTTCTTAAATTATTGAAAGGGTCTCAACGGTAAAAAATATTTTTTCGTTTGATAGTCTTGCTTAATGTTTCTCCGTTTCACATGGCTCGAAGAATCGAACAACATTCATCAAGTCTCCATCTTGGTTGTGAGCCACTAGCGAAATGCCTTTTAGTTTGCATGTGCTATACAGTAGATGTTTGTTTAAATAAAGTACAGCTATTTCAATTTAAATTTTAAAACAACTACTACAATCTTTCTTTTCATATTAGGTTCAGTAAATTGCTCCCTTTTCTAGAGCTGGGGAAGGTTTTTTAGCAAATTTTCATGTATGTTTGCCCAAAAACATTGTTTCAGGCAAAACTATTGGGGTAAAACTATTTGCAAATTCAAGTACATGTTGACAACTACTTTGAGCATACAAAATAAAAAATGGTAAGGCTTTGGACATAATGGAAGTCCTGATTAGACAATTTTTGAAACAAAAATTTCAACTTTCAATTGCAGAAATCTGAAAAAATTAATAAAAAGTGCTTCATTTGACTCCAAATCAATGTTGTTCCTTTCTTAGCTTACTTTAGATTGTTCAGAAAACTCACACTTTCACTGTCTACAGTCAGCTTAAAACACTTTTCTTTTGTTCAGTTTTATGAGCTAAACAGCAAATCATTTATTTACACATCCATAGCCATTTGCACCTTTTTTAAACAAAAATAAAATGATAAGTCTGAATTGAGCTGCAGTGGGACAGCAAGATGGATATCCTGAAATACTAAACATGGTAGAACTTTCTAAGCATCTGCACGTGTAGATAGTGGCTACTATTCTTCCTTCAGAGACACTAAAACCAGATTTCCAAAAATCTGCAAAAGCAAGGAATTTGATCCAGGGGAGAAAGTGCCACCCAAAATGTTTTTGATCCCTGTTTTTCTCAGTGACAATCTGTTGTTCATGACCTGGGAAGTACTGAACTAATGCAACTCTCAAAGCCCCTCTATGAAGCCAGAGTAGTTGCAGTAAAGAGATTTCCAGTCAAGCCTGTCAAGAGTAACAACTTCTATTGCTCCCAGCCAAAACACTCACCAAATAACTGCTTGGGAGATATGTTACTATTTCTTCTTAAAAAAGTCAGCTAGACAGAAAGCACAAGGCCACACAAAATTGACTTCTCTGTGTCGATATAAGAACCCTTCCCCTGCCGTAATGCATGTGCGCCTGTAACGGTAAGCAGCGACCATGCAGAGCAGTGGAGAGATTTCATCTGGAGCATCGGGAAAGTACACGATCCTTCTAGTAGAGCCCAGGAGGTACTGCATGAGTGACAGCTACTCTCTGACAGTGAACGCCATAGATACCTCTTCATCTATCTGAGTGTCCATTCATTCCGATGTGGGTTGTGTCTTTGTGTTCCGGATGGGAATTGTGTGCTGGTACAACAACACCAGGAGCAAAGCGTTTCTTGATTGCTGCAGCTCCTCAGGCCTGGAAGCCAAAAGCTGATGCTCTCTCTCGGAGCAGCTCCCGGCACAAATGACAACTCCAGCTCCCTGTGAATGAAGAAATCCTTCTTGTATATACAACATCAAATGCAAATACTCAGAGTTTATGTGCTTGAGTAGGATATCAAATATTCCTAACACTGGAATTGCCAGCCTGTTTCTGAAGCACGTTCTGTTCCCCCGATGCTGTGTTCATAGGCTCTCTACACAAGTCACAACACAGCTGGGATGTGCATCTCCACTAGGTGTTTTGTATTTTGACACTTTTAATACATCATTTCCCAGTTAAACAGAAACCTCAGCCAACCATTAGTTCCATTTCAAAATTTTCCCCTCCTAATTTAGTTTCCTCTTTATCAAAGTTAAAAACATTTACCTCTTGCATGCATGATTGATTTGTAATTACTCTTGTCTCACCCCTCACGTAAACTGCAGTCATTCCCACTCAGTTGTCGCCTTCTCTATTTCTACTGCTCTCTGCAGATTTCAGTCGGAGAACCAATAATTGTAAGGCACCAGCTTCTCTGCTCCAAAACCAAGGGGCAAACGACAGCCAGGAGTAGTATTTTCAAAGGGAATCCACTGGGAGGAATATAACTCTGTACCAAACGTAACACAGACTGTACAACTCTTACCTTTCCCAGGTACAGATAGGCCAGAGAACAATGAACATTATTTCTCTTAATCCAGTGGTCTGACAACAGTCTCTCAGCTGTTGCTGAAACTGTCTGGGACTTTGATCTGACTCTTAGGAAGTCAGAAGTCACTGTTTATAGCAGCTCAATTCGGTTGCCTAAACCGAGGTGTCAGACACCATCTGGGACATCAAAAGGTACCCATGACCTTCAAAAAAGCCATGTTCTTGAAGAGGAGAGAGAGGCCAGACAAGATTGCATAGGACCTCTCGGATAGCAGTAGACATCTAATGTCTATGCATTTTCTTTCCTTCCATTGCTACCTGCCTCTGCTTTGCTGCTGCTTTGTTAATCCTGCTTGGCCCACGCCACCTTACTGAAATTCTTCCCTTTCCCACAAGGACTTTTACCGTGATTCTCAAAGCAGACTTTAACATATGTTACCTTCTGGGGGCTCAAAGACTGGTGGATTCAAGCAATACATGTGATAGCCACGGTCACAGTCATCACAGAAGAGCAGCTGGTCCTGATTCAGGGTCATTGGGGAGACAGTGGGAAAAGCAGAAGAGAGAGAGGAAGAGAGAGAGAGAGAATGATGTAAATTAGTCTATTGGCAAGGTGAAAAACACAAGCGTGGTTACCAGCAGTGCTCAGTTATGAACACAGAGCTGCAACGAAGAGGCTACTGGGAACAGAAAAGGCTACACAGATCACATCTGTGCATACAGAATCAACCACCATACTTCTGACACACCACAGAGAGCCCTCTTTATCACAAAGGCAGTTTAGCTTCTAATGGGAAAACCTCTCCCAGAGCTGGAGGACATCCTCTCCAAGGCGGCCTCTTGATGCAGGAGCAGCAGCTGCTAGACAGGGGATATGCTGCACTGAGAGAGCAGAACCGACATCCTCACTTCGCTAGGCTCCAGTATGACCACACTCTGGGTCTCCCTGCTTCCAGGGAACCCTTTCTCATCAAAAGTCTAGACTTAGCCCGTTCTCCAAAACTCAGCTGAGTAGGGAATGCTCTGCAAAACAGATGCAAATGACTGGTCCCCACCTTGAGGTCTGCAGCTCTTCCATACACTCAAGGAAAAAAAAATGCCCTGAAAGCAGCCCCTGCTCCTAACAGAACAGTACCCTACTTTCAGTTCTCCTTATTTAATGATAAAGCAAAACAAAAAATTTGGCTTCAAATTTATTATGCTATAGGGAATGCAGATAAACTGATCAGCTCTGAACTTCTTCAACCACTGTCAATTCTCAAAGTTTCTCGCAGACTATCAAACACCCTTATCATCAGATTTTAACTGAAAATAGCACAAAGAGGATACTGTTCAGCTGCAGGCTCTGGATCACAGCTTGGAAATCGCTCGAATAGGTGATTAGGTGATGAGAGAGAGGCTTAGTCCTCCCAATCCAAGTGTTGTCATGATTCCCAAGTCTTATAATTAAGATTGAAAACCATGCCAAGTAAAAGAGGCATACCTGTCATCTGTGGGCTAATCACCCTTTCAAATCTACTCCTATTTACAATATTGAAAATATTACCCTTCTGCTGCTTCCTGCAACAGGAGTTTATGGCCTCCAACTAGTTTCTATTGAGCAAGCGTCCAAACCACAAGCATTGTCATCTTAAGTGGCCCTATATGATACCCACGGTAATTTCTGCAAAGACCAGCAGCTGGCTGGGTCACTGAGGAGGAGTACAGCTCCATCCCCAGAAGTGGCTCTTCCTAGGAAATGTATGGAAGCAGCAATAAGGCGATGACCCGTGCCATTGCCAGTGCTTCTCAAGGGCAGGCATGACAGTAGCTTGCACTGACACTTGTTTGTAGGAAAATGTAAATAAACTCACATCGTTCTCAGAGGTCCCACAAAGGCTGCAGGATTTGCACTCAATGCACTGCCATTGATAGGTTTTGACAGCCTCAGTCATGTTTGTGGTGAATTGCAGGCAGGTTGGGTGTCCTGAGGAAGATTGGAAACAACTGTCATTGTTAAGGCTCATTTAGTTATTGTTAATTAACTGGCATTAAGTTTGGGAACAGAACGCACATGGACATGGACTGATCACAACATGGGCTGCAACTAACAGATACCAAAGAGGAAAGCAGGCATTAACCTTTTCGCTGCTGGGCACAAGAGAAAATCAGAGTCATCCCCACCCGTTCCCCCATTAGCAAAGCAGTTTTATTCAGAGCTCTTAAAAATGGTTTGGTTTGGGGGCTGTTTTTTCTTTTTCTTTTTTTTTTTTTCCCCGAAAGAAAACAAGAGAAAGGGTGAAATCAGACACAAACCCAATTCCAGAGAGAGCCCATCCATTTTAACAGAAATTGGACTACAGTTTCAATTGGCGTTGATTTGACCTAACCAAAAGACCTGGTTGAAATGAGGTTATTCTCCACTTTAGAGCTTCCCTTCCTGGTGTCCAAAGGGGTAGAGCAATTCTGTAAACTTTGCTTAAACGGAAGCAGTAGCATACAGAGAAGAGGCAAGACAGGATGGAGAAATACTGCTTTTACTTTTTTTTTTTAAGAGCTCTGCCACTAAAGTTGGTTGGCACAGAAGAAACCAAATTGCACAGCTAACCTTCCAGGATCAAAACAAGAAACCGAAAGGAAAAAAACCCCAAGCCAACTCCCATAATGAACTAAATGAAAGGAATAAAGAAGGGAAAGCTAGCAGAACAGTCACATCTAACTGGGAAGGACAAATTGCCAGAGTTACAACTCCTGTCCCTACATGCGTGTCGACTCCAGCTTTGCAAAACAGCGGTATCACAGTAGCAGGGTCAGCAATGGGCTTTCTGGAGGGGAAAATACAAACAAACAAACAGACCAAAGGTAGGATCAGTGTTCCTTCTGCAAAACAAAACAAGAAAAATATACTGCTGAAATAAAGTACTGTACTCCCAAACCACCCCTATCAGGCTGAGGCAGTCTTTAAGTCACCGGCAGTAAGCTCCTGCTTTCCTTCTTGGAAAGCCCTGTATTTAGCATTCCTCTCTGACACACATCAGCGTTCACAGTGTGCAGAGTCTAGGAGGGGACTGGAGTATGCAGTTGCTCACCTATATGCATAGAAAACCTCAAATACAGGTACGCACATCCCACACTACTGGATTCTTGTTTTAGAACTTACACCATCAAATGCCCAGGGTTTTCCACCTCTAGCAGACTTCTTGTTCTTAGACAAGAAAAAAAAAGTCTTGTCTACCTCCCCTGGTATAAGTACCTTTTTAGGAAGGCTGGAGTAGGGAACGAAAAGCTGTTTCTCCACAGCAAGAAGAAAGGGCATGGCTACAGCAGATGTTCTGCATACAGCCATGCTCTCTTCACTACCACACCTGTCAGCAGTATTTTGCTGTGCTGTGCTACCCCATCACCACCCTACAATACATAGAAGCTTCTGCATTTTCTAGTTAGTGAAGCAGACAGTGTTGCGGAGAAGTGCTGGGTAACGCAATAATACTGCAAGGAATATCTTTCCTTTATGTACCCACGCTGTCACCGATGAGTGTAATAAGGATTTTGGTTCTCCAGTTACATTCGCATGGTAGTGATATGAAAACTAAGCCCATCCAACAAAGGAATGTGTGTACATAAGTTATTAAGGGAATTGAATAGAAAATAAATAAGATATTTAAGGAAGGAGGGATCAATGACACTGTTAATATCAATCTCATAAGCCTTTGAATAAAGAAATGTTTTGACAGTATTGATGAGCTCAGATTGACTAAGAAGATCACTAGTTTTTGGAGCCCTTGAAATGTCAGCACAAAATGAGAGTCAGGTTTTACTGAGATTTACAGTGGACCAAACCCAAACTAAAGTTCTGGGGACCTTTAAATCTCAACTGTCCAGGAGATTTTGTGAAGTGCGACCTTTTCTTGCTGAGAGGACCTCATATATTTTCTGATACTACCAAACTGGCAAAACCTGACATGACGCTGAAATGATTCTCCAGGGCTGATTTACAGCAAACGCAAAACCTCATTCCAAACCCCAGTAAATAGCACAAATGTGCCACTCTACACATCAGGGAAGAATTCATCCCAACGGCCAGAACTTGGCTTCCAAAAAGGTTGTGTAGTGCTGGAATATATCAAAGAAAACAACTCGTACAGGGACGTGAGTTAATCAGATAGTTAAACAGCTTCAGTCACATTTGAAAAGAAACAGAAAGAACGGAATCAAACTTACAAAAATAAATCAAGGCCAAATGCATACCCATATGCGTTTGCTTGCACATACCCATGTACATTGCTCCCTGCAGAGACTCCACCTAGAGAACCTCTCTTTCTTGAACCACAATAAGTTCAGGATTTTGTTCACTGCTTTATCTCTGTCCCTTACCATGTCATTCCTGCTCTATTCCAGCTATCGGTCTTGACTGTCCAGTTCCTCGCTCCCCTCAAAAATACCTTTCCACCCTTTGTTTTCTGCACTGCATCTCATACTGATACTGCCCATCCCTTGAAGTGAACCATCCCATATTTTAGAGCCCTTTTCAAGAGCTATGGCCGCCACAAGTCTAAAAGAAATGGGTTGATGTGGCCTGAGGATGTTTTGGAAAATAACAATAGTGGAGGGCCACTGTGACTTCTTTTTAGCGGAAATGCAAGAATCCTTTGCAGAAAATATCAATTTATTCACTCTATCGGGCTCTCTCTCCAAACATTGTGACTATAAAGGAGGCCAACAAATGCCCACAGTCATGTCTGCATAGCCATAGAGCACTCTGTTAGCCCAGGGCTTATTACATGTCTAAGGGAAAAAGAGTGCCTCCTGGATATGTCTTTCCTTAGCCTCCAAGTCAGATCCTCCTTCACATTAAACAACCTCCCTTGTGGTATCATGACCGCGATCTAATGTAGTTGGAAAGACTATTTTTACTTATGCCAGCAGCACGATGAGGCACTGTAGCATACTGCAAGCATGTCAGTAGATGCTCCTGTTCAAAAAATTAAAATCCTTTCTCCTGCCCTTGCTGCTCTCTTTCATCATGATCTCTCTGTTTTCCTGCCACTTTGGTTCAAAACCCAGTGTTCTTCATGACCTACGAAAAAATTCACTGGACCAAAACTTGCTGGAGCTGCATTAGTGAACACCATCCCCGCTCCAGATCAAAGCATTCCTTGGCATTGCCTTTGTGGTGGAATATCCCACAGAGAAAGCCCTACAACTGCATATAGCAAGCAGTTAGATTCAAAATCATCAAAAAAAAAAAAAAAAAAAAAGAGTAGTTCACCTTACAAATATTTTTGCCCTACACAACGAGTAGTCCAGAATGTGGTTCAAGTTACAGATTCTGTTGTAGCACATGAGCCAGAGAGCTGGAAAGACTTTCTTGCTTAGTTTTATCAGTTACATGGTCAAGAGCAGGAAATCATCTCACTTCTCTAATCTTGTGATAAACTGCATTTACTATAGTTAAGGAGGGCAGTAAAAGGTCTGCAGCTGGAACTCAGCTAATTTTTCAGATGGTGCCTCAGCCCTGGCAAACTCTAGATCACTCTCACATGTCTGTATCAGCTCTGCAGATCCAGCAGGAGTAAGAAGTAGCACATATTTATGGTGTCACTGCAGTCAATAGCGAGAACTCTAAAATACACCCAGGGAGCAGTTCTGTTGAAGGAGAAGGTGACATGTTAACATTGACAGTTTCTAATCTACCATAACTACTCTCTACCTAAACTTCTGCTATGCCACAATAGCTATAAACAATACAGACAATAAAACTTGCACTGAGAAGGTTTCCAACAGCTCGTCCCTTTGTCTTAAACCAACATTTTAAAATACAGATCAGCCCTGAATGTTCCCCCATCTTTGTCAAAACTCTAGTCTGGATCTGAACCCTGTGACTGAGACCATATTTTATAGTGACATCCACGTTTCACATGCCACTGGCTTTAATTGTACACTGTGTCCACTAGACATCTGATCTGAGGAGTGGAGAGTGGAATCATTTCAGTGACCACTTCCAGACTTCTGCACTCAGTGCAATTGCAGGCTGTCAGTAAGGAAAATTTTAACACAAATACCCTAAAAAAAAAAAAAAACTAAAAATCTCTTCTGCTTACATGGGCTGTGTAGCACTAAAGACCAAAATTGCCATTAAAGGGCAGGAGCAATCTGCTGCATCCAGGCGTTCTGTGACCAGTGGAGGCCTTAGAAAGGCTCATTAGTGCTTCTTCAATAATGGATTCTGCATTGCAAGATTAATTGCAGCCATGTGCTCTGTCACACCCGCCACAGACTATTTAAGTTAACAATCCAATCAATAACCTTTTTCAAACAAAAGCAGAGATTATATTGAGAAAAAAATAAGCAAAGCCTCCTTTCTCCAAACAAATGTAAAATTATTTATACAGACAAAAAGGAATAGTCACTCAGTTTCTCAAGGCACATATATCCGGTGCTCAGTGTCTCTGTCAGATGACAGTGTTGTATTTTTCAATTCTTTCCTTTATCTTCAGTGTGTAGTGGTGGGTTTTTTAATCAATAGCATAATGAAACCCCACAGGGCTCCTGACTGTCTCATGTCAGAATTTATTCCATAACTACTCAGGTCTTTGAATAACTACAAATGTATATTACAGATATAATGGCCAATGTCACAGGAACCCCCTCCAAAAATAGAAGTTGTACATGCAAAGAAATTGCAAAGTCAGACTTTCCTCTTTCTAAGACTGAATAAGCATTTCTCTGACTGATGCCATCATTAGACAAAATTATTACATTATTTGTAAAAAAGAAGGAAAAAGTAAACTGTAATTCTAATAAGGGACATCATTTTATGATTATGATATAAATATTCTGCCTCATTTGTCCACCTAAAAATGCAGTTCACCATGCTCACTGTAGTATAGCCAGTCCCACACATTCAAAAACTATGAGCCAAGTTTTCATATCATTAGATTTTTAAAAATACATTTAGGTCACTTTTTATTTGCCTTTTATTCTTGAGCCTTTTAGGGTTCCACTTCGAAAACTTCCTGATGAAACAGAAAGATTAGAAAGTGCCTGGAAAAAAACAAATAAAACAACCAAACCAAAAGGCTAAGTTCTGCTAGAAGCCCGGTACTCCAGGAGCTGGAATGCCAAGGAAAAGACCAAACAACAATAAGGGCTGAAAATACTGCGTTCTTAGCACTTGCCTGGCTCTTCCCATCTCACAGGGTCAAGGTGTTGTGATTTAGGGACATATGCCTGCCTTCTCAAATGGGAGTATTCATAAACAGGAGTCTTCAAAAGTGTTTGTAGGGTGAGAATCCAAGGCACCAAATGCCACGGCACCTCTGTGATTTAGGGAAGCAGTAGTATGTCATTTAAGAAAAACGTAACTGATTTCCCTGAGGCCACCACAGGAGTTAGTGTCAGGCACTGCACATGAAGAGTCCTTGCCTCATCCTCTTCAGAACGGACCCCCCCTGAATTCAGCTTTTTAAGTAAACAAACAAGCTAACTAACTAACTAAAAAGGAAGTCTCACTTGTAGGCAACATTGGGTTCAGCCAATATTTTATTAGTATTAGAAAGAATGAGAGAAGAGAGAATATTACCAATGTGAATTTCCACTTCCTGATGGAAAGGAGAGAAGTTGGCTCTTTCTCCCAATGTCCAACAGTATTGTGTTCCGGCGCTGCTAACTCTGCTAAAGACATGAGTCCGAAAGGACTCAAGGGCCTGGGTTAATAGATTGGTCAGACTGATTTGGTCAGAGACCAACTTTCCTCTAATCTAATATGCCGCAATATGCCAGTAATTGTGGAAGAATTAACTCCTTTAATAATTGATGGAGCTCTGCAACCATTCAGCTGTAGCAGAGCTTATAGTTCCCATTATTTTGTTTCCTGGCCCTATATTCTTTCTGGCCAGTGTGGACAGAGCTTAAAACAAGCACACAAAACAGCACCGTGGCATTCTGCAGCGCTGGCACTTGGGAGCTGCGGCCAGCTGCACTCAAGGGATGGTAGTTTGCTTCCAAGTACTGCCAGTTCCAGCGAAGAAAGGCACATAAATCACAGACAATTGCTCGAATATTCGGCACCAGTAGACAAGAACCCACTTTAACAGCTCACCCGAGAGACAAATAAAACCCCTGCGCAAAATGTACTGGTTCAATCCCAGTATCAGTTAGGCAAGTATAATTGGAGTCAATAGGAACTGAAAGCAGAATAGACCTGCGTTCGAATGACAATTACAGTGAAGATCTTCAGGAAGTTATAAAACGGTTGCTTATTGAAAGTGGTACTTCAAGCTAGCTCTTCTGTGTTAGCCCTGCTGTTGCTGTAGACATCTGACTTCCAAATGGCACAGAGAGAGTGCAGATCCTACTGAAATGCCCCTCACTTGCTGGAATATTTCTTTGCCATAGGAAAGGCAGTCCACCAGCTAGCCTGCTCAACTTGCTCTCCAGCTTCGACTATACCACACTGCATAATTTCCTCTAAAATGTTTTTCAAGCTTGGAGAACATCAACTGGGACAAAGAACCTTGACTGCAAAGAGTGAATTAGGGGCAAAATTTGGCTTGAAGAATGTACGTGTGTATAAACAAAATCAAGGATCTGTGTAAATAAGGACGTGCGCGCAGAGGGTGTCACACAGAGATTAAATGCAGACAAGACAGACTAGTTCTGCTGGCACGGAGTGGTGGGGGCATCTGAGTGGGATTCTGAGGTGACCTCCAGAGCACACAGAGGAGCCGTGAGTGAGTTATTCAGGCTGTCCTAACGGTTTATTAGTCAAATCAGTCTATCACCCCACACCATCCTGTCAGCAGCATGTGCAAGGGAATCGCCCTTTCTAAGCCTCTAAAGCTGTGGTGGCGCAGAGCCACGAGACCAAGGAGCAGGCTGTGCCCCCATCACTGGGGAAAAACCAAGCATCCACTGCCTGGATCTCGCAGCCACGCAACATGGACGAGAAGTTCTGACATTACATGGGGAAAAGAAGAATTACTTATTGTTTAGACTGATTAAAGCCTCGAGCTCTAACATCTCAGGGGATGGGTCGGCCCTTAACCTGAGTAACTCGAGGCTGTGCTAGCTGGCAGCTGGAGCTGCTCAAAGAGCCTTGGTGACAGGCCCGGAGGCGTGGAGGACAGTGCACACCGGTGATGCCCTCAGCTCCGGGTGCAGGTTCACGAGAGGGAGGACATGCCCTCCCTGGGTGCTGGCTGCTCTGTATAAATCCCCCTGGCTGAGCAAGCCTGCCAAAGTCCATCCAAACCATCTCGAAGGGCTGAAGCCTGGACCTCTATTTCAAGCAGTCCAGAGATATGGCCTGTGACAATTAATTGGGGGGCAGGTCTGGGGGGCAGACCTCAAGCAAGAGGCACAGCACATCAGACTTGCCTCTCTATCTTCACCACCTCTATAAAAGGCATAAAAAGACAGGCAGACAATGGAACGTGCACATCTACACACCTGACTCAATCACTGCCTGATTTAACTGTGATGAGACCCAGCAGCACTCACATATAGATGGATCCAATCCTCTACTGTTTTCTACCCTGCTTTGACTGAAAAAGCCACCCTTCTGAATTGCAACGCCTACAGTGACATGGAGCAGTGGGAAAGCAGGCCCACACCCAACATACCCTGCTCAGTTCACTGCAGAGACGTGATAATGCACAAGTAACAACAGCAAACTGGGCTCTGAGCCTTTGCAACTGTGGGGACCAGAAATGGACCCCCAACCTCAAAGCCAGTGGAAATACTGCATGCCCAGGATGCCCCATCGCAAAACCAGCTCTGCTCCCTCCTTTCCCACACTGGCCCCTGTTAGACACTGTTGGCTGCTGGACAAAATAGCTATTTCTTGCCTAAGAAAAATAATGTGGAAGCACTCAAATAACCTCATACTGAAGCATCAGCTTGTTAATGCACTGGTAAGTCATGCCAACACTGTACAATTCCTGGGGGTGAATTAGGTCAGAGTGACCTCCAAAAAACCCACGAGGCTGCATCTCTATGCGTGCAGCATTATGGGTAATGATCTGCTAATTGCCAAGAGGCACTTGGGCTGCTTACCAATACCAACAGGAAGGAAACCTGCCTTCAGGCACTGCACAGATTCCATATGCCAGGGACATAGCTTCTAATAACGAGAATAAACCCATTTATAGAGCGTGAACTGCCCAGGAAGACTGGCAACGAATGCTAATGCTGTCCAGCAGGTACACCTAGCAGGGGGTCGGCTGTGTAAAATGTTCCTTGCAATATGTCCCTTGCAATACAGGGTAGGTACTGCATTTGCTTGTAAAGTGAAGTGGGGGAAAAGTAGATGGAGATGAAAATGTGGGAGTGGGAGGAAGACTGCTTATCTGGACAAGATGAATCACCACAACCTGGAAAGCCAACATCCCCTGTGCCTGGGAGACATTTTCGTTACCCTTCAACAAACTGCAGTGGAAAAAAACTCCAACACGGCTCCGACCTCGTCACTATGCACTGCAAGCTCCCCAGCCAGGCCAGCTCACACACCACAGAGCTTTCAATCAACTGGCAGGCTCACTAAACCCTTTCAAAATGAGCAACCAAGCAAAAATACTTGGTCATAAACACTAAAAATAGGAATGGAGGATTGGGTTTTGTTTTGTTTTTCAACTTGGTGAAGCCAGCTCTTCCCAGTGCATTAAATCCACTTCTCTGGCAGCCCACTTAGAACATAGCTTCCAGCCCCCAGCCCCTGGAAGAGCCAAAATTTCCAGCTATAATCAGAGGAGCGGGGTGGTATTTAAATGCTAGAGAAACAACAGTCTGATTAGCCTTCCACTACAGCCCTACGTGCAAACTTTCATTAAAGCCCCCCATAAAACAAGATATAAGCTCTGCCCTTCCTCCCCTTCCTTCAGCGTGAACAAGGACTCTGCCACCTGTTTGAACCAACGGCCCCAGTAACTGCCCAAATACCTGGTCTTTCTTTGACATTCCTGGTGTTAAATTCGTGTGTTAATGCAAGCAGACAGCAGCACATCTGCAGGGTCTCCCAGTGCTGCCCGGCATACCGATATTCTCAAGGTAACACTTGAATAGAGCAGCTCTCTAGACATGCATGGGGCCCTGCTGCTGCCATCTGCTAGCAAGGGTGCAAAATAGGGTCACACGTACATAAACCACTCACCAACATTTCACTGGCATTTGGGACCAAACTGCAAATCTGCCACGAGTATCCCTGAAGTTTCAGACACTGAAACTGTCCTGGCCCACATGGATATCTGACATGCCCGCAGTGGCCGTAGCCCCGTGCTGTTACTCTGCACCAAGTGGGTCTGCTCCTACACGGTGGCTGAACATTGGCTTTAAAAGACTTTTCCCTCAGCCATTTTATAAGGAGGCCCTTGCTGTGTTGCAAGTAGAGCATAACCTCAGAATACAATTTCTGCATAAAAACAGGGTCTCACAAGGACCAGAACAGAACCCCCCAAAGCCACAAAACACGCCCAAGCGAGGGCAGCACAAGCTTTCCACATGGACCCGACAAAGTGCGTCTAACCCGAGCTGGCGGAAGTCGTGGAAGGATATGCAGCTGCCCTGGGGCACTCTGAGCTTGGCCTCTCTGCTCAGATTACCCGTGAGAGCGCAACGGCGGCAATGCTTTGTGACATGGGCATCTCTTTGCTAAAAACAGGCCCCTGTTCACCCAGTCAGTTCAGAGAGCATCAGCACAACCTCTTCGTATTACTGGAGCCCTCCTCAAGCACTAAGGGCTTCAGGTAGCACTTCAGAGGGGATTTCACCCATGCGCCAGGAAGCAGCCGTCAATCAGAGCAACTGTCCGGTGAAAAGGGAGTAGGTTGAGTTTATGCAGATGAAAGAGAGGAGGGGAGGAGAGGAGGAGAAAGGAGACAGTTTTACTGATCTCTGGACAAACAAGATTTGCATTAAGAACAACTCTAATTTCATTTGCTAGCACAATGGTTCCAGAAGTTTCAAATCAGATGGCAAACTCCAGAGAAATTATTTAAATGTCACCATTTTAATAATAAATCAACTCATTAACTATGCAGAAGACACTATGGTATTGCATACACAGTGACCTCTCTGCTGTTACATGAGGAAACTGCATCATACAGATAAATAAATTCAGCACATGATGGGTATATGGTTCATAACCTATGGAAACATGCTGTAAATGCAAGAGGTCTGACTTTCCCACACGAGCATGCTGAACTGCTCATAATTTACGCTATTGCTAATATAGCAGTGTAGCTGCCTACTCAGACATAACTAGAACTGCCTCACTCAACTAAACACAAACAAAAACAATTTTGAACAAGTTGATTCAGTCACTCATTGATTTAAAGAAACTCTTTCAGCTACTGAACAGGTAGGATTCCTAAAACACACTCTCCATTGTTTGTAATGCAGTATTAGAAGCTGGAAAAATCCCCTTGTCTACTGATTTTCTCCTTTTCCATTAGTTAAAACTGCTGTTTGGTTGGGAATTTTTAAATGCCAATGGAGATTTCATCAATATGACAGCCACTTTTCACTTTCCCATCAAACTCCCAGAGATGTCAATATTTAGAGGGAAGTAATGGTGCAGTAATGCATGCTGCAGAGCATCGGCAGGTGCTTAGTAGGGGCAAGCGAAATGTTTTAGTTTACTTTCTAAAAGATGCAATTTCAGGATTATCTAAATATTTGATTTGTGAATCAAATATTTGAATTTGATTTCAGCCAAAAAGAAAGTGGAAGGAGAGAAAGGGTTAAGAAATGGCAGAGGCAGAAACAGATTTTTCAGAAAGGTTGAGACATTTTGTTCCAGTATTTTACAAGCAAAAAGTTTGACTTTTCATTTTGAAACAGTACCTTGCTTCAAAAGTGAGCTTGACCTAATTGTTTTTAAGAAAGCAAAACATACTCGTAAATTAAATGTTTCATTCAAGTCTGAGCAGATTTGGAAGGGGGAGAGAATGGGTAAGGGTCATTTCATTGAGGAAAAACCATCTGAGGAGGAAAATCATCTTAGATTAAACAAGAAATTAGCCAGTTCCACTGCAGCGGACTCAAATGTCCCTCATTAAACAGTCTGCTAGTCATGTTCTTCTCCAGCACCAGAAGAATAACTGAAGAGAGGCTATATGAAAGCAGAACATTATTTTATTTAATGCCAAAAAGTGAGCTCCCATGGTACTATTGGGATCTGTGAGTCTTATGACCCTGCTCTTCTTCAACTGCTCACTAGCTAACTGGCCACAGTTTTGGGCTGTTTTGGGCTGTTCTGCCAAAGCGAAGAGGTTGTAAAGTCCCCTCCTACAGGCTGGGCTGACAAGGTTCTGGTACCCCCGACTCCCTTTAGCCTTACTGGCCATTGAGGGTATCCATCACCCTCACTCACATTCGCTGTCAGGCAACATCCTGTTACCCAAGAGATCTTTAGCAACTTTTGATGACAGGTACCTAACAGGGCCTAATCTTTATTCATAAAAGCAATCACAGAGCAACCTAATGGGTTCACCCATCCTTAGGAAATTCTTCTCTGATTTTTTTTTCAGCTAAATACCTCTAAAATCCCATCATTAATGGAAGCGAGAAAGGGCCTGGAGAGCTAATTAAGGAAGAGGCTGACCTGACCTTGCAAGGGAATCGAGGCTCACCTCTCCCTAGCCCAGCGGAGATCCACCTGCCCTGGTGAAGGATTGCATGGTTGTGGACCAGCCACCTAAAGAGTATAAGAGCAATCTGAATTCAGAGAGGGTTTGTGGATAGTTAGTAGCTGTCCAAAGCCTCTGGGCTGATGGACACATTCAGAGACACAAACACAGTCCTTGGTGTGGAAAGACTGAAAAGAGCTGGAACCTGCTCTTTAAGAAGTGCAAGCCCAAATATCCCCGTAATGGATGAGACTGCTGAGCCAAGACCTAGTCACAGAATCCCCTGCACCCTAAAATGACCTGTTGAGCCTGAGGAGAGAGCTGGAAAGGTTTGAGTGTTATTTGACAGTATTAAGCCACTTCCAAAAGAGCACTGATGTGAAGCGACTATGATTTGTGAGCAGACATAGGCTCAAAACCACCCTAGGCAAACTCTGCCATAAAAAAGTGCTACATGAACTCAGAAGCTACATCTCACTGGCTATCTGACACTAAAGTAGAAGTATCCCTTCAGTGACAGCACAGCTTTCAACTGGTTCTCATCCAGTGATTTCCTCTCACCTTGGAGAGCTAGCCTCAGTACTGGCCACTGAAATCACCATATGAAGTAGTTAATGGCTATGGCTGATGAAAGAAATCTAACTTAGTAAGCTAACTCCTCAGCAATGCTTGATAACACTTCAGCATTATTTAAAACCCCGAATCTGCTTCAAAAGAGATGGCTGTATCTGAAGGATCTGATCACGTTATTTCTCCTTCTACAGCCCATAGTGAAGCCACATTGTTACCGACACCAGAACACTAACAGCAAAGACTGAAGAAGCATAATGAGAAGGAACTTCAGACCAAGCAAAAAATGACTCACAAACAACTGTAGGAACCTAAAGGTAGATGAGAATGTTTGTTATGAAAGATGAACAGCACAAGAAACAAAACCCTCTTCTCTGATAAAACCACTCAGTATGAGGCACTGAAGGGAGAGTACGTCTGTTCCTTCTCCGTCCATCAGCTCTGAGCTCAAAGCAGAATTACCCCCTACAAGCTTTCCAGTACAGCGAACTCACACAGGCAGGTAGCAGAAGTGCAGAGAACTTCAGCCCACCACTCAACTCGCAATATTCAAAGCATATGGCCTTTTCCATAGCAACGTCGTAACCTGTAGGTCATTCAGAGCTACTATAGCTACCTTAGGCAACATTAAGCAGAAAACATTTCCAATCATATCCTGGATGCCACTATTAGCAAATACAACACTGCACTCCAGAAATCTGCACTTTTTAAAGGTAAATGGCATGGTTCTCCCATCATGGTACATACATCATGGTATCATGGAGAATTACAGGCTGAAAGGATGAAAGGTCATCAAATAACAGATTTGGTGAGTTTCCACACAAACAGCAAGGGCATTTGTCGAAACAGCAACATACGCAGTGAGGCTCTAAAAAATATACTGGTGAACTAAAAGGATGCCACAGGTGGATGGCTCTCATCTTATGGCATTAAAATGAAAGACAGGACTTAACTGTTGGAAATGTCTAGCTTTGGTGGAGCAAAGAAAATACAATTTATAGTATTTTCCAAAGGAATACAGAGATCTTAAACACAATAAGCCAGAGTTAAGACAAGCATAGTCCCAAGCCCAGCCAGAACTAAGGGAACTAGTCAATGCTTAAATGGCCTCCCGTGTACGTTTTATGAAGTAGAGGTCCTCCTGAGCCATCTTCAACACTAGGGATGGAACAGCGTAGAGAGAAGGCTATGTCACTGCTAATGAGCATTAAAAGTTTGGTTTTAGAGGGAAAGGGTTATGCTTTTTCATGATCTATTGGCTGAATGGCTCTGATTACAGCTAGGGCTCACAGCTCCATGATGCAAATTTAACCACCTTTTTTATTTTTTTTTCTGATACCAGGCAAAGGTTTGGAATAAATCTTAAATCAGTGAAGTATACTACTTCAGGCCAAAGCAAAGAAGCCAATTTCCCAATACTCTTTTCAGTCCTCTCACAGAACTCAGGATTCCAGCTCTCAGCTTTGCCATCCTTCAAATGAATCTTCACCCAGGGAACATTGGTTGTGGGGACACCAGTTAGATGCAGGAGTGCTGGCAGACATTTTTACTCTTCTCCTGTCATTCCTGACTCTCACCAGCAAAAACTCTCCTCCAGAACAGGAAAATATGTTCCAAGCCAGGATGACAAAGGAAATCTGCTCTGGGACTCAGGGAACAGAGGTATTTTTTTATGTTGAGACAATTTTTGCAGAACTAAAACTTCCATTTAGAACATTTATATTTCCAGGTCCATAGCTTAAAACACACACACACACTCTCCACAAAAATGTTCAAAGTAAGACTTATGCAGAGTTTTTCCCTGGAGTCTGACAGCCTATAACAACAGCTGTGCTGTGGTGGGAATGATCTCATTCATCTCAACAGGGTGTTGACAGACATACATAAAGGCCAATTTCAACACACACTTTCACTCCTGGTTACCTTAGCAGAAATGTCTAGCTCTGCTCTGTGTATCCATCCCACTGGGGACAATGAAAACGACAACTGAGTTGGAACGGGAGGAGAGACGATGACCTACTGAACAAAAAAAGTGCACTGATGCTATGAGCAGCTTCCTTCCTTCCTTTCTCCAACTTTCCTTTCTTTGATTTGCCAACGTTTGGCTCTGCCCTCCATCCAACCTCCATGTGGGTCTCCTTGTCCTATGCAGCACAGCAGAAAGCTCAAGAGAAACTAGGAGAAGATGAGCAAAATTATGGCCAGAGGGTCAGGATTTCTTACCACACACCCTCCCTTCTCACTCTGCTTTGGGACAGGAAAAGATGACTTGCCCCCTGAAATCCCTTTGGAAAAGCAGTTTTGTAAGCCTGCAGCTCAGATTATTTTAAGAATACCTGAGAGCAAATGAAATAGAGGAGGGAAAGGAAATTGGAAGTTACTAGGTGAGGGCTTAAAACTATCCATCCTATCAGGCACTATACACTGAAAGGACAGCATCTTAGCTACCTTCTCAGTGCACCTCAGAAATAGCTTTAGCACCTTACCCCACCTTCCCAACAGTCGCTGGCCCTCAGTGTCCAAAACATGGCAAAAGAAGGAAAGTCCATTCTCAGCTGCAAAATGGCTGAGGAGAACCCAGTGAACAGTCCATAAGCAATTCTATCAGATCCCAAGCAAGTTCCCAAGAGCCATAGTGACTGAGGACAGCAAAGGTAGCTGAAACTATCTGTTTGTTTTCTCCTTCCTCCAATGAATCTGCCAAAGGCTTTGCACAGGAAAAGATAAAGTCTGTAGGTAAGCAGTGCAGTTTTCATGTCGTATTCACTCCAGGTGAATCAAGAAACAAATGCTAATGGAAATTAAAATTATACATGTGGAAAACTATACAGAAAAAGGCTAAGAATAATTAACTCTCTGCTGAAAAAAATATACTTTCTATCACACAGAATTGTTAAAAATTTATGCAGACAGAGTCTCATTTTTTACATTTCCAAGGAGTTTAGAGTAATTTTTATATGGCCCTGCCAGATTCATTTCTGATCTGATCCGTAGCACTTCCTCCTTTTGCACTATTATTTGTCGTTTAACCTGCCAGGGGCGGGGGGAGTGGGAAGTCTCTCTACTCTAAAGGCCCTGTACCCACCTCAGAAGATCACTTAAAAACTACATCCCAGCTGCTATTTTTGCAAGCAGCTGCCAGTGCAGAAAGAGCCATCTATAGCCTCTGCTGGTAGCAGAGAATGTGATGGGAAGGCAGAGGAAACTCAGCAGGGCTTCATAAAAATGACAGAGGCATATTAGGGGAAAGGAAAAACAGGATTTCCTGAAAAGGCTGCAGATCCCAGCTGATCTGAAACAGTATTTCCTCTTTCTCTCTCCAACCCATACAGCCATACTACTACTAACTACTACTAACCAAATATGTGTAAAGGGAAAGGGAGGTTTCAGATCTACATTATGAAATGCGACAAAGCAAGCCAAGGTTTTGAAACTGGCAGCCAGTTACTCCAGTGACTGGCACATTGATTAAAAAAGTGATAGATAGGGTCAGGATACCATAAGGCAATGTCACCAAAATCTGTGCTAAAAGCCTTCTCACATAGTTTAGACTCAGCCTTTGAGTCTAAACTACCTTAACGCAACTCAATCAATCTCATGGGGAAGGTTCTTAAAATATAAATACATTTAAGAAGATCAACTATTAGCACCAAGTGATGGGAAATAATCAGTCTTATTTATACAAATCCTATACGAATCCAGTATTTTATTTCCTGCCTACCTTCATTAGAGCAAGTAACAGGACCTGTTACTGTAGTCCAACAAATGGAGAAGAGAAATTAAAAGAGAAAAAGGAAGAGAATTTTTGGTTAACTTCAAGCTTCATTAACAAATACAAAACAAAATACAGGGACAAAAGTCATCACTTACAAAATGGAAAAGGAAAACAAAATCAATAGAGGAGGAAGTTTTATTTTAAGCTTCAAAGAGAGTATTATAAACAATGGAGAGCTCAGAAAAGTATATGTACAAGAAGTATGTTATCCAACAATGTCTTTTTAAAAGAAGATTATTTGCACTAAAAAAGACCTTGTGGAATTGGTTTGATAAAATAATATTTACAGAGGAATATACAGTAGGGGCATTGGAAGCAAAACTTTTATTTAACAGGAATATTACACAAATTGAATACAGACCCTATAGTCTGCAAAGCTTCATTACAGTTGTGCGTCTTGTTATAGTCTTTTTTTCACTAGCGGCAGTTCACCAACTGCAAGTTTAGACATCAACAAAATGAACAAAACAAAACCATCCTGCTCAAGGGCCTGATTATGACATAAATTTTGCCATTTACTTTAGTGAGAGGAGAACTGAGGTCTACCAGATTTTTCACTGCTATTTTGTGCTACCCTGGGAGGGAGCAGGAGATGGGGAAAGGAGAAGAGGACAAGATCCTCCACCCCTGACACACAGAAACCTGTCAGAGAGGTGAGTTCTAGCTTTAGGCATGCAAGAAACATAATGCAGGATCAGGCTCTCTGGCAGCTTCACCTATGCAGGATGCTTTTTTTTTTTTTTTTTTTTTTTTTTTTTTTTGGTAGACATAGCTTTTTTCACTCAGAAAACCAACATAAGCCGCATTAACAAAGACACTTTTCCTAGCTATACACTGGGTCTATACCAATAGGTACATCTGGCACAGCTGTTATAGGGGAGAGCTCCTCTCAGAGGCAAGTCCAATACCTTTCTTCTAGGACACAAGGCTATCCCGCATCCTTACCAGACTGCATCACACAACAGCGAATAGCCCTGCACTATCTGCTGTGAACAGATCTGGCAGCCAACAAAGTCCTCCAGTGCTTGTAAGAAGCAGAACACCTGATTTTGCTGAGAAGATGGCTACCAACTTAGAATAAGGGTTGCAAACTTCCTTCTCTGCTGCCCCACTGGACAATTTAGGATGGCAGCTAAGGAAACTCACTCTCTTCTCCCGAGTTATCCCTGTTGCTTACTGCTGACATGCAGGTGCATCTATAGACTTTTCAAAGTCCACTGCTTCTTAAGAGAGGGCCTAAATACACACAGTTTCTACGCATGGGATCATCCTTGACTCCAACGGGATGGTCCGTGCCCAGAGCACTTGAACATTTGGACACTTTCTTTACAAACAACTCAGAATCAGCTGTGGAACTACAAAAGCAAAAAATGACAGCAAAATTAGCAGTCGTTTTTCCTTTTTCCAACCTCTCTTCCAGTAGAAGTATTTCCCAGAGTCACTAAAGTGAAAACCTGTTTTACTGTGCAGAAGAGACACACCAATCCTTCTGGGAGAAGACAGTCCTTTGAACTGGACACAAAACCTGATAACAAAAAAATCCAGCCACTGAGCCTGGTCTTTGCTTTTCCAACAGTTTTGTTCAGATTTGTGCCTAACACAGTACAGCAAAGTAAGTTTTAAGCATCTAACAGGAAAATATTATTAGAGAGAAAGTAAACCAGAACAATCTTCACTTACCACATCCAATTTGCAAAAAACAAAGATACCCAGCACATGTATGAATGGCTTCTTTAAAGTAAGAGAGAGAGCAGAGTTGATCTTTATTTCCATATTTTAAAAAATGTTTTTTTTCCTTAAAGTAAATATTCGGTCTTTATTTTACATTAAGTGCTTTTTAAAATCTCATGTCTTCACAAAATTGCATTTAAAATTTGAACTAAAATGTATTTCAAACAAAAATACTGTGCAACTTCAGCACTTCCTTTCTCTCTTAAATATTGAAATAAATAAAATAGTTACGTCTTTTTTCAGTTTGTTTGTTTTTTCAGTCAATTCTACTGTAGATCAATTCCAGTTTGACCTAGGTTTATACACACGCTTAAAAGAAAGTGAAATCAAGACTTTAAAAAAAAATTCTTTGTATTGCACCAGCTTAGGGCATCCCCAGATCTTCTCTGAACAGTTGGCTGCTGGCTTCCCACAGTCCACGCTCCTGTGCCAGATGAAACACAGGTCCGGCAGGGTCAGGGCAAGGAGAGGAGAAGTATCAGAGCATCCTGGCTTCTCGCAGCCTTCTTCTGACATGTCTTGCTTGAAGGATGTTGGAGTCCATGAGGGCAGGGCTGACTGCAGAAGGAAAGGCAATACAAAGTAAAACTAAACAAACACAGACAACAAAAGCAATTGTTCAGAATAAAACAAAAAAATGCAAACCAATCTTCCAACACTGTTTGGATGTTAGTTCTTATTTTGAAAATATAGCTAGACAAACTCAGTTCCTGCTGACCATGGGGACCACGAACGAATACAAAGCAGACAAGTGGGATATGAAGGAGCATATCCAAAAGAAAGGCACCAAGCACTGTCAAATTTTCTTACTGTGAACACCTTTAAATAACCTTCATCATTCAGCTTCTTCAGATGTGTCTTTACAAGAGGTTAAGACTTTTGCTTGTGAAATCCTGCTCTGACTACACTGCTATATTGCTAATTATTTATACAGAGCTGCAAGGGTATGCAGCACTGCACAAAAGACATTTTCAGAAGTCTGAACTATACATATATGCTTGGCAGCTGGAATAAGTGCAAAACTGCATTTTGCACTGCATTCGAATCTTGAATGGACTAAGTGGGCCAAGTTTTACACTGCTAAGCTCCTGAGCAGTATCAGACAGCCAATAAAATCATCTGGGTTTTTTTTTCACAAAATGCAAAACCCACCCATGTCCTCCCCCTTCCTCGCATATCAGTTTGGATGGCATGGAGGCCCAAAACCTTAGGAGCTGCCAGGGACAGAAAGAACAACTCAAAGTTATGAACTAGCTGCATCCCCTTATCAGGGGTATCAGAGCTTACTAGGTATCACAATTTAATATTGCAACACCTGTTTTTTTCTAAATGTTATTATAACTTGTCTCCTGCTGAATTTGGCAACTTAATACTTATAGAAATACATACAGGGATATGAAAAATAGTTCCAACCAAATGTCAGTGCTCTGTAGTATTTATACAGGTTGGGCTTTTTCAGCCCTGGTAAATACCTGGCAAACAGAAAAAAGGTTGATAGAGTTTATTGTAATGGCTCAGTCAGCAAAAATTCAGCTTGGCTCCATTCCTGTACTGTGAGGGTTTGTCAAAATAACCCAATGCCAGCATGAACACATACGTGTGCCTCATACTTTACATATACTCATAATTACAAATTACATATAAATAGGAAAAAATCACAGAGAATAAGAAATGGGCATTTATTGGAAACATCTACATATTTTGCAGCACAATACACACTGGGCAGATTTTGTAGTTCTTATAGTAAGACAGCTCCCAGTGGGGTCAATACAATATTTGCTTGAGGAATTGATTCAGTAAAGCTGCTTGCCTTTTGAAAGAGGCAAATTGGATGAGGATCCAGGTTTTGAAAACTCCATAGTTTGATGGTATTTGAAGCCTAGCTTTTAGGGTCCCATCTCAAAACATAATTAAAATAATTAACCAAATAAAGGCAAAGCAGCCAGGAGTAGTGGTGTCCCAGCACAGTCTGGACTCAGTGACTCTCTGGACACACTTCTGATTTGCCCTATGCATCAGCAGGCAGCAAACTGAGTCTCTGTCTTCAATCAAGAGCCTACGCTGAGGACTGTAAAATGGCAAACTGGAGCTCAAAACGAATAACTAACTAATGCAAAAGCTCAAAGGCAAAACAACGAGGGGAGGGGATTGTAATAACGCATTCTGTTGAAACAAATGGCCATCTCAGAGCTTGTCTACACCAGGCTAGCAAACGTATTAACAGTGAGGTTTCATTCAGTACGAGCAACCAGCTAAGAAAGCCCAGTGCTAATCCTTCTGAAGCCAGTGGCAAAGTTCTCCCTGAGTCCTGTTTCAGCAGTCTAGGCTCAACATTTATTACCTTACCACATATGTACAACATTATTCCAAACACCATTACATATAAAAGAAATATCCAACCCACAAAACTGGGGGGGCACAAAGTGAAACAAAACAGATTCCAGTTCCATCCCTATTCTACCACATTCCTCACAGTCTGTCTTTGTTTTCTAGACGTTACGTCAGAGTCACATATTTTCTTAAAATATTCTCAATAAACATTAAAATTAAAATATCAATCTGTTTTCATGCAAGTGCTGAGGTTCATCCCTGCTAAAATGTCCTCTAATTAAAGTGCCACAAACGGGAATAGGCTAAGGATCAGTGCACATCCTATAGAGATTTTCTTTCCACTAATCAATTGCTCAAGCAGCACGTCACTTCCTTATTTCTACCTGCCCCCATATGTGAATCAGAAAGCTTGCAGAGGCTCTCTCAGGAAATCATGCATCTTTTCTTAAGATCCTTTAGTACAGAGCAGTAGGAAGGTGCCTAAGATAGCTCATGTGATTAAACAAAAACAGAGAAGTCTGAATTTAGGGCCTGAAACATTCCTTTATTCACATTTCACATTGGAGTTTTATTTTGGGGCATGGCTCATCTGGGAGCATATAAGCTTCAGGGGAGTATCTGGATAGACTTCTGATAACCTTACTCTAATAATAAGGACGTCTTTGGAGAAGGACTGGAAGAGCAAGGCTTGTGATTAGTTGAAGGACTGTGCCTTCAAAGATCTTCCTATGAACCTCAGAACAGCAGGTCTTATTGAACTGCTGAAATCTCTGGGGAATACAGAGCATCACAGTTCTTTCTGATTTAAAAGATGAGTGTATTTTTTTAGGTACAACCCAGAATTCACATTGAAAAACTCTCTTTATAACTTCCTATCTTGGTTTCGGACTTATCTGTTTTTGAACATAACATTGGCACTGTGCAGTTCCCTCATTTCTGACCTGGCTATGCTGGTGTCAGGCTCCTCTTTTTTTTCCATTTCTCATTAATTTCCATATCTCGTTAATGCCATCAGTTTTCTCTTGCCCATCTGAGGTCTCCTGTAGCAGCCTCTTTGCTTTGCTTTCATTTTGGACTTACAAGCTGACCAACCCTCTTTCCCTGTTTCAAGTCTCCATTCCAGCGGTACCTATCCTGACAATATTTCATTTCCATATCAACATATTTAATACTCACAGTTAACACTACTTTCCAACCTAGTTTAAACAAGAACTCTTCTAGCTCCCAGCTCCACATCTTCATTTCCTCCCTGTGATCAATGCCTTCCTGGGGTCAGCACCACCCTGCTCAGCCCGCCCTCCTAAACTGGGAGACGTGGGTTTTCTCTTGTGTTGGTTATCTCATGAGATATCTTGAGGGATCCAAGGACTGTCCTGCTCTCCTCAGTGATTAATTTATTTTATCTTCCTCCCTCTCAGAACTAGATTGAACCAATGACTATCCATATACACATTAATGGTATAAATAAGTGATGTGTATTTTTGTATGCCATCGATAATAAAGGTCAGCTGGTAGTTTTTATGCATTATGTGAGTTGTTGTGGCTTCTTTCTGAGGATACTGTTCTACCCAGTTGTCACAAAGATGGGTGGTTAGGTTGCGAAAGGATTAAGACTGTATGCATTGTTATAGTGACTGCATTTGTGAAACCAAATCCTGATTTAATGAATTATGGGCATCTGATTATTGTTTGTATTCCCAAAGAGCCGAGAACATGTTAGGCATGGTTCACAAAAGACAATGGTAAGGACTCCACTTGGAAAAAATGCATTTAGAGTTTGTCTATCCTGCAGCTGACACAGAGACTGGAGTTCAGAAAGACATACCTGAATGGGCTTCAGCTAGCTAGCTCAGGTGCTGCTAGGACTACAGTCCCTACTGCAGCACAGAGCTCCAGATGGGCTGCAGCAGCACGCAAGCGCCAGGTGAGGAGAGCAGTTAGCAAGTGCTGAGCTCGGTGCTGCCATCACTACATCAGGAGCCCCGTGCAGCTGGCCAGTTCCAAGCAGCTAAAGAATACACCTCTCCGAGTTAGACAGTAAAAAGTGCACAAAAGAGCTAAAGTGAACCAACGCTGGCATTTCTCAGCCCATGAAAACTGAGCTCTCCTCAACTTCTTGATAATTGAAGTCTCTATATTACTCCTGTGAGCCTTTTCCTGTCAAAACATACTCTGATCCTATTATAAGGAGCACTGGACGTGTTTTTTTGAATTTTTTAAACTCTTTTCTTAACCTACTAATCTGTGTGACATGATTGCTACTTGGATACAAGAAACAGATGCAAGAAATCATGTTTTCTTTCATTATTGTTTGTTTTCTGTGCATTTGGCACATTTTGATGTACTGCTCCCTTTCTATTTCCCTTTTGTTCACATAGACATTTCACACAGTAGCAGGGGAAAGACTTTTTTTTTTTTTTTAAGGGAGATAATATAGTGATAACAACATAAATGTATGTGCAGGGACTGAAGGGCAGGAATAGCACAAGAAACCAATTTGAACTTAATTTTTTTTAATCTATTGCATTTCAGGTTTATGGTATTTCTTTGAGAAATGGCAGCAACACTACTTCTGGACCAGATTCTGCTCTCAATTACATTAACATAAACTCAGAGGAAATCTACTGACTTTATTGATATTACTCTTTGTCTACTGTAAGGTCAATATGAAATAAGTGAGCCAACAGCATCTCATACAAGAGCTGGTTCCATTCATACTTGGTTAGGGAGTGTCTTCCACCTTGACTTCTATTCCTTTTTATTTTAATGTCTGCATTGTAATACCTATGTCTATGTGTCTGTGCACATATATTCTTGGTATGTGTTTACCTGTATACATACACACGCATGCATACACACACACACACACAAAATGATATGGATATGCAAGCTAAGTAATAACTCTTTCAGGGATTTTGGAAAAACAGACACCTATATGCCTGTTTCTCACTTCTGAAAACCATCCAGAATTTGAGCTTTTAGTAAATACGGAAGAGTGGCAAAGTATTATAAATTTATCTCATGTATTATTTCAGAGAAAAAAAGACTGGTTGTGGAAAGTATGAATGTTTCTATAAGCTAAAGTACACTTTTCATTGGCTTTGTTGAATCAAAACATCATTGATTTGACATTTGATTGATTATAATACTCCAGTAGGAACAGAATAACAACAGAAAAAGATTATCAGCATGGGGAAAGCTTAAAATCAGCCTTCTCCTTCCACGTATGCATGGCTCTTGCATGCACTGTTCTATGCTATAAACACACAGAGGTATTTAGTAACATTTTGTAAAACAGTTTCCTACAGTTCCAAAAACACATGATTAATGTAGTCTAAGTGTCAATAGTATCATTCTGGATTTACATCCATGTACCCAAAAGCAGAATCTGTCCACTGGTTATTCCATGTCTAAAGTCAACAATAAAAAATTAGAGAAAAGCATCACAATTGGATCATTTCTTCTTCTTTTTTTTTTAATTTTTAGAAAAAATGTTGAAAGAGTTCTCACAGACAGCATTGTGCTATCCCAGGAAAAGAAACAGGAGAAATGGAATCCATTTGGATAGGCTTCATTCATGTAGTAGAACAACATATATCAAAGGTTTTCATTGCTAGGCTGGGATTTCTGTTCTGAGTTCTGGTATCATAAGCACACACCTCCAGCTTCAGGATTCGATACTGCCCAAATAAATGATAATTTATCCTACGATTTAAATGGGGTCATGATTTCACCATTTGTTGGCGTTATACACATCAATAAAAATACATCCTTAAAACCTAATCTTGCCCTCCCTTCAGGGAGATTTTTGCCTGCATTAGGACAGTAAAACAGAACCTACGCACTGAATTCTTCTATAGCCTTTACTCCTGACTGTACACATTAGGCTAGATCTTGTTCCCATACAACTTCCATTAGCTTCACAGGAGGTTTGATTGTGGCACATATTCACAATATAATTTAATCCCCAGGATTTACTCCTACAACTAATCTCAGGCAACGGTCTGTTCAAAATCCAGGGCACAGAGATTTCACAGTGAGCGGAAGACATTTCAGCTGGGACATACCTTTCAAATCCTGCTGCGTGTTTCCTCTTTCCTGGGACAGTCGCTGGGAAGGGAGTCACTCTCTTCTCCATTGCCCTTGGAACTTTTAATGAGTATTGCTTTGGTTTATTTCAAGAGAAGCTATTGAAAAGCAAAGTGTCTTATGAGACACTACACAGAGAAAAATCTGGGCGACACAGAAAAAATGATCTGAATTAAAATTTAAAAATGGAAAGGAAAATATAGGTGAGGTATTTTTCCATATCTTTTCTTCCATGATTCTGCTCCTCCATCTGTTTTGTCTTTGAAGTCTATGGCTCGCCATTCATATTCCATCCCTATGCTTGGAAATTGCTCTTCATGAGGTGAGAAGTGAAGGAAAAGAAAAAAGGTAGAACGGAGTGAGGAAGAGATGAAGGGGTGCAGGGAGGAAGAGATCTATTGTGTGTAAAGGTTTCCAAAGGAGGTATGGAAACGTGTTCCCCAAGATCATGGTCTTCCATGGAGCTGTTTGTGTTTTCAAGCAGTTAAAGACAAATGTAGCAGGTGCACAAGAGGAGCCAAACTCCATACGCTACAGTGAGTGCAAAATCTCAAAATGCAGAAGCCATCACACCAAGGGTTTTCTTGTCCTCTGATAGAGTCCGCCCACAGTGGTTCTCTAGAAACAGTTCTATTATCAAGTAGACATCCATTACTTTTTGGGGTTTTTTTGTATTTTATTTAAAAAGTATCTTTTTTCTAATAATATATAGAATATATAAATAATAATAATTAAAAAAAAACTATTTGGGTTTGCTTTCTGCTCTCCAACCCATCTGTATTTTTTGTGGTTTGCCGATATATATATTAAAAGACAAGAAAATCAACTCTGCTCACTATTTAAAAAAAATATTAAATCCACATTTCAGGTTTCCCAGGAGAAAGAGAAGGGGAGAGGTGGGAGAAAAACAAATTAAAACAAACAAAAAAAATAACCGGAGAATCAAAACCTTCTGTCTCTTCAAAGTAGTTGTCAAGAGCTTTAAACACTTGTGCTTTCAGTGTACACCCCACAGGAAAAATAACAAAAACGACAACAACAAAAAAACCCCCAAGGACCTAAAATTTAAAAAAAGGTAATAATCCTAGTAGTAGAAAGGACAGCAAATTGCTCAGAGTTTGTGTGTCTTTTTAGTTATTTTAGCAGCCGCCCTTTTTTTCTGCAGAGGGAGAGCTGCCACCACAGCCACCTCCTTGGCTCAAGAGAGGCTCTTCTGCATCGTCCTCGTCAAAGCCATGAAAGGTCGAGGTGTCGCTTTCCGACGTGGAACCGAACAAGTCCTCCGTAGTGCGTGCTGGCGCTGCTTCGTCCCTCCTGCCTTCTCTTCCCAAATGAGCTGACATGTATGATGAATATATCAGCACATGGGTTAAGCAACAGGCATTATCATCATAATTTTTTAATCATCATTATTATTAAACAATTCAGACTATCGAGCTCATAGGTGTGTGCTTGTATGTGCCCGCGCACCTCAACAACGTAGCTCGGTAGAACTGCAGTAAGAAAAATAAAAAAGGACCAGTTTCTTCTTAAAAGAAAAAAAAATCTACAAACACAGGTGCCCATAGCTATGGCAGCGAAAGGGTTAATGATGTTTTCCTCTCTTCAAAAGACATTAAAATATTTTCTTGTGATTACTTAGATCAATTTTAAAAGATTTTTAGACCATATAAATAATTAGACACCATTAGCTCTAAGCACAATGACTGTCCTTCAGACTGGCACCAACTGTCACAAATTTACTGCTATAGAAATATAACCCATTAGATGTCTTACCAACCTCAAGATCACTTTTTATCCCTGCCCTGCACCTGCACCTAAAGAGGCTCCTCTGAAGACAAAATGAAATACATTTTGAAAACGAAGTGAAAGTAAACTAAATAAATGCTTTTATTCCAATTTCATGGCATCTCCTTCAAAAGAAACCCCAAAACCAAATATATACAGTTCAACTACTAAAACAACTAAGATGAGAAATGACCTGTCTTGGGAAACACTGAGAAGTTCAAAAGTGTGTGTCAATCCAACTTTCAACGTGTAACAGGAAATTCTCCACACAGAACATCGATAGCAACAACAACGACAACAACAACAACAAAAAGAAGACTCTTAAAAGAAAAGTCAAATATTGAAATCTGTGAAACTGAAGTTTATTTTCTCTCTTCAGTCAAATGTGCTAGGTGATTAATAGTACACCCCTTAAATTCCCTCTTCAAGAAAGGTAGAGTAGAGAAAGGTAGAGCCCCAGCAAAATGAAAGCATCAGTTTGTAGGGGACAGCTATTTTATTATTCAGAAACACTAACACGATATTAAATAAGCAAGCGTCTGGTCCTCCTCCAGCTACAAAAATCAGCTGTATAACAGATACACTGCATTGCTTAAGAAACAAAGAATTAAATCCTGTTCACAAAAAGCAAATGGATATAACAAAATAACTGGTAGATGAACCACTTCATAGAGATGTGATTTTGCTGACTTTGTGAAGGGAAGAAACAATGTAATTTCCATGACCTCTCTTTCAGTATAATGAAAATGTTCTCCATTATCAGGAGGATAAGAAGGAGGAAGATGGCAGCCACCAAAGAGTTTTCATTGTTTTAAGTTTACAGATTAGTGTGTGTGGTTGCACCCTAATCACTTTCATCACTCATCTGTCACACCATTGCAGACCCTTATGAATGACCCAGGTGGGTCAGATTTTGTACAGGGATAGCATTTAATGGAACTGATTTTGCACAATTTGGGTTACATGTGGATCTACTTACTCTATCACACTAAGGAATCAAGGGAATTAACGTGTTTGTGTTATGTTCTGATATAATCACTGTAGCAATGTTTAAATGGCAAAAAATATGGATCTGTCTCACTGCAATATCAGGACGATGCTGAAATGAGTCACATTGAACTACAACTTCTGCAATCAAGGGAAAGTGGAATCATTCTCCAAGATGGCACCATATATCGCATGAGCTTCCCCTCTAGTTATTAAGAAGCAAACACATATACACTAAAAGATCCATGCTAGTGACTGCACAGCACTCATAAGGAAGCCCCTGGAGAAAACCAAAGGGGTTGCCATTGCTCCTCTGATGGCCATTCATTATCACTTCAGTGTATCTTCAGAGGTCACAACAACTGTAGAAGGCAATTTGTCAGTGAGGGTGCACTCCTGCTCCCACTGAATTTGATAAGAGCATTACTATGAATTTCAGTGGGAGTACGAGAAGGCCATTCTTTCAGTACAAGAACACTCCACGTTGCATTTCAGCCATCGCACAACAAACATCTTTCAGTGACTACAGAACAGAAGCAGCAGCAGCAGCAACATTGAATTTCAAGGTCTCTCTGTTTTTCAGATTTACTGTTAATGGTCTCATCACTACTACTATCACCACTATCCAGACACATTACCACTGGAAACTTGGACTAAAGCGGAAATAGGCAGTTGTTAAAGGTCTCCCATTCCTTCTACCACCACCACCACCTCCCACCCAAGCTATAAATAACAGCTCAGCTGGGATAAAATTTCCAAGAAAAAAAGAAAGATAGAACCATAGAAAACAACAGCCCAGAAATAAAGACAACTCAGGATGAGAAAGACACAATTGCCTACATTTGAAAAGAGAGAAGGGAAGAAAACAGAGAAATAAAAACCTCTTTAAACAAAGTTAATGATAGTCATCTTGTAAGAGGATAATTCTTGACAGCTACCCCCATTCCTACCCTGTAATTTCCTCCCTCTTTCTTTTTTGGATGACGAAATGCATGAAATGTGTAATCAATGGAAATGCTTGTCATGCAACTTTCATAAATCTTGTAAGTAATTTAGAGTTGTAATTGCAGCATTTGAAGACAGAGCCCATTCTTTAACATTGTCATAGGATTTTCTCCTTCCATTTAAAGAACAACTAGTACATGCAACAATGTTCACAGCAGCCAATAAATACATTAAATCTTTATTATTTCATAAGACCCCATTAGCTTTAAAACATGAATCCAACAATGGGTTTTATGACAGAAAATTTCCCAGTCATCCTTTCCCACAAACACAGACAAGAGGTAAAGCCTCATTTCCCATTCCCTCCCAGACGTGCTGCCTTTCTTCAAAATCTTCAGAAGGAGCAAAAAATGAATCAGACAAGTGCTTTTGTATGAGAAAGTTGCAAGGAGTCACCTACCAGAGCGCCCACAGTCTGAGCATGATACAAGTTCCTCAGGCCGGCCACTTTTTTTGTTCATGCTGGAGCCTCCGAGGCAGAAGTCACAGTAGTTATTGGGAATGATGGCCCCGTCTGGTCCTTTCTGGGCTGCAGTCAAGTTAGAAATCAGTATTATTTAACGGGCACTGAGTTTGGACATCTCCTTCTTCTCTTTGATATGATGTTAATTTGATGAGTTTGCAGGCCACGGTCTTCCCAAAATATTCTCAATTAGAACCAAAAGGGAATTGTGTAAATTACCTTCATTTTAAATATGTATGTTGTACATATTTTAAATAATATGTAATGTTATTAATTTAATACATATTTTAAATATGTACGTTATACATATTTTCCCTGAAGTAAACATCATCATTTCCTTTACAGTGCCAGCCAGGCTCGTCCCTCACAAGGACCTTCTGCCTAGAATCCCTGTACAATTCAAGGAATTTCTATATGGGAAACATATAAAGAGTCCCTAATGCAGTATTAGACCTAAGCTGTCAGTAAGCCAAGTCTGTTTCTTCAAACAGCAGCTACAACTGTAAACCCACAAAATACAAACTCAGAAAGGAAAAACACATTCCCCAAAACACAAAAAGTAGCAAGGAGATGGAAAGGTAGGTACCCTGATTTTATTTAAACTATTTTTTTTTCAAAGAGTTTACATCTCAAAGCAATAGGGTCTCCTTAGTTAAAAAGTTAGTTCAAATGCCCACAAATATTCACAAAGTCATCTGTGGATGATTCAGCCAAGGATTAAACTACCTGTGGCAGAGTTTATGTGCCCTGGGAGAAGCTGGAAGGGCAGCACAGCAGGTCCAGTGCTGGGCAAATACACAGCACAGGTGCAAAGAATCAGCCCAGGGCCAGAAGCCCAGCTGGCAGAGTTAAAAACTCTTCCCGCCATGAAAGAAGGAAGGATAGTAGGTTCCTAGTTTTCCAGTTAGAAATAGTTGAAAAGGAGCAGGTGCAGAGTGGTTCTTAAGTAGAAGAGGGGGCTGTTCCTCTAGAAAGGAGAGAAGGGCAGAGGTCTCTCGCATTCCTATTTGTTGAGCAGAATAGTAATTTTTTTTTTTTTGCAGTGAAACTAAAAGATTAAGAAATCTTGCATCACAGTGGCTTTTCTGTTGGCCAGAAACTTTACCAACTCTTTTTCTCTTCTGCTCTCCGAGAGGAGAAACTTCTTGCTCCTACATACTCTAACTAGGAATGGGATAGGGGGGAAGGAGACAGGAGGGATGGTTGGGTTTTGTTTTTCTTTTTTTAATTTAGAGATTAAAAATCCCTATGGTATACCTGGCCCAAGTCTATCCCATTAATATTTCTACAAACTAGAAAATGAAGACCTTCAAACAGTACCATCTACATTTAATTATCTTTTTAAGGAATGTTTTGTAACTTGCATATTTTTTAACAGATATTTTGCAAGGATTTATTAATGGCCTTAAGAAGAGTTTTTGTCCACATCCAAAGTTTCCCCCAAAGAACAATAACATTCTAAAGGACTTCTGGTACCAGGCCAAGACATAAAGTTAAAAATAAAATTTCTTCAATCTGTTTTTCTGGTTTGGGTTATTTATTTTCTTCCAGTTGTTGATTGGTTGTACTTCTTGGAAACTAGTACTTGGAAGATTGCAGGTAAGGTGGAATTAAGAAATAAATAAAAAACATAATGGTACAAATACACCATTCTCTTCCTGCATTATCGTATCTGACATATTTACTAAACAATGATCTTTATTCTGAAAGGCTCCTGGTATAGCAGATCCTTCCTTCTCCCAGAAACAGACAGAAGCTTCCATTGTTAGGTTAGCATTTTGCTTGTTAGTAGAGAGGTATTTAATATGTGCATACAAAATAAGCAAAAAAGAACAGGAACCAGGTGGAAGCCCAGCATACCAACTCATTTTAACAGCTTTAACAAAATGATCATAAAGTTGCTAGCTGTGCATTTATTTTCATCTAAAAAGCAGATCTCATTAGCATTTATTTTTCCCCCTCCACCCCCACTTCTGAAAAAGTTAAGTAATTACCTCTTTATATTATGCTGCTTCCACAGACAAGTCATGTGCAATGCAAACTCAGTGAGCTCTGTGTTTAGTGATTTTTACTTTTTATTTTTTATTGTTATTACATTACTTCACCTTTCATCCGAGTTTCTCAAAGCGCATTACAGGTAGTAAGGTCCTAATACTAACCCCCAATGAAGTCAAAAGTCTCTTTTGCCATTGGCTCTAACCAAAGTGTTGCTGGATCCTAATTAAGTTTCATGGTGAGGAGGCATCATTGCATTTTACAGCTGGAAAGACTTGGAGGTAGAGTGATTAAATGGCTTACTCAAGAACGCACAAGAATTCTGTGGTGAGGCCACAATATAAACAAGATTTCAAGGTGCCTGCCCCTGGGCTAAGTAAAGAGCCTTGCTTCTACCACTGCTCAGGACAGTATAACTAATGTAATACTCTGTGAATACTGACTTACTTTTTGCAAAGCAACTTATGAGTCTAAGACCCACTGAAAGTTGTCCTGGAAATGGGACAGAGAATCTTGTGAAAATACTTATGCTGAGCAACTTGTCTACAGTGTGTGGGACAGGTGGAGCGTGATGAAACGGAAAAGATTCTCCTAGACTATTGGCAAGGGAATAGAGTTATTCTTGACCACCTCCTTTTTTTCCCCCCTTTTTCTTCCAATTTAATTTTTAATGTGAGTGCATATATGCTCACCTATATATATACACATATTTATATTTATGTCAGCCATAACTACGGACCTGACTCAGCAGACTGACAGAGTTGTCAGATCTAAAAAGTTGTACATAGATTAGAAGTTCCTGAAGTTGCATCAATGATGTGTTAAATGATGTATCTTCATAGCCAGATAAGCCAGTACAGGCAATGTTATTCTCTTCAATGCTTTTTTGTTCTAATAGGTGGAAAAATTAGAATCAAACCTGACTCAAACTTGGTTTCTTGATCAGTACTGTGCAATGCCTGAAGCCCCAGACCAGATCACAGAAGGTGAGGAATAAAGAGATTTCTGGATGATAGTAAGCAGAGTTCCTATTTTCAAAGGAATTGTGTGTGTGTGTGTGTGTGTGTGCGTGCGTTCTTGGAGGGTTTTAGTTCTGTTTTACTGTAGCTCACAAATGATGAGGGAATTAAGAAACAAAGCAAAGATAGTAAAATACTCATGAGATGGGTATCGTGCACCAAAAGCCCAATCCTACTCCCACCCTTTAATCAATGAAAATACTCATAAAAGTAAGTATAAGAATGAACACACAAGTGAGAACAATTGAGTTACTAGGGGCTAACGCATCGCTGCTTTACATCTAAGACATAATAATGGAGTATGTAAAAACTTTTGCACAAGTTAATCACAAAGTAGAAGCTGCTAGCTTAAGCAACAAGACAGCTCAGCTAATGAGAAGTAACTCACCAAGGTGTGCTAACTCAACCATTTGGATCAGGTGAATATAACTAAAGATTTTGTTTTTAAAGCATTCATCCAGAATCAGAAACCATTTTAAAGCAAAGCCTTGAAAAGCAGCCATGATCATGTCAAAACTCCTCTGATTTTTCTCTTATATTACAAACTGTTACCACAGATCAAAAGCCTTGATGACTCTATTGTCTGAGCTAAAGTGTGCTCTCAGGGTGTGTATTTAAAAAAATGCCTCCTGTTTTTTCAGCCTCGTGCAGCTCTCTAATTTCATCAAAGGATCTGTCTCCATTTATATCTGCCCCAACATAAAATAGAGTATACTAGTATAAAATACTTCTTCAAATGGTTTAAGGAGATCCACAGAAAGATCTGCAAAGGCTAGTGGACAGCTCCTCTGTACCTGAAAGCTCATTCACATGAAGACAGAATGCGGATGTAAAATGAAATCAGTATTTCCAAATAACTTTGGTATGCTCCTATTCTGTAACACGTTTTTTCTTCTTTAGCTTAATCAAGTGAATTTCAAACTGGATTAAGCTAAATAGAATAAAGACCTGCTTAAAATGCAGAAAAGTTGTTCAAAGGGGTCTTCTGGAAAAGTAAATACTGCATTTTTAATTATTCTATATTACATTACACAGTAACTTCTCTGTGTAGACAATGCCTAAGAGGTTAAACAAATTGACTGAGTTTATGTTAAAAAAAACTTCTGGGCCTTCCTGATTTTGCAGGTAGAGGGTCTAAACAGAGTTCTAGCTCCTATTCTCTCCTCCCCAAGTAATCAAAAACTTGGAAGTTACCTTCCTTATGGTTTCATTTTAATAAAATAAACAAATAAACAAAGGCTGTTTGTAGTCAAATAGCATCATGAAATTAGGATTGTTCTTTTCTCCATCATGTCCGGGAGCCACACGACTAGGTAGGAATCTCAGTTTTCTATCTCTCATGGATGCAGAGAATATCTTGAACGGAAGACAAGTTCAGAAGAAGCAATTCTTGTCCCTGTTTCTCAACAGGAAAACTCAGAATACAAATATTTTCAGTGTTTTTATTTCAAACTGTGACCCTTAAATATATACGAACAGGAAGCCAAATGAATAGAACTTTGCATTTTTTTGATTTCCTGATTTCTAAGTGAAGTTATTAATTTTACTGATTTGGATAGTGATCTTTAAACACCTGTCTGGAGCAGTAAACGATGCTGAAAAGAGAAACTGGATTCTCTGCTCCCTGGTACCAAATGATAACCACATATATTTCTTTAACCTGTGAAGAAATTCATACCTGACTATATAAAACTGTGTAAAACTTGACCATGGTTCAAGTGGAGAATCTAGGTCTGGTAGCATTTAATCCCTATTTCATATGATGTCTGCCTGAGTAGAAAAGCAGTGGAGAATAAGGACCCCAGTGTTGGTGGGGGAGGAAAGTTGTGCATTGTTTATTTAAATGAATACAGTGAATTGACTACAATCAGACGTACATGCCATCCCAAAGGGATTTTTCCTAACATGTTTTGTCCGGCTCTTACCTATTTCTCTTGGGCTTGATCCAAAAACCAATAAAAGTCCATTGGAGGTTTTCAATTCAATTCAAAAGGCTTTGAATCAGGCCATTTACTCAGTTTGCAACAAAAATTTCCAGAGCACAATAGAGACCACAGGAACCTCAGTGTAGGCCTGAATCAAGTCAATGCACTTTGCAATGGAGAAAAAGGGATGGATTTGTTTTCTCTTAAGAAAATCTACGAGACTTTCTGTCTGAGACCAGGGCCCAATTTTCCCTTCCGACACCTCCCTTTTTCTCAGTGTTCAAATGCAAGTCCAACATTTGGCTGCCTGTGCAGTTCAAAGCCAGCCAAGAACCTAAGTCTGCATGTGTCAAGTTCCTTGGAGGACTTGATGACATATAATCCCAACCTATAGGATTAGTGCCTCCGTGCATCTCTCGCTTGCCTCCCCCCCGCCGCTGACAGCACTCATCCCGCCGCAGGTCTGACCCGTTTCCATGGCAACCAGAGTGGCAGGCTCGGGCTGCCTCTGGTCTTGCCACCTGTTATTACTTCATCTCTCAAGTGTAAGGAATTGTAGTACATCCCCTTAATTTGCTGTTCAAAACGCATCTGTGGAGGATAGGCAGGCTCAAAGAAGAAATTACAACAAAATAAAAAAAAGACATAAATGAGGAGAGAAGGGAAAAGAAAAACAGCAATTCAGTGGTGGCTTTCCCTGAATTACAGCTTCTAGTAGAGCAGGAGATGGATGCCCAGCTGGAGCTGCACCACATCTACTTCGTTCATCCCTGTGTTTTACTGAGCAACGGTGAGAGCCAGAGAGGTGGGCTGCAGAGGTGGCTCTGTGCTCAAAGCTCGGGCCAAGACCCTGCTCTAGAGCGGCACAATAAAAGAAGAAAAAGCAGTATAATCTCTGGTGTGGTGAAGAATGGGCCAAGTAAAACTCAGGTACATTTGAAGCTCTTGCTCTCTCACGTGCACACAGCCAGGCAGAGATCTGCACAGTCATTTCTGTGCTGTCCTCGCCAATGACTTACATGCAGGGTTTTTTTCACTGCAGTTCTCCAGGGAAAAATGTAAATCAAACTAAATTAGAGGAAAAGGCCAGTCTCACTGGGTATGTTTACACTATCATCAACACCAGAGATAAGGATGTTGGTTAAACCCAAACCTGGAAGCATTGGGGCACTTGATACAGACACCCTCCAGCAGGCTGTAAGTGCAGCTTGGGTTGGTAGTGGTACAACTGTGTTGATATTGCACAGTACTCAACCTATCAAGCTCTGCCTGGAGTGTATGTGAATTTGGGTGTAGCGCTGGGAAACCACTGCTATTCTGTTCCCCAAGCCGAGCTAATCAGACTGCACAGCTCCACGGGCTTCTGCTAGTTCAGGATCTCGATGCTGCACTCCACTGCAGAGCTTGGGTATGCCCTTTACTGGGAGCCAGGGAAGCAGGCTGTGCTGCTGGGGGAGGTGGTGTGAACCATGCACTGTAACTATTACCAGTTCTCAATAGTAACTGGATTCTTCTCCTCTTTGAGTTAATTGGTGCTGTGGCGATAGAAACAGCTATCACCTTTGCACAGTTTTTAGAAACTGACAGGCCGTCCTTCCTGCATCCCCGCTCGTGAAGAGTTACAGGCAACGAGTGCTACAAGAAATGAGTGCTACGAGAGGCAGGTACTTCCTCAGGAGTCAGAGGAAGCCTCTGAAGAGTACAGAAGGTACAGCTAGGAAGATTCAGCATCAACTAATCAGATTTTGTAGATTTGGGGAGTCAGCAGTCCTGCACCACAAGGCAGTGCTTTATACAAATGTCAGTGTGCTGATCTCGCAGTTTTCTGCAGGAACACCTACAACAGGGGCCAAAGTCTCAGTGCTCACAGTAAATCCTTGGGAATGGACCATGCTGTAACTCTGCAGTACCTCATGAGAATAAACAGTGGGAGATGAAAAATAGGAAAGCAGACAAAAAAGCCTGATGTGTTCAATTATAAATCTCCTAATTTTGAGGGGTACCTCTCCTGAGACTTGGCCCCTGGCCATTGAAATGCATCATTCCCATCAGCTCAGGGAACTCATGGAGTGATTATGCTGCCCAGTGCACAGCCCAGTCCAGACAGCATCCTTCAGTATTCACGTACAATTGGCCAGTGTCTTGAAACGGGTCCCTGCAATATGTTGTAGACTTTGGATGTGGAAATTGCTCGCTGGAGGAATGTGAGAAGGCATAGCACCTAATTTCAAATTCGATCAAACCTTTTGGAGTTTACTTGGTTCAATTTCTACATTGGGGAGAAAAAAGCGGGCAGACAGCAAGACAGGAAAAAAATTACAAATGCATAAACGATACTATTCACATCTCAAGAGCTGACATGCTACCAAAGCAACACTTTTTTCAAAAACTAATTATTTAGTCAAAGTGGAAATACTTTCCCACAAACTACTCATAGGTGCTTCTTCTCAAGGAGGGTTGCACATTGACAACACTTAGGTCCTGGCTAGGCAGTACCGCAAAAAAAAAAACAACCTCCCAAAAAACAACTCAAAGCCCCTATGTGCCCCTGTACATAGGGGAAAAAGTTTGGTGTTCTTCACTGTTTCCAGACTCTAAACAGCTGATCTAGTTTTTTTTTCCTCAGCCTTCCGACAAACAAGAACAAAAGTTTGAGATATTTACAACTGAAAACAGGGTTTGAGTGGAAACCATTATACAATTTGGATCTCTGCAATCCCTATTGTTTCTTCTAGTATTCTGACTTTTTTATGTCAACTAGCTCTGGAAAAGAAAAAATAAATAAACAGAGTAAACTAATGAGACATCAAATCAGGGTAAGGTACATATTTTCACTGAAAAGGCACCTGCTGCAGGGTTTCTTGTCACAAGATGATCATTGGTGCATCCTTGCATTCAGATGTAGCTCCTATCATGCCCCCAGCGAGGATCAACACTGAGGCAGGGAAAAAGTAGGCCTGATGTAGCTTTTCAAATTGATGCTGCTTGTGGAGAGGAACAAACAGCTCGTCTCCAACTGAGGGGCTGACTCTCCTCATTTATTCATGGCCAGCCCCCTGCCTGGATTGAAATAAAAATGTTTCAAAGACGACTGTGTGGGGGAGCTGGAGGACAGCTTGGAGGCACACTGAGGTTAGCGCATTAATTTTTTATCTCTGGAGACTGGGTATCCAATTATGCTTAGAGTACACAAACAACTTTGGCTGGTCTCTCCAGTAGAGATTTATCCACATCATAAAATCTGCCATGCAACCAGGCACAACCAGCTGATGCCATAAAATAATACAAACAGGTGGTTTTACAGGTCAAACGTGCAAGCGAGCCGAGTGACAGGAGTGCAGTGAGCTGCATCCTCATTAAGTAAGTGTATGGCACATACGGATCATCTTGTACACAACAGCTAGGCCAGCAACAGCCAGCACAACATGCTTTGTTGCAGGATTGTCATTGGCCAAAGTGCTTGTGGGCATAGGACCCGATCGGTTGCTGTTTACCCCACAGCTGCCTTTAACCAATGCTTCACAAAGCAAACTGCCACAGAAAACTCTTCACCTACATGAACAATTAGCTTGTTTTTAAAGGAGAGGAAGTTTTTTCTCCATACACACAGACTGTCCTGCTCTCCTCAGAATTAAGTAAGCACATTTATACTAGTTCCATTCATTCACACATACATTTCAATAGATAGGAGTCTCATGTAATTCCTATATGAGAAGTGTCTCAAAATTTGTAAGCACCAGCTGCCCCCAGAGCTGGCCTGTACCCATAGACTGAGATGGAATAGAACAGCAGGTGTTCTGTGACAGTCCTGGATGCACCCTGGGCTCACAAATCTCACACTGTCAGTGCCAACATGTGGAGGAAAAGGCAGCATAAAAAAAGGCTGAGCATGGTGTGGGACCATTTCTTTTCATTGGTGGGTTTGGGGAAGGAGGAATCTCACTTTTTTAATGGTCTTCTTTAACTTCCTTTTCACAATTTCATAGGCACATATGTAAAAAATCAGAGAGCAGATCAAAAATAAATGTGTGTGTAGGCAGAGGCAAGACTGGGTCCTGAGGAAGGGCTATTTCCCTGTACCAAAGGGCTATGTAAGACATACAAACAAAGCAACTGAAGCTCTAACAGAGCACAGGCTACGATGGCACAGCAAAGGCAAAGGACAGAGAAGACTGTTGAACTGTCTTCCATGTGGGAAAGAGTAAACTATAGGTGAGGAAGGACAGAAGAAGAGAGAGATGTAAATAAATAAAACCTTCTGCAACACTCAGGGACAGCAAGATGTACCAAGGAAGTGGGACTTTGCAGTTGGGTCAGTCCACGTTCTTTGACACACAGCTAGGCAGCAGCTCTTAGTTTCAGATAAGTTCTTCCTATCCACATCTCTTTTCCAGTCCATGGATAATTTACTGAACTATCCAAATTGGTCTATGTGTGAGAAAAAGAGTAAAGATGAAAGCCGGGGGGCAGGAGGGAGAAAAAGAAGGGGCCATCAGCTCTTGAGTTGGCACCAGCCAGGGGATCAATAGCTGAATCTTGCAGAAGCCCTGCTCCAGAAAGCTTCCTCCTGCATCAGCAAGGCCACTGCTGCTGTGAGTACTGCTAGGAGCAGTGACGGCAGAGGAGATGCGGGCACAAAGGGAGGAAGTTCATACTGCAGCAGCCTGCCTGAACTTTGTTGACCCGTGCTCACCTCCCACAGCATGACAAAGTCCAAATGGCTCATTTGGATTTGCCTTGCCTTTTCTAAATCGGGCTGCTTGTATCTCTCTGACACACTGCTAAGCAAACAACCAGACCCTGCTATATACCATATCTCTGGTCCTCCTGTTCAGTAGGTTGCGGATTAGCTGTTTGGATTAACATCCCCCTTCCTCCCTCCCTTCTCCCTCCCTCCCAAGCCCATGCAGAGAGGATTCTTGAAGTCCAAGCCCTGCAACACTGCAGACCTGTCAAATCTAATTCATAACACATGCCTAGCAGTTCTTAGGGGAGAGGAAGGATCTGATGCCCTGGCTCCCCACCATCCCCCTGTACAAAGGGACCGTTTAATGACTGCACATTAGCAATGTGGACAATTAGCATTCACACAGAAGATGAATGGCAGCATAAATTAAATATTGCCAAGCGAAAGAGCAAAGATGCAAGATCTGAGCTCAAGGCTGTAAACAAACAAACAGGCAAAAACGGAACAAACAGCCACTGCGACAGCTAAGCCATTTGGGAGAGTTACCTTCCGGCATCTGGGACCTTCCCCAGAGGGGATCTTCACATTTGCATAGCTGCTGCCTGTATCTCACTGGCTCCTGGCTAGTAGTCAAGCAGATTCTTTCTGCTCAAGAATCTGGATCCCATAGTGATCTGGCAGATCACAGGGGCTCTGGGGGAACACAAGCCCGAGCAGCTCCCACTCTGTGCTTTCCTGTAGCCCAGAACACACCTCTCTTTGCAGAGGCCAAGGCTTGCTGCTTAAAAGCAAAAACCTAACCTTTCCTCAGCTTTTCTAGCTCCTCTTCCTCTTCTTCTATCAATCTCTACACACCAGAAACATAAGGACTGAGACTGTCCTCAGCCTCTGTGACAAGCTGAAGGGTATGGGACACCACCCTTCTTTGTTTGGGCATCTGTGCAAGGCCATTATCAACATTAATTCAATACAAACTTGCAATAAGCCTCTCAGATATGCAAGTATTACTAACTACTGCACGCATAGAAAAAAAAAAAATCCAGAGATAATATAAATTCTAAGTAAACAAAAGGTACTGGTTGAATACTGACATTCTCCAGCCTGCCCAAGCAGTTGTTCTTACTGCACTGACAGCTCAAGTTTATCAACAGCTGGAGAAGTCAAAATTACTTCTGCTGTGGAACTACTAAACATGTGAATAACTAAAAGGTAGAGCATAAAAGTGACAGAAACACAAGGACTGCCAAATGGAATCAGACAAAATGGCCCTTCAAGCTCAGACAGTGGCTAGTAGCAGATGCTTTGGAGGAAGGAAACCCCCTCCCTCTCTCCCTGGGGACCATTATCAATTATCCTGCTTAGAAAGAAAATGTTTTCCTACTTCCATACTTCTTCCGATTCTTCTTAATGTAGTATAAAAGTGTTTGCCTGTGTATTCTTTCCCATAAGCATTTTATTCCTTTGTCCACACTGTTCATTACTTTGAACTAAAATGACATATTCCACAGGGTGACCTGAAAGGACTTTTTGTAAGTGAGCAAAGGTATCTACACGAATCCCAAGGTGAAAGCAATTATCACACAGTATTGCTCACTGGAAAACTGAGAAACAGGGACTAAGAGTCTTGCCAAGACTTACAAAAAATCAGTAATAAAAGACAGTCTCCTTGACTCCCAGTTCTGTGCCTAAAAAGAAGAGGAGGGACAGTCAATTGAGCCCTTTGGGCCACAAAATTTCTTTCAGCCTTGCACTGGCGTAGGGAATCCAAGTTTGTAACTTTTCTCCTCTCTTGTTCCAGTACTCCTCCTTCCGGATCGGTGCTAATGCTTTTCAATCCATAGATTTTTCCCAAACTATAATTAAGAACTAGTTTTTGGTACAAGAGAGGATACTCCTTTTGCCGAGGAGATGCGGCGATAAGGGGGACAGGTGTTGTGAATCTCCTACCTAAAAAAACTGAGACATGAATCTTATTCATTATGTCTCTTATTTAAAGACAAAAACAAAGAGAAGTTCCTGAAACAAAATGTGTTTTTCCTTGACATCCCTGCTAACAGCCACTGGGAGGCTGCTTGATGATGAGCAGGTTGGACACCTCTTCTTTTCCCCTCTCTCCTTGCCACCTCCTCCCCACAGAAGCAGTAATGGAAAAGTGACTTGCCGCAGAGATAATGCTGGGTTTGAAATGAATTCCTGACTAGCTGAGCCAGTGCCAGTGTGAGCTGCAGCTGATTAGCTCCAAGCGTCCAGCTTCCAGTCGCTCACAAAGGAGCCGGGCAATCATGCCAGCCTCCGCACGGCACACACAGGTGGAGGCAACCCTGAAAAGGATCTCAAAGGCAAAAGGGAAAAAACTACTCACGTTTGTGGTTTTCATTTCTGTGGACAGGGGAGGAGCGGGTCTCCTGCTCTCGGGCTTCATCCCCCTCTTCGCTGGCGAGATGAGTGTGAGCATAATGGTAGCTCAGTCCAGGCCTGTTCTTGTAACGCTTGCCACAGACTGGGAGGAGAGGAAACAGGAGGGAGGGGAAGAGAGAGTGGAAACATCAGTACTATCTGCAACGACGACAACATCCTTTAAAACAACACCCTTTCCCCCTCAACAGCAATACCGCACACCCAACAATCTTATTTGAAACTCTACCGACGGATGTTAGTAAAAGGTGACAGAATGCCAGCCTGCAGCCTGATGTCCCCAAACAAGCTCTCTTCCCACCATGCTGCCAGCACTCTTCCCAACAGGCCGAGACAAGTGCACATTCAGTCTCCAATAGCCCTGATCCTCTCTGCTGGGATTACTAACAAGATTGCCCATAAAATCAAATGAAATGGCAGTTGGGATGTTGGTGCTGCACAATGCACAGCAATGGGAACTGAACTGAGAAGAAAGGACATTACTTTCTTGATTATTGGTCTCTGAGAAAGGAAAAAAGTATTATTTAAAAAAACTCAAAAAAAGGTTTTCTTTAAAAGGGTAATTAAATAGGTTTATTCACAGATTCCCAAGCAAGACAGAGAGCTTCTTGCTAGAAGAACATTTAGCAGTGATACTTCTATTCTCCTCCCAGGTAAACTTCACGTTCGGCGTCCCAATAAATAACATGATGTGTGGCAGAGAATCCTCCTTCTGAACTTTTGTTTATTTTAGGATTAAGTCAACGGACATTAAGAATAGGATCAAACAATTCTGGCTCATGAAACGTCTGTATTTTCACAGGTAGCTCATCACTAGGCCAAACTTTATCATAAGATTCATTACATATATTCAGCTTCTATAAGATTTTCATTTATGTTATTGTCTCTAAAAATGATTGTCTCCAAAAGTCATCTCTTCATCTTCAAAGCAGTCTCTGAATGTCCATTTTCTTTTAGATATCTCTTTCTTCTGCCCAGTATCACTACTGCCATTTTAAAAGATACAGAAACAAAGATAGAGGAGCTTAGTGTCCTCCCTGCAAATTGTTACTCCCAGACACCCTTTCAGTCACTGTATTAGCTTCAGGAGCCTCAAGGATCTCACATAGGAATAAACGTCTTGCCCACATAGCTTGCTCAGGAAGGCAAAGGAAGCGGTGTCAGAAGAAAGAATGGGACCCAGCAGTCACTAGTTCTCTATTGTGTTTTTAGAACCCTTGAAAAAATCTCCAAGGGGCAGTCACTACCCAGCCTTAAAACTTCACTTAGCTGTGATACATGAAATGTACGCTGCAGTGCATATACGTATTTACTTCCCATTCCCTTGACCACCTGAGTCAGGGAATGTCATTAAGTTCTATAGATAAAAAAATCAAAAAAAAGACCTAGTCCAATTATTCATATACATCTAGGAAAAGCTTTTATTATTATTCTTTTCTACTACTACTCACGAAAAGCCAATTGATGGTCCACATTCTGGAACAGAGGATAGGAAATTGTAAATCAAAGCCTAGTGTGATAATACAGTTTATTCTCCATTTCTTCTAACCGGTTTGTAAACTCCCTCAAGGAAAATACGTTGCCTTATTAGAACTGTGTATAACAACCTCATGATATGAATAAGGCAAGTGATCTGGAACATAAGATACTTTTATCCCAATTTTCTTCATGTGGATCAGAAGACACAAGTATGATACTTACCTTGCCTACACAAAAAGAAGAGAAATATATCAAATACAGAATAACAGTTGAAAAGTAATGTTTTGCGAACAAACACACCTGAGCATATGCGCTTATACCCCAGTGAAAGCTTTTATTCTTCTAGCCAGAAAGCACTCTTCAAGCATAAATTGGAAAGCAAGAAGAAAACTCAGCCTTCATTATATAGCAGAAGTGGCTCTCTGCTGAGAGTGCCATCAAGGCAGCCAAGTGTGATGACTGTCTACTATCCAAGACACCAGAAAGCTTTGGGCTTTAATAGCAGACAACTGAAAATAATTTTAAACTGAAGAGAAGTCAAATTCCAGTAACTTGGAGAGGAACCCCATGAACATGGGTGAGAGTCTCATAACTTCAGCAATAATCATTCTCATGGAGATCAAAGGATTATCAGGCCCATATAAAACTCATTAGATCAACAGTGTTGGAGAAAAAAATAAAATATTAACTGAAAAATTTCCACAAGTTTGGCTAGCACAGGAGGACTGATATAGTGTCTCTATGTCACTAGGTCCAGTTCAGCCCAGATTGACAACAACCGAAAATCATTACAGTTGTGACCACAGTAATATCCATAAGTGCAATTCTTTGATGGTATTACAGAAAGACAGTAGTCTCTCCACAATTACAGTGGAGCCTCATTTTGTTCCTTAAGATTCAAAATAAAGGTCTCCTTCCTCTGAAAATTTTGCAAGCATCTATCTTTCTTATCAGTCATCTTTGAAAAGGTCTTCTCTTTTTCCTTTTTCTTTTTTTCATTTTTTTGGCCATTTCATCTAAGAATAGTTTATTCAGGAAACTTCAAATGTAGTGAGGAGTGTTGATCAGAGATACTAAACAGGATCAACAGAGAGCAGAAAAGGCTCTCTTAATCTCAAAGACTAAGTTTTAGGGTTTTTTAAATATGTCCTTTTTGACTCGTGCCAGTAGATTTACAAAAATGTATCCTGCTTGCTGGGAGTGTTTTTCATTTATTTAAAAAAAAAAGAAAAATCAAAGCTATTTGGCACATATATAGGCACATTCATTGAAAAGGCTATATTAGTGGTGTTTAACCTCAGTAACAGAAGTTCAGGGAAAATGAAATCTAAGCACAAATCATCAAACTTTAGGAAACTGGGGCTAAGTCCTGTTTTGGTGTGGATTGAAGGCCTTCTTCTTTCATTGTTAGGATTTCACAGACACTATAGGATAGTAATTTGAAGCATTTCCTCTAAATGTTAAACTTCTGGCACAATAAACAGTAGGCTTATTAAAGCGTTTTATGAATAAAAAGATGATGATCATATAGTTATTGTAACAGAACAGAATTTTTAAAAAATGTTTTTCCAGTGTTTTATCACTGGGTTTTTAAAAGTTTTGAAACTCCCTTGATTTCAAAATAATTTCTGCAAGAGCAAGGGAGAAAAGTTGGGAAGGATTAAAATGCTCAGTACATATGCACACCCATTCTTTGAAATGTCTGTCCTTGTTTCAAACATAAATGCAATTGTATTGCCAGGTATTTTGAACAACTAGACTGTTCTTAGACACATGCTCTCCAAAAAACATCTATTTAGTCTCTCTTTTTCTGATACCAGCCAGGTACTCTTCTACTGCATTTTGGAGAGGGAAACAACTACTACTCATATACTCCTTCGCCGTTCTACAAAGCAAAGAACAAGCATGGAAACAGCAGTTGACAGGGAGGCAAGAAACAAGGTATTCACCATTCTGTATGGCAGCCTCCACTTCTGAATATCAAAAAAAATGTAACTTGAAAGTAATCATCAATCTAGGGAAAACTAGAAAATGCTCACTGTGTAAATGATTTCAGAAAGATAACTCCTTCTAATTACACAACTGTTAGAGAACTTCTTAGAACAGATGGATTTACATTCCTAGCAGATTATTTGAGTATCGTATTAAGTCTCCTGCTCTATCCCCCTTGTTCATGTGTGTTTGAAAATAAAAGTTAAAAATAGATGCTTCTGCTGTGAATTACTGACACCGCTCAAAAACTTCTGCTTAAATTATTTTCAAAGCATGACCTGCTAATCAGTGCTATACTGACATGGGAGGAGACGCCTGTAGCTTAGTAGCTAAGCAATTCTATCTTCCTCTTATACATCTTGATTCTGCATTATTGCTAACTTGGGTGCCAAGTCAGACAGATGAACTCTAAAACCCAGTCCCAGTTGCCTATTTGTTTTTAATTTCAAAACAAAAATATTCCTAAAAAATCTACCTTACTCTATTACCTTCAGCACTACCTGAAATCATATCCACAATTCTAGCTCTACAGTTGTTACATTTTAAAAGCATAGTGTCCTTGAATATAGGTCTCATCCAGCTTTCTCCGTAAATTCGCAAAAGGAAACCTGCATTCCCTGCAGAAAGTCCTAAGGCTGTGGCCTTTCCTCCACTCCCTACATGATCCTGCAGGGATTTTAGCTTCAGAGTTTATGGTGGCATAGAACCAGGTGGGTTTGCAGACTTTCCCTCCTCCAGCAAAATATACCAGATCAACAGGAAAAAAATAGCAAGTATTGATATAAGCTGAGGCAGCAGTAATTCTGCAGCTGAGCCCTTCCTACTGGCAAAACTCTCTCAAATGGCCAGAGGGCCTTCAAGGGAGGCAGCAGGCTGAGCCATTCCTGGCTAAAAATGAAGTCAGAGGACTTCTTAGCCAGAGTCGAGGCAAAAGAGTTTCATTTACACAGTTGCAATGGATCCTTTGTAGGGTGTGTGGATGAAAGATCTGCTGCTTCTAGCAGCTTTTTTCTTGGAGTCTAGACTTTTCCTCCTCTCAAATTATGTTCTATTATGAAAAAAGTCCTAAGCAATGCCATGAGATGAAACTGCTGGGATTTCCTATTCCCTGGGCAACTTAAGACTTTTGTAGGGACAAAAAGGTATCATGATTTTAATTGGGCAAAAGAACCACTGGCTTCAGAGAGAGTTTGCTAGAATAAAAACTAAGTCAGAACTTCAGGGTTTCTCCAATAGATTGGAATCTTCCCAAATTCACCCTAATCTCTTATTGTCCAGATAGAGCACATTTTCTTAATCTACCATATCACTGTGGTAAGAAGTAGTTTCTATAAAAGGGTGCTCATTAATAAACACTTAGCTCTTATATAACTCTTCCCACTGCAAGACTGGCTTCTCAAACATTAATTAATCCTCACCCACATTCCTAAGTGGAAAATATTACCCTCATCTCACTGCTGAAAAAAGAGAACCACAGAGGGGCTAAGTGACTTGCCCACACAGTAATCCTTTGTCATTACCAGGATTAGAATTCATGAGTTCTCAATATCCAAACCGGTGCACACACCACATCTTTCTCATTCTGCAAGCTGACAAAAGCATAAGGAGAACTGGTTCACCCAGTTTGAAAAGTATGCTGGTGATTATGTTCAACACTATGCAGCTCGCACATAGTAAGTGAGAGTATGCCTTTCATGGACTTTGCTGGGTGGCTCTGCCTTTCTTTCAGTAGCTTTGCCTTTTTGTATCTTTAATTTTCCTTGCTGGATAGGCTCAGCATCTTTGCATGTGGTAGATTTCATCCTGATTCTCAACACTGGGAAGTTGACTTGATCTTTAATTAGGTAGCCAAGCCCAATGAAAACAGCAGGAGTCTATAGGATGTGACCCACTCCAATTCCTCCTGCCTTTAAAGGGTATATTTTGCTCTAACCTGATGTGAATGCCATTTTAGGAACAGGCTGGGTAAATAAGCAGTGATAAAGCAGTGCAGATCAAACATCACAAATGGGGAGGAGGGGAAGATTCTGTTAGGCCACCGGACACTCTCCTGTGATGACCCGTAAATTCCTTCCAATCTGAAGATTGAAACGAAGAAGGTACACATCCATGTTTGGGGAAAAAAACCTAATCTGCAGGCAGTTTAATCACATGCACAGGCTGCTTCATAAAAGAAAGTTCTATTCTAAGTTCTGGCCTGTAACCACCTGCAACTCTTTGGATAAGCAAATTCCTCTCTCTCTGTTTACATTTCCTATGAGTAAAGTTAATATAAAATACTTCCCCTGCTTTAAAAGGAGGTCTGAAATCTATGACTTAAAAGACTTCCTCATCAAATATTTAATGGCTGTGTTGCTGTCATTTTGAAATTGTTACACATTTGGTCCTTGGCAGGCTGCGAGCTATGTTCCAGCCAGCTCTCCCCATATATTTTGCACAATCTGTCACCAGTATGAGACAGAAGGAAGCAATCCATGTTTTTAGTGGAAACAGGAAATTGGGGGAGTATATCCATTTTTTTTCACTGAATCTTGCCCCCTCATTGTCTTCTCTTTTCTCCTTTGCCTCCTGTTCTTTCTTCTCAGCTGGACTGTATCAAATGTTAAAGCTTAAGTTAACTACTGGCAGGCAGTCATTCCTCAAAGTTATCTTCCTGTCGCACCATTCACTCCACTCCAAAAAAAACATTCCTTGTTTTGCACTGGTTTGGTAACATAATCACCATTATTACAACAGTCATGCCCAGTCTCTGGCACTTCTAGACATCTCAGATTTTAATACACTGTATTTTGACATCCATTGATGGGAAAGGCATTACATTTGCCCCTTGTTGATCAGTACTGTCATTTTACACACCTCTTTTATCAGAGCAGCTATTTGGTAACCTATTTCTTACAGGTTTTTCTGTAGATAGTAAATAGTCTTTGTTTCACTGTCCCCAGAGGAACAAGTCCCAGAATCCACTTGCTTTATTAAGATCACAAGGACGTTGAACTCTCGAACAAAACACGCACAGGTCAGTAACACTATGTATGTCTACATTTTAATAAATGAATTGTGGGCAGGAGCAAAAGAGGAAACAGGTACTCTGTACGAACAGAACATGGTCAACTATAAGCCAGTTCTGTCTGCCCTCTTACCATGTGCCCACTCCAGACCTATGCTAATCAATATAAAATAGTGTTGAGTGTTCTTGCCTCTTTAATCTTTAATGGTGGCTTCTCTACCAACAGTGCAGTAATCAATACACACTATAGCAGATATGGTGGGAGAGCTGTTTGTTGGGTTCATCTGTACAATCACCTTATTCTAGATCTTATTGCTTATTAACTACTTAGGGATTCACTAGAAAGGATAATACCAGGAGACGATTTAGGGCTTATACTGCTAATAGTTTAAAAGGAAGCTGAAGTCATGGTAGAGATTTATGAGAAGCGTGTAAAAACATATTGCTATATTCAAAGCATTTTCAAATCAGATTTTCACAGTGATATTTAACCAAAGGTCTGCCCTAAGAAGAAACAGTAATAGTAGTGGACTCATTCCTAATATCTGTGAGAATTAAGACATCAGATTAAGTTTAAGAGAATGGGTAAAAAGCAACCTACATCATGATTTATCTTGCAGACCTTTCATACTCCAGCAAATCTCCCAAAGAATCAATGAGATGTTTGTTAAAATGACTATGGCAGGATATTTGAAGGAGTAGAGAAAGAAGGCAGGAGACATCACTAAGGTAATTATTAAAGCAGTCACTTTGGAAACATATAAAGGAAAGTATTTCCTAAAGAAGAAGGCACAAGGAATTACATTAAGCAAGTTATGCTAGAACACCATCCCATGTAACTGGGATTTTCAAAGGAACCTAAAAGAGCTAGATCCTCATTTCCCACTGAAATTCAGTGGAATCTGTTCATCTTAAATCCTTTAAACTACCTGAAGATTTCAGCCTTTTATTTACAGAGCCTAAGATATGTTTAGTGGAGAAAGGCAATGGAGAAGAAAAAATGAACCTTGAAATTATGAAATTTCAATACCCTGCTGGATGATGAATTCACAGAAACATCAGGGGCATGTTTTAAGCTGTAATGATTTGAATGTAGGGTCAAACATTTTTTAAAACAAAAAAAAAGTTCTGAGTAATATTATTAGTTCAAAGTCAAGTTCAAAGTAGGGCCCTAGGGACCAAGCCTTGTACGATCTGTAGGCACAATACAAGTAGATAGGCACTTAGTGGGATATTCATGGAAAACAGTTCAGGAGCCTACCTCCAGCTGAAATCTGCGAGAATTAGGAGCCTAATCTTATGAAAACTTCACAAGGCACCTTTCTGCATCTTCAAGCACCTGAAAGAGTGCCTTTTGGGCCTAATGCTTGCCTCTATTTTAATGATTGGTTTCAAGGGTGGGTGGCTAGAGAGTGAAAAAAATCAAACATGCAGAGAGCTAATTGTTGGAGAAAATATTGGAAAAATAATATAAATATATCATACAAGCTTGATTAATCAAAGAATTCTTCCAAACAGTAACATTATTAGTAAATATTAGTAAGACATCTAGTAAAGATAAAAAAAACATAGTACAAACAGGACAAAGCAGTACAGTGAGGAAACTAATGATGATAGATAATCAGCCTGAGTAGAAACAGATTGAAGAGGGAAGGAACAAGAAGTTACAGCAAATGGTACATCAAATATGGACTCACATGGTGGACAGGATTAAAACTACTTTGCCATCAAAACATAAGAAACAGCATTGGGGAGGAGCGTCTTGCACTGAAAATGGGGTTGCAAAATGACCTAATAGGCCAGTCATCTCTGTACCTCTTATAAACATATATCATAGCAAGTTGCAAAAATCCAAGTTCTATAGATAAAAAGAAGTTACATGTAGATACATCAGTCATTTTTCTTTCTTCTCAGCTGGTTCTAGTCTCAGAACAGCATGTTCTGTTTAGTTTTGGCCACTGCTGTTTAAATGAGACCCTCTGGAGATTTTTCAGAGAAAAGAAACAAGCTTAGAAACAGATCTGAAGAAAACACAGCTGAAAGAAGCTACAACTGTTTTCAGACATGGGAAAAGGACATTGTTATCCACTAAGAAGAGAGCAAGAAGTGCTGGTCTTAGACTGCAGCAGAGAAAATTCAGGTTAAATATTTGGAGAAACCTAAAAATGAAGATTTCTTGACAACAGAACCAGCTTCTACAAAAGACCGCAGAATCAGTGTCTCTCGGTATATGCAAGGTTGTATTAGTCCCTGGTCCAGCAGAGATCATAAGAAGGTTTCAGTCAATTCTCATTTTGCACAGAGAATGGACCTGAATGCATACCTCAGCCTCAGAAGGACTACGAATAAAGTATATGATATGGAAGTAAGTTGTTATGCTAAAATTGCAATTTATACAGGAATAAGACTAAAAGGAGACAAGGACATATAGGTAAAAGGAAAAGAGAGAAAGAAACAACTCCTTTCAGAGATGAGTAAGGGAAATCTTCCATAGATGGAGGGACAGAAAACAAAGAGGGGAGTAAGAATGTATGTGGGTAAGTTACAAAGGGAACAAGAGAAGAATGAAAGCATACAAATGAGGATGGACAGCAAGAAAGTTAATAACTTGTAGAGATTCGGCACAAATGAACCATTCTGGCTGAAGGAAGATGTAGACGTCCAGAGTCAAGAAGCTCAGGTGCTACAATTGGTTGCAATTTTTATACAAGAATACAAGTTTCTGGATAAAACTTCAGAAAAATTTTATGTTTTCCAAAGCTGGCAAACAATATATAGTAAACAATACAAAAATAATAAAACAGTTTCTAAGAAGACTTCTGTGGTAGGACCACTCTGTCTGATGGTTCACCAGCTGACCATTTGACAACCACATGACATCAATTCCTGTTACATATGTAGGTATTCATACATTCATTCACTCTGCCCCTCCTCTAAAATCACATGCCCAGTTTATCTTGAACAGCTGAAATGAAGTATCTTTAACTTTTCTTGCTTGACATCACAGGCTTTGCTTTGCTCCTCAGGACTACTTTTCACCAACCTTTCAGGCACCTGCTCTATCTCCTAGCCACACATTCAAACAAGCATTCATTTACACCTGCTCTGATACAGCGGCTGATCAATTCTGCTGTGGTACCATTTGTTGTCTATATCCATCTCACACCATGCTTTTCTGCCACTTTCATTATCAAGCTTTTTCCCAAGAGAGCTCAAGGCACAACACTGTTCAATGGAACTCCTTGAAAATATGACCAACCAGTTTTCCACTTGCTTATCTGATGAAATCAAAACATTTCATGATTATGTTAGCAATTTCATTTATGCTCTGAATGACAACTTAGCCAAATATTTCATTCTAAACTTCTGATACACTACATGCTCAATAAAATCAACTGCAGTATTTCAGAATACTTCATTCCGCAAAACAAGAAAATAAACAGAGATCTCACCTTTTCTTAACAAGACAGGGTAACACAAAATTTTGACCTTTCAAAACCTTCTTCAGCATAGACATTCCATATTTCCAGTCAGTTTGAATACTGGGACCATGTTTATTATTGGTTTATAGCTGATTGCCTGATCCAACACAGACAGGCCTTTTCAGGAATAACTTTGCCATCTTCTAACACAAGGGGCAGTGTCAGCAAGGAAGAAGGTGGTGGTGAAGGCATGGAGGCTTGGTGCTGCTCTTTCATCATCTTACTGACACACAGACTAGGTGTTTCACATATGGATGAAAGCTACTGATTACTGGTATTCTTGTTTCCTATACATATGAATGTACAACTATGAAAAAAGAGTGGAGTAGTTCTTTACCAAAATCACTTTTTGTGACTATACAGTTAAATAACAAAATTAATTTGTTTTAGATGTGCTTGTACCCTCTCTGTGGCCATTTTCCAAACACAAATATCAGAATACATGCAGAAAAAAGCAACCTGGAAGTAAACTAAGAATATACAGAAAAAGTAAAGTGTCAGCCCATTAAGGTCATTATTCATACTACTAATGTGATTCTAGGAATAATGTTCTCCCAAACAGGAAACACATTCAAAATTTTTGACCTGCATGCTTCCACCCAAAAGTAAGCTGTCTGCTCAAAACATCTGCACACTGTACTGCAAAACATATTTCTAACCTACCATAATTAGACATTTACCTATAAAAAATATCTATCAAATAATTCCAAATTAAAGACAGATTCAAGAAAACTTTTAATGGGCTACTGATGACCCAAGCAGGAAAGACACCTCAACTGAACAAGCTGGTTATTAACAATGAGTTGTATGTAATATTTCTAAAGAAAGTTAACGAGGGCAGGATGTTATTTCAGGGTGATGGCACTACAATTGGGACAGCTCTCTCCTTCTGCTCCACAGCAAGGTAAAAGAGTTCTGCTACCACATAACCTTTCTCTCAGCCATCTACACTGGAAAAGGAGGAGTCACCGAATTCCAAAATTTCTTATGACTCTCTGACTATATGTTTCTTAAAAATGAAAGATATCAGCCAGATGGAATAGGATTTTTTTTTCCAAAACCAAATAGGAAATGTACGCTTCAAAATGTAAGCCAAGGCAAAATTCCACGAGTACAACTATGTGCCAGAACCTTACTCAGATTTCTCACCTCAGATTTCTGCTGCCTCTTTCAATATCTTAGCTGTTTTATCTACTGTGTGCACATCACTACTAATACATGTTGTGAGGTTTCTATAAGATTTAAAAGCAGAGTAAGCTCAGACAATAAAGAGTCATTATGTTCAAAATGACTACACCACTGACAAGTATCTTCGGATTTAGAAGGATGCTTCAGAAAAGGGATAAGGACAGTCATGCATATACCAGCACAGAAAAGCTACGGATTTCAACAAGAAGATGCATAGTAGGTTCCTACATAAGTCTTAGAAGACACATCTTAATTCTTTCAGTGCACAAGAACAGGTATTTAACTACAGTAGAAGTCTCCTGACTCCTCACATCTTAAAGAGCTCTCCTTCCTTGATCATGTGTTCAGACACTCCTATTCATGCGCAAGTCTTTCCGTTTCTACTTATTGTCAGTAGTCCTTAGAATATTCATCTTGCTGAAGTATGACAGCCAGTGTGTCCATCACTGTACACAGGGTCACAGGGTCACCTGGTCTCACCACAAAAGAATATGATTTGACCACATGGAATATAGCTTTCATTTACCATGCATGATCCATACTTCTTCATATTTTTAAAAATAGGCAGGAAATACCATAGATCGATATAGTAATGGTTGGTCTTTTAAGGTCAGAAATATTGCAAGAAGGGTAGACAGTGAAGAATGGGGAGTTCTAATTGTCCTCAAAACCACCAAACATTTTTGGACCACAGAAGTGAAGACCTCCTACTAGTCTCCTACTTCTACTGACTTTTGTTACTTTGCTGTCTTGTAAGATAGAAGGTACTCAGTAGCACAAATTACAATTGCACATACACACTACCTTAGGTGGTGTTAAGGTGGGAGGTTAAGGTTAAGGTGGGATACCTCAATAGCATGTGGGTAAGATAAGTGCCCCTCACAGAAACAAAATAATGAAGTGAAAAAGAATATCAAAAGAAGAAGAAAAGTACGAAGGACTAGATTGTAAAAAAACACATTCTGTACCAACTCCTGGGCTCCCTCCTTATAGTTGGACTCCGGTACCCTATTTCTGTTTGGGCAATACACTACTTCACAAGCAGTGCCACTGCAAGATGACAACAGCAGGGCCACTTTCAAAGAGAACAAGTGTCAAAACCATGCATTCCAGTTGTGTTTGCTTCTTAGGAGGGCTCAACTCCTGATGATGCCATAAGGGTCCTTTCTGAGTGAAGGATAAGAATAAGACCTTCAAAATTTAGCCCGGTGAGACTTTAAAAGGATTGAAGGAAAGAGAATCACCAAATATATGAAGAGATACAACAAGGGTGAAGTACCTTTATCGGAGATTTTTGAGTTATGCTTTTGTTTGTAACTATCTGAAACAGAGAAAGAAATAGAGGGTGAATCTTACATGGGGAAAAGGAAGATAAAAGGCAGAGAAGCCAGAAAAAGAGAAGGAGAGAGAGAAAGAAAATAAAAGAGATGATTTATCATAGTGCAAAGGGAAGTGGAGTCTTGCTGAGGACTTAATTTTATTTCCTTCATGCAAAAACACCAAGAGCAGCAGCAGCAGCAGCTGGCAAACATGCAAGTCAGAGAGCAGCAGAACACTTTGCTGGAAAGGAAAAGATGAAGCCCTGAGTGCACCGAGCTGGTAGTACCAGGCTTGAAGCAGAGTCAGTTGTCTGGCTGCTACTTACTGTCACAAACATAGGGTTTGTCATGATCATCCTGGGAGGCAGCATCATTTCGTCTCCTGCCACCTCCAGAGCCCCGAGCCTGCAAGGACAAGAAGAATGTTAACATTATACCACTGCCCCTCAGGTCTCTTGGTGCCCCTTACCCTTCTATGAAAAATGTGAAATATAGACTAAACAAATCCTCAGCTTCCACACAGGTATGCCAGGAGGGGGCTTGACCCTTCATCTCCTAAGATATGCACTATGTTAATGGACCTTGCAATGCAGCAGAGATCCCCTCCACAGATAAACCAAACTGTTCATCCATAGCAGTAGGTCACTGCCAGCATGCATTCAGTAGAAGTATCATCACACATTCATTTCTGAAGATGTTCAAATACTTTTATTACTGAATATGAATGAATGGACAGATGAACAGGTGGCCGAGGATAAATATAGCCCTTAAATCATCCAGAAAACAGGCCTCAAATAGAACAGAATTAAAATTATTTGCTTTAGTATTTCTAAAGGGAGGGTTGCTTTTTTATTTTGGGGTTTGGTTTTGTTTTGTTTTCTAGCTAAAAAGCAAGGTTTTGAAATTGCCTTCTAGTAGGGACAAAGATAACATGGTTAATTATAAAGTGGAGCTTTGGTGAATTAGTGAAAAAGATTAGGTAACATGGCTACCTGCAAAAGCGGAGAACTGGAATTACCCAGAAAGGTCCCTTTATAATTCTATGTTCCTAAAACATACCAACATGACAGTCTTGGAACTAAAAACCTCTGCTTGTCCATAGCACACACTGCTCTGTCCTGAGCTCCAGGGGTAGGAGTAGAATTCAGCACCAAAGCCCCTTGGTTCTGACCCTTCTCAGTTGAGATGGCAACAAGGGGACAGTTAGTACCAGTCTAACAGTAGTGGCTGTGATGTGGAACTGGGAACTGAGTATGGGTCTTCAATTATTTCACTTTAGTTAATGTACAGTCTGTAGATGACAATAATTTCAGAGTAGATCTTCATTTCAGCAAGTGATCTGGAGATGGATGGCTAGGTAGCCCTTTAATAATTCTGCAAGCTACTCTGTTCCCAGGCAAAAGCAACCAAATTGTTTCTGCTGTTTTTGTTGATAAATTGTTGATGCCTCTCTCCCTAAAAAAGGCTGCCTGACTCAAGTCCTTTGAGCTTTTACATGTGAAAATAAGAAAGGGACAGAGCTTCACCAAGTAAAGCCAGAAAAGATGCAGAAATTCTCAGAATATTAGTCCTCCAGGTACAAAAGGGTCATATAAGCTCTGTCTCCCTTCTATGGATTTGGCACTGCACTAGCACTATTTGAGCTGCATTCCACCATACATCTAAAGTGAAGGAACAAGAAATAGTTTTACACTGGCCTACCACTGAGTCTACCAAAATAGGGATTTATAAAAACTTCACATGTTATTTCCCTGGGATTGCTCGGGTCTAACTCTTATCACAGTCCCAAAGGAAAGACATGGATCTGCCATTGTCTGGATGGAGTAAATACTATTAGGTATGGCAAGGATAGCTCTGCAAAGAGCTCAGTGCAGATCAGCACACACATCCAAAGTGAGGTTTGCAAGGGTGAACTGAAAAGCAGTTTCATGCTGGAAAAGGACCCAGCAACAATTGTTTGGTGGAAGCCACATTACTTACTGTATCACACAAAATCAGTTTACTAGTCTGCAATATTTTCTTTCTGACTGCCAGCTCTGTAAGCCCACTTTGGGCTGTGAGATCAGTCCTGGGCTAGTTCCTTTCTTCCCTCAATACTGCAAAATGTTCTGCAAGCCAAATTCAGGTCCCTGGCTGCTCCTGTACAGCTCTCAGCTCACCAGAGACTCTTCACAAAGGCAAGTGATTGACACAATAAATATTTCTGCCGGTACCAGCACTAGGATCCAATTTCCCTACTCTATCAGGCTGCACTGGCTCTTTGGAGCTGTGAAAAAACTGTAAAATCTTATTTTTGTCACTAATCAGGAGGTCTGACTGTTTACACACTGAGAACAGATTTGTTGAGTAAGAAGGTACTATTTTTACATAGACACCTTTCAGAATAGGGTGGTAATTTAAGGTCTGTTGCTCAGAGTTTCGCTAGTCTTACAGCCAGCTGTTTCCCTTCAAACCGTTCTCTACAGAAATGCAAGGGTACTGTATTCATGTCATGACCACATGTCAAATACACTTTTTCATGCACTGAACACAGAGGAGGAGATTTTTCAAGTCAGTGACTTTCAATGGGAGTTGGGTTCCTAAATGTCTTTAGTGCCTTTGAAAATGTCCCACGGGGTATTCAGCTGACGAGTACACAATCTGTACAGGTGCGGCTGCATTCCTCTTGTATCTCCTAGTGAAGAGCTCTCTCCTAGCTCCTACCAATTTTTCCCTGTCCAGCAAAGATACTAAAAAGCTCCTTTCGTAAATTCATCTCTTTGGCCTTCAGTGTCCTTCCTAATGCTCCCATGATTTCTGGGCTAGCCTTGAGGTGGTAGCAAACTTAGCAGCTGCCGCAAAGGCACTAAATTGAGTGCTGCTTGCTTGCTGTCAGCACTCTAGTCTGTTGAATTCAGTCATCCACAGCTGCCTTCATTCTCCTGATGTGATGCAGCAAAGACTAAGAGACTTGATGTATGAGACCTAGAAGCCATGGCACTGCAGCCCTGAAGCAGTACTGAAGCAGCCAGGGAGAGAGTAGCCAGAGGGGCAGATGGAGAAGTCCAGGATTAAAAATAAAATCATGCTGTAGGAAAAGGAAGGGGCATGTGAAATTTGGAATGCCCAGAGCAGTAATTCCGCTGCACTAATCCTGCATCAATGCTGTCAGTCCTTCTCATTCGTTCTCCAAATCCCCAAAGGCCACACTCCGCAGGATCTAGTTTCCTATGCATGTTCTTCCCCTCTACTATTCTCTAAAAATATCCTGACCGATTCCTCCCCAGAAACAAGGTGCTGCCCAGGTTTCACATCCCCTAGTTTCAAATCCTGGGTCCTGATTCCCACACTGGGTCAGACTCATATTAGACAAGGGCTGCTTGAAGAGTGGCAAAATACTTGTGACCAGATGCAATTCAGACTTTGATTCAGGCTTACCAGTCTTCAGCAGCTACGGAATCTGGCCTGATTTTGAAATTCTAATTCATACCACTTTTCACTATGGTTATTGATGCCATCAAATAAAAAAGAAAATTGCTCAAAGTATTTGGCACTCTTCAAACTTCTCTTTTTTGCACTGTATGGAGTCACGGCACTAGCAGAGCAGGAGTTAGTTGCAAGAAAAGGCAAGAGATTCTGCTGTTCCTGTACTTAATAGGTGGTCAGTCTAAGGCAGAAAACATCATGTAAATTTGGACTTCTAAATCAATGGGACCCCTAGCCCCCTCCAACTCCTTTCCTTACAGTAGCAGAGAAAAAGCAGTAGAGTTACTCTAAAGTAGTTTCCTGAATAGGAGAGTACAATTTTGCACATAACAATAAGTTCAAGACTTTGTCTGTAAAGCCCTGGAATATATGATACAGCTATTTCTCTTCTTCTGAGTAGTATATTCCTTTTTTCTATTCACTCTTTCACTCACTCTGACCAGCATGCCCAATTTATGTGAGAGCAATTAATTAGAAAAGAGTTGTTAAGCTGGAATATTAGTTGACAGCTACAGTTAAGCTTGTGTGCATGTATCAATTCTAACTCCTAGTTTTGGTTACTGGTTCATACAAACTTTCTGAAACTTACATTTTTCTGGAAAATTTTTTTCCAGGTGGGGGTCTTTGGCTAAGAAAGAAAGAAAGAAAGAAACTGGTTCAGGTGATTTTGAGAATAAGGAAGGTGAAATATATACTTATCCAGTTATTAAAGTGCTTTGATCTTATATTAAAGGACTTAAGCTCCAAAATAAACAGGAGCAGAAAACTGAAACAACACAACGACAGAAGAAACCAAAAGAGAAGGTCTGATGCATAAGTACATTGCAAGTATTCAATGTGGTTTCATGCCTCTCTCTTATTCAAAAGCTATTATATCCTGCTCATTTGGCCTAAAATGTGGCCCTTCTTGCTTGACTCCTACAAACATCAAAAGGCACTTCTAGAGCTCCTGTGCCCCTGCAGCGCCCACTGGAGCCAAAGAGAGATGAAAATGTTCAAAACTTCTTAGAACTGTGCTCACTTCTATGTAGATGTCTAGTTTAAGGGCCACAATTGAAAACGTCGATTCCAAGTTTTAAAACATTGGCCTCATTATTTAGCTGACTCCCTGCTGAAATTGTAAGACATTTTAGGTAAGAGAAGGGATATGGACTCCCTTAAGGATAAAATCTTGCCCATTTTAATCAAATTGGAAATTTTTCATGGGTTTCAAGAGGGCCAAAGTGTCAGCCACAATGCGCTACCTTGGGGAAAGCTGCAAAACATATTAAGACAGTTTAAGTTACCTTTATTAATATTATTTGGCTCTTGTGCCTGAATTGACTGTTTCTTTTTTGTAATTAGTAAATGTTGTTTCAAAGTAAGAGTATTGTAATAGCAGGATTTCATCATAACTATTACAGTTTACATTAAAATTATAAGTACATCACTCTAATAAATTTACTCCATCTTTTCACTCTACCAATAGTCTTTTTTCTTGGTAATTAGCAAAAACAAACTGAAAATATATAAAAAATCTTTAACTGTACCCTTAAAATTACCAAAGAGGTATCACCATCATATATCCACAGATATACACTTTGTATGTGCCATATATGTGAAAAATATATCCTAGAAAGCAGATGTTTGCTTCCTTCCTTTCCATTCCAGTACTCTATTCACCTACCCGTCCTCTGGGCCTGTTCTTTCGTTTCGGGATATCTTCTTCCAAATCCTCTTCCTCATTCACTTCATCTGCATTTTCATCATTTTCTAAAACCCTCTGTGGTTGAACAATAAACAGGAATGTTTAGAAGAAAAGAAGATGACCAAATACAACCAACTGCTGCTCTTTACCACAGAGACTGCGGGTTATTAAATTACAGTTGATTAATGATATAATGCCAAATCAGATCCCAGAACTCCTTTTTCTTTCCATTAAAGCAAAATTTGCTTTCCCTTCCACCCTCAGTTCTCCAGGGAGTTCTTATTAAGAAATACCACTGGTATCAGACAACTAAGGAAAAAAAGTTCCTAAGAAATACCTTAGTGGCATCACTGAGCACTGATATACCAGGCCACACAGGTGTTAGTCTGCATTAATGCAGGCCTTGTTTGGGAAACTCTCTGCATGATCTTGGATTTGCTTCTTGCACCTTAAATTGTTTCATTTTCCTCTAATGTTGAGAATGCACTTTTAGAAGACAGAAATCAGGATTTTTTCAGTTGGCAGCTCAGAATTTTATCTCTTTAGCAAAAATAGTGACAATTCCTCCGTATATTCTAGCATTTTTAGCAAATCTAGACAGTAACAGCTTTTGGGGCTTACCCAAAACACATCTCTGCAATCTGGAAGAAGGGGTCTTAGTGCATGAGGATGCAGAGGAAGGACAGGTCTCTCTGAAGTTAATAGGAACAATAATAGTTCCTCCAATTAATTATTTAATAGGAATAAAAATGAAAATAATAATAATTCATCATCTCACATCTCACAGGGAATTTCACCTTGATCTCACAAATGTAACCTCTAGAGAATGAAATCAAGGCTAGCAGCCCTGAAAACATGCATAAATCAGATATAGCATGGACAAAGGCAAGACAAACCATCACGACACTAATGTGGAAAGAAGTCCTGTTGAGCTTCCCTCAATCCTTGACACCTCTGTTGGAAATACAGAACAGGGTCCCAGCCACTCCTGCCATTCATGAGGTGAGCACCATTTCCTAAGCGTCTAGTCTGGAATCACTAACGTTTTTGCCACGTCACCAGCCATTTAAATGACAACAACATTCAGCCATGATGCGGATTCAAATCAGTATCTTAAAACGGATAGGGAGGTTTTAAATCTTTTCCAGTATTTGACTCTTCTATATAATTTCTGGTTAACAGCTGTTACGAGATGCAGTAGAGGGGGGAAAGGAGCAAATCACAGTGGGTTTGTCTACTACCTACCTCAAGCACTGAATCCTGGATTTGTGGAAATGAATAAAACATAAATTTTACTAAAAACAAAAAAGCCTGAATTTGGAAGACGGGCCCTACAAGTTTATTCTCATTTTATCAGCTAAAGTTTTAAGACAAACATTGGACAGTGTCCCTTTAAAAAGTGCAAATAATTTTTAGAACATGGTAGAGGACCAAGTCTCTGTCCAGTTTTTGCACCTTTTATTTTTAAATCTCAGGAGGCTATTAATGGGGTCAGACCATCATGAAATCTAATTTCACATCATTTTAAATACCAGAGGAGGTAAAAGTTAAGCAAGTTCTATTTCCACATACATAAAATGTTCCTTCAAAATTTATGCAATTACATAGTTTGGTCAGGCTTCATCTTAGACAGCAGGAGCACCCAGAAAGTGTTGCACACGAGGATGTTATGTAAGAAAATATGCAACCTTCCTGATAAGAGTTTACATTTTCACAGTGCTTCACATCTTCATGTATCTCCAAAACAGAGAAGGCCACAACTACATCTTAGGTGGGAGGAAGGTACTAGTTTATATCAATAATAGTACACAAGCATTTAAAAGAAACGCTACAGATCACCTTCTCTAGTTTAAATTGTAGCATCAATTTAAGAAAAGGAGAAGTAACCAAGTGTGAGTCTGGTGACACTGCTGGGGTAATGGCTTTACTTCTTGAGAGAAGTGGCAGAGCCTTTTTGATGCATGGTCAAAAGCCTTTTTCCAGCAAATAATGGAGGCACAGTTTCGATATGCATTTACTGCAGTCAAACCTTCAGCTCCATTAAAAAAACACTCCATACCAGATCCTGACGAGTACAACTATTTAACAGAGTCAACCTTACCCTTTTTGCCAAAATATCTCTTATATTCCAATTCTGTCTTCTAAAACAATTTCCCAGCTCAATGTACTCCAGTACAGCTAAGCACCAAGTCTTCTCCTGACACATAATGTGAGTTTAGATGGTGGTATGTGGCTGGCACTGAGGCAGGAATTACAACTATATCTATTCCACCTGCTCCTTCTCACCACCACTGAAGCTGGGCCCTTTCAAGTTATGACGTAGAAGAGCATGCAACGGAACAAAAGGGAGATTTGCATTCTCTTATTCATCCTAAGGACAAAAAGCACTGAACAAGATTTTGATCTGGTACCCTCTTGCTGTCGGATAACAAAGTGTATGCTGAAAGCTGGCCACTGGTAAAGGCTTCAGCAAACACTTTCGTATTAGACTGAATCCAGCTACACTGTGCTTGCATAAGAAACAACAGCAAGACATGCCTTTTGTGTCCATTCTGATGAAACTAGCATCTATATGACAGGTCACAGACAGTTTAGCTGAAAACTCTCTGAACACTGTTATGCCCCCTGCTCTGTAACGCAGAAGTGCCAAGACTTCTGTCAATTCCACTGTCTCTGAAGTCTCTTTCCTTGGGCTGTTGCTGGAATAATCTGGGAGCTCAGATTGCACAGCAACATCCAAAGGCACTTGTTGATCTCATCAAGATGCTGCACCATGACTTCTTGTGACCTTGGAAGCAGGTATAAACAGATCCACTAATGAAGAAGGAAACACAAAGAGGGTCTCACACAGAGCTTTTCCCCACCCCGTGAACATGGGATGTTTCCTCTTCGATAGTGCTTCTTTACCTGTGTTACTACGAGCTGGAGACCTATTTGACTGCCCTTAACATGTGTGAAATTTCAGTGGAGCATTAGCAATTAGACCAATAGGACTGAGCCCCAAGTAATGCAGATTTGATTCTCACACTTTTCTGTGTTATTTGGCATGGGGCTGCCCACTCAAATTTTTATTAGTTTCAAGTACAGACGCAGTGTCTTGTATCTCAGCCAAAATCACTGTTTTACACATTGCCAATGGTTCTCACTAGAAAGCACTGATAGAGACTCATAGCAGAATGGTGTTTTAGCATCACCAAAGATTTGCTGCTGCTACTCTGGGACAGCCCTGCTTTTCTATAAATTTGAAATGTCTTTATAAAGTTGCATGCTCTTATACAGGCAATACCCTTTTATTAGCAGTATTCTTTCTATGACAGACCCACAACTGTGTTTCTACTTTTAAAATTGGGAAAGGATGAAAAGGAATCTTCACAAGTAACTTTCAAAGCTGTAATGCTAGGAAAGAGACTATTTCTCATACCTGCATCACTAGCAATATCTGAGATAATAAATAGTAAAATATTTTTAATGATTTGTGCTGTCTGCATATCTCCTGAAGGTCTTTCAGTATGTATAAGAAAGAACAGACAAGGCAATGACATGCTTCTGTTTACAATCAGCAGCTGTGAATCCAACTTCAAATCTATGTCCAGACTCCCTGTAAACTTGAGGCACTAAAATTCAGTTTATGGTTTGGACACATCTCTGCTTGTCAGTTTTATATATAATAATCTCATACTGCTCCAAATTCCAATACGCAAGCTGTGCAGAACACAGACAAATGATCCAGATTCTTGTGACAGGAAAGGTGTACAAAGTACACAGGTGTACAAATCTTCAGTTCATTTTGAGCATCACAGTGTAGCACACTGGTTTGATAACATTTTGACAGCAGAATGATACAACTATCAACAGATGCAATGTTCTGCCACAGAATAAAATCTGCTAGGCTTAGAGACAAATTGTAAAATTCAGCCCTGCTATCAGCGCATGGGGATCTCCTTTACCTGGATTTCCTGTATAGTGTCTTCTTCTTTAGTGTCTGTTTTTTTCTCTATTCCCTCTCCACGCAGCAAAGCTTCCAGAGTTGTACCTTCTGATGTGAAGCCATCTTTTTTCAGAGGCAGATCAACTTCTGAAAATCAAAACACACAGGCATCATGTATCTCCCTGAGACAGCTAACCAGCAGAAGGACAGAGGTGACAAGCAGAAGACTGACAGACTTTCAGACTCATTCCTATCATGAGGGAGAGTTCTTCAGGTTCTTCTTTTAATCTCCAAGGTCCCCTTATAGGATTCATTTCTATCTCACTGAAAATCTGGGACCTTTTCAGTCACTGAGTACGCTTACAGGAAAAAGAAGCTGGACATACTGCATCATGACAGAATAAAAGAAAAAAAGGTCCTTCTCCTTTATGTAAACTCCCCATACTTCAAATGAACAAAATCATGGCTTCCTAAGATACTGAAATAGCAAATATGAAGATCTGGTCTCCTGAAGCAGCAAAGTAATTTAATTACACACATCTGCATCTGGCACAGTGTATATGGCACAGCTACAAGCAGCATTTTCCTACATCAGGACATGCTCCATACGTGGGGAAGTGGAAAGCTAGTATATGGGGCCATTGCAGAGAATTACAAATGAAAAAACAAAAGGGATGTGTCTTGAATCCTCACTGAATATCGACACCCATTTTTGACTGGATAAAATGTTCAGTTTGTTTTAAATGGGATTACACAAATGAAGAAACATCAGTCAGCACAGTTAAGAGTTGCATAATCTAGCCCATAAAACAGCCACCGCAGAAAGTACCAAAGGCTAGCTCAGGGGCAGGCCTGAGGCACACGACTCCAAGAGAAAATGAGGGTTTATGAGGAAGCTTGATGCAACTTGCCTTACAGATTCAGGAACAGAGCATAATTCCCTTTCTGAATGCTATCACTGGATGATGAGACACAGCACAGCAGGCAGGCAAATACAGCATGTCAGTTTTAGCAGGATGTTAAAATATACTCAGGGAAGAATTCCATCTCCCTTGTAGATCCTGGCCCCTCCCTACTTGTGTAGGTGTTCATTCAGAGCGACCCTATGACAGGGAGACATCCTGAACATCACCTTAACTTTCGATGCCAAGGTGTGGATTTCTCAAGCATTCCCTCCCTTCTACAGTAAATTCCTTCTTCTAGGCCACCAGATTTATAAAATAATAATGTACAGGACCAATGCTTACAAATCAGCATCTGGCATTCTGATTTCACAGCTCCGTCCACTTCTCTTTTCCTAGGGCTGTGTCACGTTTACCAGTTTGTCTGAAGCTCCCTGCTCTTCCATCACCATGAGTTGTAAGCTCTGCAGAGCAGGAACTCATGTGTTGACACAGTCCCAGATCACTCCTGCAGTCCAAACAATGAATGAACACTTCCACCTAGGACAGCAAAGTATAATCTGTTTTCTGGAGGCAGTTGTGTCCCAGGAATATGTCTGCTCTATATGTGAAAACCTCTAAGCCAGCAAATGGTTCAGGGTCCCTGATGAGTGTTTCCTCAACATGCTTGCTCAAGTCTTCTAGTGAGAAACCAATGCTCAGCCAATAACCACAGAAAATCCAGCAAAAATTCCAGTAAAAGCTATTCTATTCACAAACCATGCAGAAAACCCAAACCACTGGGATTTTCAAAGGAAACTCCCAAGTCAACCCATACAATGGGAAGGGGTCAACAGTGAATTGATGCCCTGCTCATCAACAGGAATTCTATTCAATCAGGCCTCTGGTTTTGGCATTAAGTTCTGCACACCCTCTCCCATTATGCCACCTTCCCCAATTTCTCCCTTACTTGAGCTGTAAAAAAGACAGAGGAGTCAACAGAGAGTCACATAGATTGAAATTCCCTGTATGAACTCCTAGTACCTCTTTCTGGATGCTAAATCCAGACGTTTCAACACAAAGAAGGGATTTTAGATTTGACTTATGTGCAAATCACAACACTTAAGCCTGAAGTTACTAAGGAATCTCCATAATCAACTCTGACTGTGGGCTTGGCTTTGTTTCAAAGTCCTCTGCTTGGGTGCAAAAGGGCATTTGTTTTGTATTTGGAACCTGTGGGACAGCAAAACCCAATAGGCCATCAGACATTCACCAAGAGGAGAAGAAGCTTCAAGCAAGCTCAAGGGCATCAGTGACAAAAACATGTCTTCACCATGACAAGCTATGCCAGCCTCAGGATACTGGTACATTCTGCAAACGAATGTATTAGAAAAGGGAATAAGCAAGGAAAGGGGGTTAAGAGAAACCTATATGTAAGTAAAACTATTTCTTGTTTGTTCTAGAGATATTGAACACTAGGTCAGAGGAAAAGGTAGGCTTTAAGGTCAGAAAAGGTCAGCCATCTCTAAAAAACATGTTTGTTTTGTTTGGTGTTGCTAGTTCCCACTAGCAACACTCCAGGAGATTTTTCATCCAAAACTCTTAGAGCATTTTTTAATTATTAAATTTGACACACCACTGTCAGACCAGTGGAAGGCAAGTAACACTTCTACTCCCAGTTTACTGACAGAGAAACTGAGCCACCAAGAAGTTAAATTCGTAAGCAGGAAACCAGGAGAACAGAAACTCATGGCAGCTGCCTCCCATCTGCCACTAAGCTAACTGCTATCAAATTCCTGTATTTCCTTCTCCTCTAATACCCTTTAGAGGCCATTTTCTTTCCTGAGTAAGTAGCTCTAGAGAGTGGAAAATGGCAGGCACTACCTTATTTGCAATGTACAGTTTACAATATAAAATCTACAAAGGTCCAAAGACAACTTCTTCAGGCCTTCCTGGAAAGGGACTAGTCTATATAGGATACAGAAATGGAGTCAGCAAATTAAATATTTCTGTTAAGAAAATGTTCTACTACATATAATGTTGCCAAAATACTTTTTGGATCCTCATAGATAAAAGCCTCTAAAAATCTAAAAGATGGTTCAGCTAACCTAGAGAAACAGTTAAACACTACCAGGACTCACAAAACTCATTTTGCTAAACCCCTGATGTTTTCTTTCCTATTTAACTCTCCAGGATTTTCCCAGGAAAGCTGGAAAAGTGATTTTTTCCCTTATGGCTGTATGCTAAAGGAAACTGAGAAGTCAACCCAATACCTGAAATGCAGTTTTCACGTGAAATACCAAGGCTTCACCCAGACCATTGGAACTGCTGTATGGAAGCAGACTGGGGTCCGCTCCACCCAGTCTCCTGCTTATAAAGGCAGCAGCCAGTGTCAGAAGCTTCAAGCAAGGCCAGAAGGAGACTCTTCCAGGACTGAAAAATTAAACTGTGCCCCCATGCTTGCCTCTCTTTGCCTTTTTGTTTGTTGTGCTCCACTATGCAGTTGCATCAGATGCTGGAGAAGAAGGTGTAAGAGTCTGTCAGGAGAAAAATGTGAAGAAAAATAACCTACCCTAATACTACATCTCATCCTGATCTATAACATGTCAGCCCTGACAGATAAATGCAATATTACTTCCAAACAGTTACCCTGAATCTGGTTCTTCTGGAAATACACAGAATGGCCCACCTCTTTTTCAATTTTGATATGCTTTTGCCCTCAATGTCTTCCTACGTAAGTGAATTCAACAGTTAAACTATGGTTTGAAGGTTTTCTTTAGCTCTTTCACTTTATTTTATTGACTGCCCCTTTGTTCTTGTTACGAGACAGGGAGAATAGAAGTTCCTGACCAAACTTATCTGTCATTTCTTTTTATTCATCTCCTTTCAAAGATAAACAATCACATTTTTTTCTATTACTCTTCCTGTGGGAGTTTTTCCATATGGCTTTGTCCTGTCACCCCTCTCTGAACTTCCTCTCATTCTTCAATAATCTTCCTGAGAGGGACCAATACTGTACCCAATATTTTCAGACGAAGCTACACACCCCCTTTAAGCAAACGCATTACAATTTTCTTTTTATTACCCACAGTATTATCCCTCATGCAGCTTAATGTGAAGTCCACAGCTGCACAGGAGGAGAATTAGGAACTTTGTAACAGTGGAAAGAACTTCCAGTAAATAACACTTAACATACAGGTAACATTAAAATGTCCCTCTCACTGCCCCTTCACTCAGCACATTCAGATCTCTCCAAGGGGCTCTCACAGACCTCTCTGGCCTTGACTACTCTGAATAACTTTGTACCATCTGCAAATCTTTGTCCTTCACAACACGCTCCCTCTCTCCACCTTGTTCGTTACTATATTATGCAACAGTGGACTGAATGCAAGACCTTGATGCGCCAGCTATCAGCCTTCTTCTATAATGGAAACTGCTTAGTTTGGCTTCTTTGCTTTTCTAGAAGTTTTGATCCAAGGCAACACTTTGCTTCTCTTTGGAGGCCTATTACATACCAAAGGTCTTCAGACAGTCTAGGCAAATTGTCAACATCCTAATCTACTAGTCCTTTACAGATCATGCAGAGAATTTTACGAGAGTAGTGAGACATGATTTTCCTTTGTAGAAAAAAAATGCAGCTAGAACCTCCTGTATCATCCTTTCCCAGGTGTTTTACTGCTTACTCCTAATTACTGTTTCAATCAATTCCTCAAATGTGCATGTAGAATTTATTGGTCTTTAAATCCTTGAATCTCATCCAAATCTTTTTTAAATACAGGTAGCAACATTTGTTACCCACCCATTGTTCTAATTCTTTCTACTGTAACTCCTAGTTTGTATCACAAGCCCTTCTTAAGGCACTGCAATTTCAGAGAACATAATCTTTATTACAGCTAATAACTACTAGTGAAAGTAATACGACTAAAAGCTTACTGTTTCCAAAACCAGAAATTTCAAGAAAGTTTATAGATAAATTTCCTTTTGATTAATATTCCAAATGCTATAGCACCTGGTTAGCATATGAGATACAGGAAAGAGGAAAGACTGAAAGTCAGAACCAAGAAAAAAAAAGTTAAATCAACAAAAATCATCCATAAAAATAAAATGTTATTTAAGAGTTCTTCCTGCTTTAATAAACCAAGATATTATTGGTGTCACAGCTAAAGATTGTACATATATTTGTAATTCAAATACATGTGTGTACATATAATTAAGATTTATGTTTCTTAACTTGGCAGTGTCCCCTTCATAGTGATTAAATTAACATGGTTATTTCTGTTTACCAGCTTAGTGCAGCAACCTCTCTATTTATCAAGGTCCTTAGACTGCAGTGGTAGAATGGGAACAATAATCCATGCCAGCATCATTCCAATATCTGTTTTTTATTGAACTGCTGCCTCCAAAAGAATCATATTTTCACAGATCCTACAAAACGGTGGGCTTTTTCAAATTTTGATTCAACAAAATAGCTGCACATCGCCATCCTTAAACATTTAGTTCACAACGCATTGGAGGCTAAACAACTTTTCAGTGTCTCTTTGAGACATAAATTAAAAACAGCCATCCCGTTTTCTATACAATGCAATGTATTTGTTTTACAATGGATCATTTCCATCTCCACAGTAGCAGCTGCCACCCAAGCCATCCTCTCTGCACACTCGTAAGCAGCTCCATTTCCAGTTCTAATTGGGAACAGAGATACTTATTGGGTGAGTTCCAGCATGATCTATCACGCCAGAGACAGCTACTATGCAAACCAAAGCAACCCGGCTTCCAAAAACCCTCTTAGACAAACACTGACTTTGCACATAGATTCTTGTGTTTTTGTTTCTTGGTGCTGGTTTTTTGGAACATAAAAAGTGCCAGCGGAAACTATATATCAAGAGTCCATGAACTGCTGTTTAAGATGGATAAATCCAAGGATACTACCTTAATAACCACTACCTCTTTAAAATTATATAGGTGGTCTAAAAAAGCCACCTAATTCACAGCAAACAGAACTACTGCTGAGCGAATGCAGCCACTAAGCTCATTAACAGGATGTGGCAGGATGTGTCTGAAAGTGCAATGCAGTGGCTCAGCAAGCAATTAAATCCCATGACAGTTTAAAATGAGAATCTATCAGTGTCACAAGAGTGTGAAGCCTCAGCTTTTCTGCTGTTCCCACCCCTAGCGTTTTATTTATGATGGTGTATTGGGAACATGGGAAGTCAAAAAGATTATAATGAAATATGCCATATAAAAACCAGATTAAGCCTGCTCTTCTTTGGGGAAATATGCAGAGAGAGAAGCTGTCTGTTAGCTGTCGAGTTTGCAAAAGATACCATCTTTTGGGATGGTGCTCTCTGCCAGCAGACAGAGTGCCCCAGGGGAAATGGTGGTGAAAAACCCAGACAAGCAGCATCCATCCATCCATCATACGCTCATCTCCACATCTCCAAGGCACAAATATAGCGTTAGAGTGCAAAGGGTGGGGGCAGGGGGGACAGAATCCCTTAAGAAAGAAAGAGTAGACAATGCTTTATGTTGAATAGCTGGATTTTGTAGCTTTTCTGTGTGTGCAAAACCAGACTCTCCTCAGCTTGCTTGCTTGCTACATTCATGGCCAGTATAGAAATTTGCTATTGTTCTTGGAAAGGATGTGCTCACAGCAGTGACCAGAACCAGGTATGCTAAAGGTAGGGTACTGCATGGTTTTTTCCTAAACATGCCTCTGCCAGCACAGCGCAGTACTGATCTTCACTCCTCTTGAAGATCTGGATCTCCAAAACCCTTCTTTCACTGCAGCTTCTCCTGTTACCCCAGGAGCAGATGCCCATGTCATTGCCGTTATGCTCTAACCCTGACCTTCCACAGTCCCTGCTATCCCAGCCTGTCCTCCCCGCATTACCACAATTCAGCACCCATCTGTAGTAATCTCTTCAGTGCCAGTTCTACATTTATAATTCTTTCCAACCCTGATGCACAGAACCTCCTGCCACCCAAGCCCTGGGCCTCCCGTGGGACTAGACTACTGCTAACACAGACTCACACAATGGGTCCATAAAGCCAAACAAATGCCCCAAGCGACTAGCGAGCATCAAATGCACTTCATTTTTAATCCAAGTCAGATGCAATAAAGCCATGGCTCTACTGGAGATTGAAAGGTTGCTCCAGTAACCCTTTGTCTCCTCCTCCAATTCCATCCTCAAACCTCATGTATACTATTGCAAGGTAATCTTAATAATGGTATATAATCTCAAGGTCTCAAGGTAAACAGGGCCATGATGTGAACACAAATCAAGCCAAAGAGAATGATAAACCTGTTTTAGAACTAAGCCTACTTGAAAGAAAGAGGCAATTTGTTTCCTCAGAAACAAATCACCTTGTGTGGAGAGAACAGTTTGGAAGACCGTTCTCCACTAAGCGAAAACTCCTCTTCAGCGGGCAGAGCACTGCTCTGCTCTGCGCCCACAAAGTGCAGCAGACTAAAGCCACTGGATCCTATAAAGGTCTGAAATGGATCTTACTAAATACTCACTGCAAGTTTTAGAGCCTACTGAGATATGCCCCAGTGTACTGAGATTTGCGCTGAAAGAGTGAAAAATCCTCATGTCTTCCTACCACCTTTTCCTGCAAAGCTGCTAGCCTCACGGTAAGGCAGAAGGAGTGGGGGGTGGGCAAGGCAGGGGGAAAAAGGGTGCAGACAGAGAAAGAAAGAGGAAGCAACGATCCGTGGATACTGGGGAACTGTACACTTTCACTCTGCAACGTGGGCATAAAATGCAGGAAAATCTCAGGACAACTCTTAATTTTAAGACCAGAATCCAATGGAAAGATTCTACCAGCACCTACCTAAAATACTTCCCAGAAGGCTACAACACGACAGGAGGGAGAAATAAGGCTGCTGAACACAGCAGAGGTTCTCCGATATAAGGTTAAGCATTGTTTAGTTTAGCCCATGATCAAAATGTGGACTTTACAAGCAGCTGTATTTCTTTGGCAGACTAGAATGCCTCTATAAAATCTCACAATAAAAAAACAGCCCTCCTGTTGGTTGTCTCTTACAAGTTCTTTACAGATTTATTTCTCAGCACAGATATAAATCATTGTCACATATAATATACTGCACCTGCTTCTCAAAGACTGTCAAATTACAGTATCAGGCTAAATGCTGGATCATATAACTACCCTCAGGGCTCAAATCATAAAGGAATATTTCCCTTCAATAACATTATTCTAGCACTCGTTCATGTTCATGGTCGCTCTTGCATTTGTGTTCTAGATAGGCTCACACTGCAAAGAGGCCTTCTGCACCATCAGGTCACACAACCACTGCAGACACTACCAAGGGACAGAGACTGGGTAGCTGCTACAATTTAGAAAAAGTTCCTGAGTAGAAAGTCTATTCCTTTGGGCTTTGCATCACCCTAACATGCTTCCAGCCTGTTTGGAGTAAGAGAAGAACTTGCTCAACCTATCTGCAAGTGGTCATACAGATATACACACAGTCACACAGGCCTACTGACCCATCAGAAGAACCAGAACCTGATTATTGTCTGGCAACAAGACAACTATCAGCAAACACCAGTCACCCCCACACCGGGCACAATCCACAAACAGTAGCAGGGAGTGGACCTCCACTGCAATCAGCTGCACTGTTTCCGAATGTGACAGCACTGAATCATGTGTAAAACCAGCCATGCTATAACCCTGCCACAAATTCTGGGAGATTTTGCATAGCTTTTCCTCTCCCACATCCAAGGCAGTGCAGGGGATACGATACCTCTAGTAACAGAAAAATCTGCATAATGCAATTATCTTTGAACTGCAGTACACAAGCATCCAAATTAATTCAGGCTGGGCCTGGCAGAGCCAGCACTAAGCCAGAGCTGATAAACCTGCCAGAGCCAATCTGAATCCCGCGAAGATCGTTGGGAGCCTGCACTGCGCTTTCTCATGCTTCATATTTCAGGGGGGTTATTTGCTTGAGTGCAGTACTCAGCTCGAGCTGGCTCCATATGTTCACATGATGCTGCACTCAGCTAATGAGGCCCTTCTGAAACCTAAAGCACTGGGAGCAGGCAGAGACACCCAGTCAGCTCTGAAGGCATCAGCATGGATGCAGCACTGCTCAGCCAGATTCCAGGTGTCCTGGACCTGATCCTGCATCTCTCTCTGCAAAGCTCCCACTTCAAGGAGTGTAGTGCTCTGAAACTCATGCAGGCCTGAGAAGCAGGATAGCCACATTTGCATGGCACTGAGTCTGAACAAGTCACAGGTCAGCTATGTCAAGCAGAGCTGGTTCAGCACCCACGGCTCGGTAAATACCAAACCTGCATAAACCACTGAAGAACAGAAAGGCCACAGCAAAGTGACTGGCGATTTTAACAAGGGATGAGAAGCAATCATCCTGGACTCTGCCCTTGGCATCACTACAGTTTCACTATGTGATCGTGGGCCAAACTCTAACAAAGGTACCCTCTGTGTGTTTTCATCGTCTGTCAAATGAAGATAGTCTTCATCTATCCTCTAGGGCTTGGTAAGGTTCATTTAATATTCACAGGCATTCAGATCTTCAAATAAAATGCACCAAATGCAAGGTGTTCTTACATGTTCTTGCATAGCCAGGTTTAAAAACATTTTTTTCTAGCCAAGAAAAACACTGAAAACGTGAGACGATTTTCACAAATGTCAGATTTCAGAGGCCAATTCGCAAATTCCAAGGAGTGAGGATAACATTTACTCATACTGGTAAGATGCATCTGACAGAAGAAGCTATATTGTTGAAAAATGTTATTATAAGAAGGAAAGCTTCTAACAGAAACATGGCAAGAGATGCTAGTAGGTATCCTTTCAGAAATGGGAAAGAACAAAGCAAATCATCTGCTGAAATGCTCAGATCTGTTGCCACAAAAAGGCAAGAAATTCCAAGAGGCCTATAAAATGTTTAGACAAAAAGGTGAACTCTAGAATTAATAAGAGAATGGTAAACAGGAAGATTAATGGCACCAGAGAAAATGCAGATGGTGAAGCCCAGCCTGCAGGCTCAGCAAGACTCTGAATAGGGAGGGGGGAAAAGGCAAGGTGTAAACAAGGTGACCTTCAAAGCCACTGGAATGGCCACCAAAAGGCCAGCCAGAGGGCATCCTCAGACACAAATGTGCCATCTGGGCTGTCTCACAACAACGTGAGCAAGATTTATCTTTTTCAAAATTTGCAGGGAGGTGAAATGGGTAGCAGCAGAGAATATGACCATTCATTCTAAAGCTGTACAATTAAATACGCAGACTGCAAAACCATGCAATCTATTTTGTAAAGAAAACATGAAAGAAAGACTCTCCGAGATCTCCCTGCATATCCCCACTCAGGAAGGTGTCATGTCCACCTTGTAAAATCTGCACAGGCAGAGTGTGGGGGAGGAGAAAGACTGGTTTTAACAAAACAAATGTTTCCTTGAGGGTTTATGCTTTAGGTTTAGGATGAAGACACAAAACCTCAGCACAAACGGCAAAGCAGCCCTTTAAACCCACGAAGGCATAAATTTTGCCCATCTTGGCATAAGCCAATTCACTCCAGATGGTACATTTGGGTTGAAGGAAGATAAAGACTCCTCAGACACATCTCTGTGTACAATATCTGCTTTTACAGAGTTCCCTTGTTTTGTTTCAGTGCTCAGTTGCACCTTGAAACTCCTAATAAGCTCCATTACATGGCCCTGTGAATGCCTGGGAGATCTGAATTCTTGTCTACAGGAAAAAGTGGGGAAGAGAAACCTCCTACCACAGTTCTGCTGGGGAGCCTGACTCCTTCAGACCTGATGCTTGGATCATTGAGGTCAGCCAGGAAAATTAAAAAGTAAATGTAATCACACATTTATTAAATATGTCAGTCAAACACCACACTGGGCAGTGCTACCGGGCTTAAATTCAACAATGCTATCTCTAAATCACCCTTCTAGAAAATAAGCCAAACGTTCCAGAACAACATCCAGAGGCTTTTTAGGCGAAAACAGAATAAGCAATCACATTACAACTCACCCTGGAACACAGCAGACCCTAGTTCTGGTAGTCCAGCACAGGCAGTGAATTCACACACCTCTTTTCCTTCCAGCCTGACTCAAGTACACCAAATCAGAGGATTTCAGGCAAAAGCAGCCCAGCTCATTCAGTGTGCTAAGTTTATAATGTCTGAACGTTGTTGATTCTGATGGACTGCATACCAAGTGCAAGGAAGATACTGGCCTGACCTCCAGTCACAGTATGAACCAAGGTTGCTAGATGACCTCAGGTAGTTTGTGCAAAGTCTGTACAGTCCCAGCGTGGTTGTATCAAGCAGGCTTGATTCAAGTGAGCTTGTGTTTTTCTCACAAGGGCTGCTATCACAGCTCTGGACATCAGTATATACCTCCCTCCAGATGGCCTCATCATTTGGCTCTACTTACTGCTTCTACAGCAGAACAGGAATGAAGACATGAAGTACATACCTGAAAACACTGCAGGGGCATTGAGGAAGGAATCAAGGAAGAACAGGGTAGAAAAATAGCAATATGGCGGCAAGGTATTATATTCCTTCTCCTTGCCAACTGCAGCTAAACTATGGCAGGCTTGTTTTGAAAACTGCCACGGAAAAGCAAGAAATGTGGAAGCTCTGGGCCTTGAATTATGCCCTTTCAATATCGCTCTCCTCTCTCCTCTGCAAAAAGAGAAACACTGTAAACTCCTACATTCTAAAAATGTATATTCTGGGCCTTCTCCTCACCTTACAAAATATTGTGAAAATAGATGATAATGGGGGAGAGAGAGAGCTAGCCACGCAAGGGGGAAAGAAAGTGAAATAAATAGAGGATATTTGCTCTTCTTTCCCTTCTCCCTGCTCAGCTTTCATTTTCCTTTGTTCATCTAAAGTGGAGCCAAACTAAGCCAAAGGAGCTGCCGTGCTGGGCTACAAGATTGATGGCTGCAGGCAGACTCCACAGTGAAGAGACGGATGACTGGTCATTTCCCCCAATGCACAGAGAAACATCCATCCTCGCAGCCATACTGAGCCCATTTGTGCTCCTTTTAAAAAGAGATAAACACAGGCAGCCAGAGGCACCTGAGTGTCCTTCTTCCTCAGAAGGACACAGTTCTACTCCTCTGGGTTCCTGGAGAAGGTCGCTCTGTCCAGCCCTGAACATCTGGCTGTGGGATTTGCTAACTCTCTCCCTCCCCCAGCAATCATCCATCTATTAGAACACAGTGCAGGTTGGAAGAAAACGGTGAAGAGAATGGTGTGACAACCTCATCAATCTACAGCTACACGCTTGGCTATTTAGTTTCCTTTACACTATTCCTAAACCAGGGGGTGGGGGGTGGGGGAATTGCTACTAGTATGAAAGAGCGAATTGTGGAAATGGCAACGTGGAATGGAGTAAGTCCTTATGACTATTAAAATGTTGTGCATGTACTAAAGCAGTAGGGAACTAATTAAGATTCAGAATTGAAAGGCAAAACAAAAAAGTTGGATGCACTCTGGTTCCATCCGTAGCACTTGCTGAGAGTTCAGATGTATTAGGAGCATCATCTTTAGCAGAGAGAGGTTAATATTTTTATTTTGCCCATCCAGATATTAAAAGAAAGCTCCCTGGAAGTATATTCTGTAAGTATATTTATAGTGCCATCCCTGGTATAGCAGCTTCAGAGGCACAAAGCACGTAATCCCAACTCCTTTCTATTTAGTTAATAGTGTCTTTGTTTGCTGATACTGTCCTGGTCTACAGCGTTGCTCACAGATACAGCCTCTGTGCTTCCAGTTCTCCTGCCATTCTGCTACCTCACTTAGGCAATGAGCATTACATGGCAGATGCACCCATAGCATCATTTACAAATGCAGCATCACTCCAGAAATTCCTACAGCTATGAACTTGACTCTGTCAGAATAGCACATATCTGTAACTGTGTCATTCCCAGACATTGCATCAAGGAAATCAAGAGAAGATACAAGCATTCAGCATCTCTTCAAAAGACTAGGAAATGAACCACATGCATAAAGTGCTTAAATGCAGTTTTAGCACTCTAACTGCATGATCCAACTTCGAAACTTTGTCTTTTACTCTCATCATGAAACATTGTTTATTTTTGGCCAACAACAAAAGGATTTTCTCTACAGCTCTGTAGGACATGCATAGGATATCAATCATAACCATAGGTGTTTCGAAGGCATCTACCCCGTACATCCTGGGGGCAATTACATACATTCAGAAATACATCATTTCCATCACAAGGGATAAAGTTTTCATCTTTTCTCCTACATCAAGGACCAGCGCTTTAGCTGATGGAAACTGCTGCTCTCTATAGTCTTCAATAGAACAATATCCGCGTAAAACAATACAGGACCTGAACCTAAACTATTTTGTTTGTTCAAGGGGAATCATGCTCTAAGTGCATCCTAATTGAGATCCTTGGTCTGGAAGAGGATGCATAAAAATGCCATACACGTATTTCATTCTTCATTCCCCTCCAAATGCACATTGCAGCGGCCCTCCTTCCCCCAAGGAGTTTATTGTTGGGATTGGACTCCAAGGCAAACACCAGTGGTGTCTGAATTCTGAAGCATAAAATACCTGTATTTTATTAGGCAATCGAATGCAAAATGCAGGGAATATTGAAATGAATTGTAATTCAGTAAAAACATACTTAATATCTGTCAGGTGTAAGATGATTACGAGGCTGTAAAATGTTTACCCCAGAGAATGGGAATGACAGATTGAAAACATCCACCAACGAAGGTGGTGGGAGGTGCAGGGATGTGGGAGAGGAAGCCATCACGTTGTTCATTCTACTCCCAGCAAATCTGTAAAGCTTGGCTTGTAACATTTCAAACTGGACTTAATATTAACATTTATTGCTCATTTCTTTGTATTAGGCACTGGAAAAATATCACCTGCTATAAATGTTATAATATTTAAGACTACAAAACAATTTCATTTGCCAGCTACTAGGAGAACAATAAAATCGAATATAAGTAAAAGATCGTATTTTGAACTCAGTGACATTCTACAATCTCTTTGCTATTTTTTGTCAATATTTTCTTATATAAAAGAGTGTGCAGGGTGTATTACATAGTTGATCTAGTAACCCTGTGATTTTACTGGGCTCTTTCTTGCAGGATGCTGAGTACCAAACCTGCAAGGCTGGTCCAACCAAGTATTTTACACGTAGATTTAATTTGAAGAAAGTGACTAGTCCCATTAATTTCAAAAAGATCACCGATATTCTTAAACTCCAAGCTCAGGTGCTTTCCTTGTCTGGGACTAGACAGCTTGGCATCCTAGAAGACTAAGCCTTGGGAACTTGATCCTATAAACCCTTGACACATGATTACCATTAAATTACCAAGAATTACTCACGTGAACATACAAAATAGATGCAATGCATTAGATAAAAGATGACACATTACCTAGGACCTTGTGTCTACTCCTTGCATCTAAACTGTTCTTGTGTTCTGCAAGAATCTTTTTGCCAACACAGGTTATTTGATTCAAGGAATTGGTACTGGCTATACTAGAAGTGCCAGGAGGCTCACCAGCAAAGCTGTTCAGGTTCAGCTCTAGTTGAAGACTTCTAAAGGGCAGATTATGCTTCCCAGCTGCTCCTCTCCTTTGCTGCAGAGCAGATTTGGGCCTTGGGGAAAACGAAGTTGTCAGGTTCAAGTAGTTCCCCGCATATCATCCCTTGGCACTTCCCCAGGGGTTTTCCCATACCTCTCTCTCCTGACAGGCCTTGAGGGAATTGCTTTGACAACCCACCCCTAGCACCCTCAAGGCCAGTTCAGGGAGCACTGAAACAGTCTTTCAAAACACCCTTTTTTTCTAAGGAGAGAATCCCATACCTCAGCTTACTCCTCTCTTTTTAAGATTAAAACCTGTTTATTTCAGAAATAAATAATCCTGATGGTTACTTACAGACAGTGGTATTAACTTTATAGTAAAGGGATAAATCCCACAGCATTTTACCTCTCCTATAGGAATAACATGTCTCCTACAGACACTGCATTCACAGTCAGACCTCGGCAGCTTAAGAGGCATGTGCTTACAAACCTTCCCAAAGAGGCTTCCTAGCAGCCTCCCATCCCCCCCAGCCAGATGTGGGCCAGAAACACAGTCACCAAGAGTAGTGAAAGAGCAAAACAATGTACTGGATAACACAGAAAGGATGGTAGGACCACAGGCAAGCCCCTACTTAAGCAGCCGCAGGTATTTCAAGGCAATGTCATCCCAGTTGCCTTAGCCTTTCAAGCTTTCCTCACATCTTACAGAACCAGTCCCCAAGAGACAACCCACAGTCACACTGTAGAAGCCCCGATGCGTTCATCAGCACAGCTCATTCCTTCAATTTAATGACCTACAACAGTGATCCAGTTGTCCCAAATCATTCTTCAACATCGGCTGGCTCCAAATTCACCATAACCCCATAAGCCAAAAAGTCACATATTTTTCACAAATATATTAAATATAGTCGAGACTACATTGCATTGGAAGATTCACCTCTATGTGGCTGCATTGCTTCTGCAATTATAACAGATTTGTGTATGTGGGTCACTGTACCTGCAGTCTACATTCGCATTCTGTAGGACAAGACCTGGAAAACTCAGAAAGGTAAAGACATAACATTTTCCAAAATTGCCTTATCTTGTGTAGTTGTTAATTCTGTGTTAGCCTAATCGCTAGAGTCAGCAGGGTCTGACTTCAGTGGGCTTTTGATCAAATCCCAGAGATGTTCCAAAACCCAGTGACTTCTTAAGCTTCTCCTAATTACGTAAGCTGGCTCAGCCACACAAAGACCAGGAGTAATCCCATGCAATTCATGTGAGCAATCTTAGCTAAACAACACACCTCTTCTGTTAAAATTGTGCATTTAAAATACCCATAGTGACCTATTCCAAATCAACCCACAAATGCAAGAGAAACTATTTACACAAAGCTAGTCCTGCAAATTCTAGTAGCATGACTGTGGAGTCTAGCAGCAGAAAAATTGTTTTTGTTTTCTTGACTAGATTATTCATAGAACATTATAATTTGCTCATTGTAGAAATGAGTGTATGGGATTTCCATACCTGCAAGATCATGAAATCCCATTTTGGCAAAATACACATTCACTCACATCCTTGAACCTGCTGGGCTGAATTAGGATGCAAAGAATTTGTGGCTTACAACATGTAACGATACCCAGCAAGAACAGTCCATGATTTAAAGAAGTTTCCACAGCCCAGTCAGCCATGGTAGTTACATGGAGAAACTTAAAAATGACTAGTTATCAGTGGCCAAAATGAAGCAAGAAGGGTTGCACAGTGCAAAATTTGAGCCATCTTTCTAATGCTTACACTGCTGTACCAGCCTTATGAAGTCTGACTCACCCATTCACCTATGGCAAGTCTCTTTTTTAGCATAAATGGGTGTGTAACAAGTTACTTGTTTTTCATCACCATCATGGTACACATAAGCAGGTTTTGTGCCAGAGTTGGTAGACTTTCACAACAGTTTTGCAAGGCTATATGCTGATGGCCAAAATGTTTAATATTGGCATTTGAAAGGCTTGGCAAGTGGCATACTTTATTCATACATTCCTTTTTATTTAAGATCTCCCCTACCCCTCCCAAGCTCTATGGAAACATTTACTAAGTAACTCTTAGGCACTTCTCTGAGATTGACAAGTTAGATAAATGTTTTAGCACCTCCATTTTACAGACTGAGAAGTTGAGAGAGAAAGAGATTGTCTATTGTCCTTGCAACTGTGTACTCCTGTATGGGGTACAGGTGATATAAGTACATGATAGTGTGCCAGAACACTAAATGCAGAGGCTGACACTTCTCGTGCAGACTGGCAATGGGACAAAGACATTTCACTGAAGGACTTCTGCATTTTGATTCCATATCAGTGAATGCATGTACAAAGGGACAGGTTCTCTGGTTTCCTCAGTGCCATGTTAAAGAAAGGAAAGCAAACTTTATCCGGCCAGAGATTCGGAGTGGCAAAGTTCCTCATTATAGGAGGAATCTAAGGGTGGTGGATGGGACGGAATGGAGCCTGGCTATATACTGCTGTATAGGGAAGGAGCAGATTCACAAGGCAGTCCCACACTGATGTGTTTTCTTTTGGTGACAAAAAGTCACTGCTTCTAACGTGAGTCACGGCTGGATGTGTAAAGGACATAGAGCAGTATCTCCTTCCTGTGGTGCCATGTCCTGCTGTGTACAATCTGAAGACAAGATCAGTGGAGAATTGAAGCCTACTGTTTCTATTCAATGGCACTGATGGACTCAACAGTAAGCTGCAGGCTTATCTGATGAATGAACACCTACTTTAAACACCTACTCAAGTTTAGGCCAATATTAGGTACTTTGGTGGGTAAGAAGCATGAAAATAGGCCCAAGCAGAAATTAGTATTTACTTTGGTTTAAATAAAAGCTAGTGCTGGTAATAAAAATGAAACTTCCCCCATTCTTATGAATGGTTTCCAGTTTGCTAAAGAAATGGTAGGAAAAAAGAGTTGCAGTGTTTAGGGATTCCTAAAGTGATGATAAATGTTCCCTTTTTCTTATCCATTAAAAGCACTAATTAAAACAAAAACAAAAACAAGAAAAGTTTCCAGCATCCCTACTCCCAGATTTGGATTCACACTGTAAAGCTGTTTTTTGTTCCAAAGTGATACAGAAATGTAACATGTGTAGAAGATACACCAACCTCAGACTTCAGCAGGGCCACCGGACAGATACTGTGCACTGCAGCACATCAGTTGAGAACCAAAGCTCATCCACTCTTCCCCTCACAAAAAGTTAAATATTTTTTGTTTTCTTCTCCATGAGGTGCCAAAAAAGAAAGATTGACAGGAGTGAGTGAAAACGAGATCTGCTCTATTTCAATCAGAAACTACAGATCCATGTGGGAACTGTTCAATAAAATTCTTTAACATGGGTTTTGCAGCTTCTTCAGATATGAAACTCATCATTGTCCACCCTCGATGAGCTTGAGTTCTTTGATATTTGACCTACTGTTTGTCTACCATTTGACCTAAATACAGTACAGAATAGTTGCTTTGGCATAACTGACCAAAATCAAATCCTGTTTCTGAGGAATATTATTTTAAAAATAGGCTATTCCTGCCACAGAAAAAAATTTATTAAAAAGTTAACTCAGGCAGCAGGCTCAATCCCTCTCTTACCTTAGCTTCACGCCCATATAGTTCCATTCATTTCTGCAAAGGTAATTCCTCACTTACTTCAGTTAATGTGAAGCAGAGTCAGGCCCTGCCCTTACGAAAAACATGCTATTCACTGCTCCCTCTGCTGGCCTTGCAGCAGCACCTATTTGTGCAGATGCCTGACTAGGAAAGCAGACACACAGAGCCCATTTCCAACCCTATCGCAGCTAAACACCTGGCAGGTGGAATCAGGGATTATTATGTGAAAAGGGGAGAAAAAAAACTAATATCCATGATATTTTGAAGTACTGGAGAATATATTATAAAAGATGAGGAGGAATTTTTTAAAAGCTGAAGTCCTTAAATATGCAAAAGCACCTGAATAATAAGATTATGAAAAACTTTTTAATTTCAAGATTTTGGAGGGAATACAGCATACGACACAGAAGGTGTTAACAGGTCATGAAAGTCCAACTTATAGGTGAGATCTAGACCAAGTCATCAGAGAACAAAAGTCTCCTATCTGCTGGCTGTCAAGTCACATCTGCCCCCAAATTTAGGTTTCATCATAGCAAATGTTTATAAAATCCATGGATGATTAAAAAAAATAAAATCAGCTCTACACAAAAATAACTTTGGTAAAACCACATCTGCAGAAACTTATCATAAGTCTGAAGAATTGATATATTGATATTATAGCCCTCATTTGGAAACATCTTATCATCTAATTCATCTAAATTTTACAGAAGTACTCTTATTTGGCACCAGAATTGTCCTGCCAATTTTTGATCCTAATAAAACCACGTTAGCAGATTTTAGAGGGGGGCCACAGCTAGGGTTAATAATACAGCAGGAACCTAGTTCTGCCTTTAATTACAGAGAGGTTTCTATACATTTTAAATAGTAGCAAAACTTCTTATTAATGAAAAAATTCATCTTTCCTTACAGTGCTCATAATGAAACACTGCTGTCTTGTAGTACTGCATAAGAACTGAAGTGTGATTGTATAGAAAATGATTGGAATCAAAAGTGAAACTAGTCAATATCAATTGCCCTGTGAAAAATGCTAAAAGGAAATTCTCAAGAAATTAGTGTTTTGAATTATTTTTAGGCTCGAATACCTTTGAGTGACACTAGACATGTCAACGAGGAAAAGAAAAAAGAAGATGGAACTTAGGAGAACTAAGGTTTTTCTGCGTTCAGCTCTACCACATGCCCCCTGTTGGACCTTCGTGCAAGTAATTTATTACCTTTGTGGCTCATTTGTCCATTTTGTAATAAAAATACTTCCTTTGTATATTTTGCATGTTTGGATTGTATGATCTCCTATGGTCTCATACAAAAAGTTTGTACAACATCCCCAGGATGGTGGTGTAACATGTTGCTTGAATGTCCAGATGCTAAGTAAGTGATACTAATGACAATTCTGCCCTTTGCTTTTTAACTTCCTGGTAAAATGCCCCATTTTAAAGAGCACTGACCTCCACAGATCTGCTGAGCACAGTCCACAAGAGCTGGGGACACTCATCACTTACCAGGAGAAACACAACATCTTATACAATGAGAAATAGTATCCACAAGGCATATTGAGATGCTGGAAAGGGATAACAGTTTATCCATGAGGACTCATTCATTCATTCCCAAACACACTCACCTGGGTATATCCCATATGTCAGATTTTTAAAAGGTCAGGCATTGCTTAAGTGGCATCTAAAAATCTGCTAGCAGTACTTGTGTTGAAGGAATCCATCAAAGTTCATCACGGCAACTAAAAAATACTTTTTGGCTACTTTTACCTCTTCAACAGCTGGTGAAAGAAAACCATTTTCTGTAGTTCACTAGACACTAGACAGCCCAGAAATAAGTAGCAAGACATACACCAGCACAGTACACCAGCTCATTCTCACCAGAGTAACAGCACACACAAACCATACTCCACACCCACCAAATGGGTGGGAAGGCTGCCAGCTGCGAGACCTCTCTGTTGGCTTTCAGTCCAAAATCAAAGCACAGCAATGAACTGAGACAAGAACTTTCCAGTCAGATTCTTTACACTTACATAGCACACGAAATTCTTTAAAGGTCTGTGTGTGTATGTATGTATATATGAATCTATCTATATTTAGCCATCTTCTAGCACTGATGTAGGACACTACCAATTTAAATTCCACCAGAGTTCTTGGCTATAGGAGCCCTATTTGCTCTCACCTACATAGCTGTAAAGCTTGTGTAATACCCTGACTGTCAGCAGGGTTTACTGTGGGTAATACCACTTCCACAATGTTGATACCTGAGCCAACAGAATCAAGATATCACCCAGTACCACAAAACCACTAAACATTTTGGACAAGGTGCAATTTAAGATTTCAAGGGGCTCTGGGTATAATCAGGTACATTTCTTCCATTTTTAACCCTCATCTTCCAGCTGCTCAGATATCCTCCCACTCCTCTGGAATAATGGGCTACCCAGTCCAGCCCAACCCCCTCCCTCACCCATTCCCCTTCCCAGACTCACAGACTTCCCACGTACAGGAGCTCTGCTCAGGCCCTTTTACTGGGCAGAAGGCAGAAGTCCCTCCATCCCTCCCCAGTGAAGTGCCATGCAAACACCACTCCCCAGTTCTGCAGGGAATCAGGCTTACCCATACTTGGTGGCACAGAACAAGGTATAGGACTAGCCTTATGAATACTATGAGAGTATTAACACCTAATAAATTTAGCATCATGTACCTAGAAAATCACAGTATTACCAACATATCAACATACATGCGTAGTAGCCCATGACTGGGGATTTATTTCAGATCTACATCACTGTTCATAGGAGTCTTGGTTGCTATACTGTAATGACTCATGTAACAGCCTGAGTCTATTACAGTGATGAAAACTTGCCTGCTGTTGAGCCATAATGATTAGTTCTGAAGGTACGATATGAATGTACCACTGAAAGATGAAGACCAGCCTATGTGTAATTAAATAACAGAAATACTTTGTGTAATTCACAAGGGCCTAGTAAAAATATTGTCTGTACTGTCACTGAAGCAGTTACCGTAAGCAAGCTTGGGCAATACTGTATTTCTACCACATACCTACTGGATGGGACAGAGAAGGCTTAGAAATTGTATTAACATGAAAATTGCTAGATCCTTGACCAAACAATTTCATTAGGGCAATCCATGCACTTAACTCAGAATACAATGGCAGAAGACACTGGACATTCAAAGGCTGCATCAGCAACTTCTATCCCAGTGTTCTGATCTTTACAACTTTGGCTGTAGCTATTCTTAAAACAAAACACTTCACAAATAAGAGCAACAGACCTAGACAATAAAAGCACCCCATTCTATGAAGAAGTAAACAGAAACTGACCCAAGAAATATATTGTGCATTTAAACTTTACAAAAACAGGAGACTGTTGGAACATGTTTATTTTCTTCACTGGGTTTTGCTATTACTAAATATGAAATTCTCCCTCACCGAGCTGGGCCATGCACTTTGCTACCTACAGCTTCAAGGTGCCAACACTGCAAATGTAGGTTATAACTATAAATACTATATTATTACTAAATGATTTACTATATTCTTGGACTGTTGCCCTGCTCGCAACTGACCAGCTGCCAACTAGCTATGATTTATCCCCCCCACAATCCTACACCTATGCATCTCCCAAATCATGCATAAGTCCCAACCTATCTCTATAAGCCACATCAAAAGCCCAGATGCAATCCAAGAAAGTATTCACACCCACCTGTGCTGATCCCACTGACTGCTGGATGGGAAATTTTTGGAGCTAAGATCCCCTTCTGTGTTTGTTACGTTGGCAATCTTACTAGAAGTCCTTCTGCATAATTAAAACATAATAAAACTGAGGTTTCGCCAGAATTTGATGCTGTAGAATTGCACTGCTTGCATATATTGCAGTACTCATGTATAAGCAGTGCAGCAACCTGTTATATAAAAATCAGCTATCCACATATTAACCCAGCACAAGCATGGCAAACTGTGGCTGGTTTGCTGAAATAGGCTCTCGGCCATGAGTAGGACATCCAAGACCTAGGCATAGTGAAACCACAATTTCTTCAAAGTTTACTTGAGATATCTTTTATTCCTCATCTCTATGCTTCTTTAGGAATCTTAAATTGCCACATTTGTGCTCCACATAGTCACCTCATGTTTAACTAAGGAATAAAGAGGTCAGCATGAGGTAGGCAGAAAATGAGATTCCTAGGTCCAGCATTAGGCTCCACCAACAGCAGCCCCCGAAAAAACATACAGAACTTCAGCTGCCCATGTTGCAAATAAAATACACTATGTTTTTCTCAGAATTGTCAAAAGTTACTTTTAAATGGAGTTCCAATGTTTTCCATAGGTTTTATACTTTTAAACCAGTGAAGGGAAAAATCCCTCTTTTGGCTAGTGAGTCTGTTTTGGATATTCACAGATGCACAGAAATTATTTTGTGGTGTAACTTATAAGGAAAGTTAATCACTAGATAGAAATTGGTTGGGAAATAGATTTAAATGGCAGAGCAATATAACTTCTCTTATTCGGCTGCCACTGGCAATGCAATAGAAGTAGCCCTCCTGAGATGCAGAAGAGATGTTTATAGCGGGAAAAACAACAGAGAGATGGACATGCTGAGGTCTCTTTATCTGATAACTTTGTGGTAATTGCCTTTCATGCCCTGTGGCATGTAGTATGCACTAATTTGGCATTCAGTGAGTACAGCAAAAAAGCGTAATGCAAACAAAGAAGTGTCAAACTCTACACTACTGCTTTACCTTACTAAATTACCAAGGCACAGCGCTGTTTGCATCATCACAAAATCTCATGCGGAGATTTCTATAGGGCCACACCATCCTCTTCCTAGAGCTGAGTCTCATTTCCATCAGTGTAACTTGACTGATTTCAACAGTTCTCTCTGACTGACTCTGCTACGAGGTCTGGTTCTATTTGCTGGCTGAGATTTTGTCCTTGTTTTGAACCCCAACTGAGTGGTTATAGACATTCCTTCCTCTTGTCCAACCGTCTGTTGACATCTCCTGTCTTGAAGATAGGGAGTCTTCAGAAACCTGTTTCTGCCAAAATCAACAAGAATTTTGCCTCTGACTTTACTGGGGTTATAAACTGTCTCTCTGTCTTCTCTTCCTCCCTCTTCACCAACCACTGCATGGAAGCAAAATCATCAGTATTCTTGTACATAGCTCAGTTCCCAGACACCACCTTCTGTCAAACAGGTTTTTTTAATATTCTTAATTTACATTTTGGGGTTTTCTTCTGTACTGTTCATACTGGCAGTGTCTCGCGTCTTGAAAACCACATACAGCTGTGAGTGTGTGTGTGTTCCCTGTTTCTCATAATAGCTGACCCCAAAGACAGCAAACCTTTACTGCTAGCTGCAGGGAAGAATGCACCACACTATGCTCTAGCTGACACAGCTGCAGCCCCTCTGCATCTGCTTTATTGTCACTCATTCAGCATCCAGACTCATCACTTCCCATAGTTTATGGTGGGGAAAGTGTACCAAGGACAAGAATGAAAGAACTGAACTCAGGTACACCTCCCTGAGGACTAAGGTACACATGTCAGCATACGCACATATACAAATGTGGCATATCCTCACTAATTATTATTATTTGCTGTTTAGAATCCAGTAGCACCCTTGGCTTCCAGCCCTGCTATGAAAAATCTTACCAGTACTATTCTGCATATATAGCAGTCTTCCTCGCAAAGAGTAGGCAGCAGATGCCAGTGAGATTTTTTATTACTAACACACCGAGGCAATAATTAGTAATAAATTGATCCCTTACATCCTTATGAATTCATTAGAAGGGGCCAGGATTCACCTCTACAGAAGGTAAATTCAGCTTCCATTGCACTCAGTACAACTTGTACCTATGTCTACAAGAGGTGAGTTGCATGCAGAGGTTTTGGTGGTTATCATTACAGCAAATTGAGTTAGATGCAACAGATGCAGAGAGAAATGGATGGAAAGAGGCAAAGGTACAGTCCAAGGTCTAAATGCCAGGTTGCATGTATGCCAGCTGCTCTGCAGCACAGGCAAGAGAGACAAACAAATACCTACCAGGTTTAATTTCCAGCAGCTTCAGCCTGGAATCCTCGGGGGGATGCAAACGCCTCTTTTTGCGCCAGCAACGTGCTGGGTAGGTGTACAGCTGACCTGGGGCCAGGCCTGAAGACAAAAGGCGAAAAACAAATACAATCACATTTCAGTTTGTAAACCACAAGCACTGTCTCTGGCGTCTTTGTTCTTGCCCTCCCAGGATCTCCTTGTTGTAGGGTTCAATCCCGCAAATCGTGAGACAGAACTATGCACTCAAGGCATACGGTGCTCCAGAGGCCCATCAGCATCTCATGGGATCAGGCCTACAGAGAATCTAGGTCTCACTCACACACATCACTCTGCTCACTGAAACCAGAGCTTCACATAAATAATTTGTGATCTCCTCAGGGTAAATAGAATTTCAGGCTCTCCTGGGTCACAGGGGCGATGCCTCCTCCATGGGCAGAGAGGGCCCCTTGGGAGAGAAGAGATAAAGTTCCAACAAGCAAATCATAGGGCCCTGGTGCAGAGGGCAGCTCAGGGAATTTGTGTCTCCTGAGCAGCAGGAAGCTAAGGTCCATTAGGTCTGGCTGTTCGCACTCTGGATTTTTGCTTAAATTCTTGACTTTTATTTAAAGACATATTCTTCTGTCTCATTATTACCTTCCTCATGCGCACACCTTAAAGGAGGGAGGAGACATAGCAGTAATGATGTTTATATTACTGCATGCTCTATTGAATCACATTTGGCATCACTGCCCTGTGTCTGAGCTGCTCTTGCTCTCGTGACAGACAACCCTTAGCCAATGTCCAAGCTATACTTTGCTCTCTTGTATTCAGAACACAGCAGGGCTTCACAAATGCATCAGTACTAGGGGAAATACCATGCCAACTGCTACTGAGCATTGTCAGCTCCCCCAGTTGCTCATGACAGACAGAAATAGAAACCCACCAAGACCCAGAAATTTTGGAAGAATGTCATTCCTTCCCTGCTTCCCCTGCCCTCTCCATCCACCACTTCTGCTTTGGCTCTTTCGTCCTTATGCACTTGCTGTTAGAGAGCAGGACTGCCTTTACAGACTCATTGCCCTTAGAAAACAGCTAAGACCACATAATAGATAGGACAGGAGTGGCCTTACCATCTCTGAAACAGTACCAACTGTGAATGGCTGGACAGCATCGAGGCAGTCTCAGTAAAGCAGAACAGCTCAAGGGCATCAGGATGGCCCAAGAGTTCTCAGCCAGCCCTTCTGAAACAGCCAGGAAAGTGTACCAGCCTCGGAACAAGACCGACTCACTGAACCAGATGAGGATAATGAAAATAAATGATATCCTGTTACTTGGGGGAAAAAAAGAGAGAGAGAAAGAGAGAGAGAGAAACAACAACAAAATTATTCACCTCAAGAGAACAGGCTAATCAAATTCTGCAAGTGAAGCCTAAGCTCTCGGTTGGAAATATTTCGACTGTTGGGAGCGTCAGTTCAAATCCCTAGCACGCTCCACCCGCTTTCAGGCCCTGGCGCATAAACGGAGCATCCACAACACATTGCTCGGGTATGGCTGGGAGAAGGAGCATTTGCAGAGGTCCTGGCTGTCCCAGGGCACAGAGCAGGACTGGACTGGGACTTCTGACACCCTTGCTATATTGCTGCACAGCTTGCTGGGCATTATACCCACCCCAAAGAAAGATGCATTTCACAGCAGGACACATCTAGCCTGTGACTGGTTTGGGAATAAAAACCTGTGAATAATTAGAACTTTTACAGTGCTTGACACACTTCTTCACAGCACTTTGCAAACATTAACCACTGTAAACAATTGCTATTATGATGGGGTGGATTGTGCCTGTCTGGTGTGAGTCATTAAAGAGGTGGAGGCAAGGAGCCTCACCCTCTTACAGCAGGTCCTGTGCAAGAACTTGCTCATAACACTGAAAGAGGGGGTTGCTAGATCAAAGCAATGAGACAGAGAATCCGCCCTCCCTTGCACAGGCCTCTACAGAAGAGTCCTTTGAATGAAACAAGCACCATGGCTTTGAATATTTGTCCCTGACAGGGAGGAACAAGGATTCACTGCAGTTTTGGGGGGGTATCTGTTAGTGTTGGTTCAATTACTGAGTATTCTCATACGAATTAGCAGTTCTGGATTCAGTCAGGACAATGAAACTCAACCACAAAATTTGGAAAGCTCAATGTGAAACAAAGCAGGTATGCACAAAAAGACAGAGGTGGGAAAGCATCTTCCCTAGAGGGCCTCTAGCCCATGCCAGATGCCAGACAGACCTGCAAGTTCCACAGACCTTCTACATCCATCTCTACATTCCTTGAAGAAAGCTCTCTATTCCTATTCACAATACCCTTGCTCATTAATAGGCAGCATCCAGTGAACTTAACCAATACCATATCTTCACTTGATCCAAATTCATCAAACACTATCTTCAGTTCTCAGCCCTGACCCCACCTACCACGGTGATGGCTCACATAATGTGTGGATCTTTGATCGCTTACATAGATGTGGGGCAACAAGAAAAGGGCCTATTCTGAACACTTTGAAACTAGCCCCCCCACAGTGGATCTTGCAGTGCATATGGAAATAATGCATATACAGATCTTGCTGTCTTTGGTCCTGGCTCAGTTGTCTCTCCCTCTGGTGCCTTATAGGGCAACCAGAGAAGGTTCCAATCATTTGCTTATAGAGGAAATAGCAGAACCTGCAGTGAGTTATGTTGTTTATCTCATTAGTGTAGGAGAGTCATAACTCAAAGCTTGTGTGAAAGGCCAGGGGAGGAGGGGAGAAGAGGGAGGGAGTTATGTGCAGTATTGTGTGAAATTAACCCTGAACTGTTTGTCATGAGATGCAGTTTTCTGACTCCTTTAACAAAGAGGACAGCAAGAAACCAGGTTAATATGCTGAGATTCTTACTCTCCTCTCTGTCTTTTAAACTCTCTGTAAGTGAAAAGCGGTCCTGGAGCTTTTCCATTTGCCTTTATACAGTTTTCCGGCTAGGGATGGTAAATGGCAGTGAACACAGCACACGAGCCAAACACCAGAGTGGGTGGTAGAGAATTTTCAGAGCCATTCAGTATGGGCATAAGTGCATTGTGTAAAGCCTAAAAACAGCCATGCTAAAACTACAGAGGGATGCTTTGACCTACCATAATGGTACCACAAGAAATAGATGATGCAATGAGACTCAAGGGAGCACTAAATGGGCTAATAAAAATCAAGAGAGAGCAGAACAAATATGGGGGAGGAGGGCTGCTTCATTTTGCACTGATTATTCTAATTCAAAATAACAAAGGAGTCAGATTTGGTCACACAAGCAGATGCAAGAGGCTTGATTCACTTAAGATTGTCCATGAAGAATGTTCCACCATTAGTCCCCACTGCAGCTCTGCAGGAGAATTGCTACTGATCCCCTTTTGCAGAGGAAGTCGCAGAACAGTTCAGTATCATAGATGAGAAAAGAAAGATTTGCACAGAGAATTTGCTCAGGGTAGTCTAGAGAGCTAGTGACTAGAAAGGCAAAGTATTTAGACCTCGATTCCTGGTTTGATGACTTAACACTTTATAATGATTTCTCCTGTAAGTGCAAGCCACCAGCAAGACCTACACAAGATTATCTATGCCTATTCTTGCAGCAGATGCTCCTCCCAAAACACTACTTGTGCATACAGTGGATGTATACTTGCTTATGACTGAGTTCAAAAGAATACAAAGAGCAGCACCTTACTCACAACCAGATGCTACAAGAACAGAAATTCCTTGGGTAAACAGACTATCCAAAAAAGAAAAGCTTGTTTTGCCACAGCATAATCTCTTAGGAATGGAGAATTTTCATGTGAAAAAAAGGAACAAAGGAACCTGCAAAAGAAGGGTTAGCCCAGAACCTCAGACAACTTCCAGCTCATAAACCACATTTAGCGGTCCCAGATTCCCCCAGTAGTTTTGGCAGCTGAAGTATTCTTAGGGTATTTTTAGCCCTGGTAAAACACCTGCTGTCTCTCACACCAGAAGTGGCTGAATTTTATTTCAGAAAGCGTTTTCAGACAGCATTCTAAGACTTAGGCCCCAAATCTACTTCAGATATTTCAGGAATAGGGGCATTGCAAGGATCCTTTTCTCAGTATATCCCTGTGAAAGAGAGAGGGAAACTTTCAGCTAAGCACCTATTTAGGTGCAGCAATTGCTTTCCTAGCCTGTCCCCAGGAATCCTATGTGCTCCTTCCACCCCACCTCCTGTGGACTGGCCAGTCGAGGACACAACAGCAAGTTGCCCCTTCCCAGATCTGGAGATGGTTGCTGCTTGTTATTTTTTTCAGTGTAGTTTACAGGCATTGGCGTGTATTGGTGCACATGTATGCACATCCTTCAGCCAGTGCCCATCTACCCTAGCCCCCTCCCTGCTTGAACTCTCTGGTCTGCACTCGTAGAAAAAAAAGAAAGAAAGAAACCTAGTTTGGTGCTGTCAAAAAAAAAAATTCCCTGAGCTAATCACGGGTCAGATACTGAGCCATACTCTATCAAAACTCCCTCTGGATCTCAGGAGGAGTTCTGTCTGGCTAACATCTGCAGCCTTTGAACTGGTGACTGCCCTTTGCCTTCAAAATAAGGATTTCAGATGGATTTACTCTAACAAAGGAAATTTTCACCAAAGTCTGCAAAAAAGAAAATGGTGGTCTTTTCCCTTCAGCTCCATTTAGCTTTGGAACACGGCTTAGCAAAAGGTCTCTAAGGACATATACCAAACTCTTTCTGCACTTGAGGAAACTAAGGCTCCAGAGCAGATACCCAAGTAACTTTTCAAAACAGAAGTAGGAGTTAGGCCTACATCTCCAGCCATCAGAACAACATTCATTCCAATAGCTGGACTCCTCTATATTTCACCTCTGCTGTATATTCTTCCCAATATGATTTCTTATTTTTAGGATCCATCCAGGACATTCCCACCTCTACCAGTCCACCCTGAAGATAACTCCAGTCCTGTTTAGAGCAGAGGATTTTGTCTTCTGCTGCAGACTGGGATCAATAGCATTAAAAGAGCTGCAGTGATGCAGCCTTAGAAACTACCATGTCAGGCAATCACTTCTTTGGGTAGAGAGAGAATAATTAGGATCTGTTCTCTGCAGTTACCAAAGGAAATCCCCTGCAGGCAAAGAGGTTTAGGCAGCTTCTCTTCTGTGTAGCCTGTAGCAGGTTTGAGTTTCTATTAATTAAACCCCATGAGGGCTCAGTGGCCTGCCCTCCATACATGCACGTGCATACACAGACACAATGCTACCAACCTGGTCCCCTGTGCCTCTTCTCCATCCAGATGTAGCAGTTGTTCTGAGCTACCCCAGTTTGTGAATCCAGGAAGGGAAGGCGGACACTTCGTTCAGCACACAGCCGAGAGTTGTAGCTGCGACAGTGCTCAATCGCTTCTTTGTAGAACTGATCCCCGAGTCTGTCAAGAGAGACAGGACAGAGATTAAGAAATATTGCACTGCCCCTCAAACAAGCCCAGGAAAAAGGAGACATGACATTCATTTAAAAATAGATGAGCAGAAATACTTTCTCTGAACACATGAAGAGCTTGCTGACACAAGACACTGCTGAAGCAGCTCATGCAGAAAGTGCCATCAAAAGATCACACTCTCAGAGACTGGACACAGATCTTTTCAGTACCGGTATAGCTACTAAATAAGCAAATGGTGCAACCACACTGGCCCATGACCCAGGGTCAGGTAATATGAATGCCATGGTGACCCTGCTCTATTGTTTCTCTTCCTCTGTAGTTTGTCCAGCCCAGTCTTCTCAATCTGTGTTGTAACAACTTCTGCAGTATATTCTGAGCAACCATAATACTGACCAAGTTCAGAAGAACTTCATGCCAGCATTTTTGATGTCAAGGAGCCCATAAGAGCAAAGGACATATTCCCCATGCTGTGTGCTTCCTAGGCATGAAAACACCCGCATCAACAGCTAGGGTCATGTCTGTAATGGTTAGAATACATGTTCTCTTTTCACTTCCACAGCTTTTCACAGTCAGGTTTAAGGCACCAAAATCAGCAGGATACAATAGCCACTGGTAAGATCCAACATGGCAAACCTTTGGTTCTAAAGCCTAGGGGAAAGAACAGTTCTAATGTCACTTATTTCATAAATAAGCATTTGTTCAAAAAATTTGTAGAATCTTCATCTTCCCTAGAAAAAGATTTTAAAACTCTGCCTGCTGGAGATTCCTAAATCCTCCATCCAAATTTTTCTAAAATTGGAAAAGCATCAAAGTAGAGCTACCCTGAGGACATAAAGCAGCTGTCAGGCTGGAGTATTGCAAAGTGGGTGGGCCACACTGCTGAACCTCATGCTTGATCTATTGTCAAGGTGAAACTCTGTCATGACACGAATAGCTGGGAAATCTTTGATACTCCATCAGGGTAAGTTCATTAGAAAATAGGAGTAGAGAGATATACAGCACAACTTATTCTGACTCTGATATTTGTTAGTGTGCAAAAAGAGTATAACATGCACAGCAAGGGAGCTGAAGGGATGCATGTGCAGAGAGATAAAAGAGGCTCCCTTTCCTGTTCTCTTCTATTAGTTGTTCTCCCTGCTACCCTCTACCATCAGGCACAATTGGCATTTTAACAGTATACTCCCTTTGTACACCTCTGAATGTCAAATTGGTGCAAATTACGCTGTTTTACCATCTGTGTCTGTTTTCTGAATGACTCACATCTTGTAAGTGACCCTTCAATTCCACCTTGTGACTTCCATGGGTGAGACAATCTTTTCTCTGGGCTCTATGACCCAATATCCTCTCACTGACAGTGTCAATAACAGAGGCATATGGAAGAATAAAAAAAACACAGCAAAATACTGAGGGAGGATTCTCCAGTACCTCCTCCTCACTTCTGATAATCAGAACTTTATTTTCCCAAGTCTCAGGTTACCCAATACTGAGGACGTTATGTTTAATAGGCCTTGATTGACCTTTCTTCCATAAATCTATCCAACTGCCTCTTAAACGCATATATATTTTTCATACCTAAAACACTGTGAGGCAGAGTTCCATGGTTGAAATACGACTCACATGAAAAAAGTATTTCCTTGTGCTTGTTTTAAGCCATAACCTCAGTTATTTACTAGGATAAGTCCATATGTCTTTCCCAAAGTTTCCATCAGATCATTTCTCTAATGAACAAAGACTGTCCAGCACGCCAAGCCCCTGGATGTAGAACGAGCACCATGGCTGGACACCACAGCCCTCTGGCTTTCTGCTGCCCTCTGACTTTAGCCGCTGCATTTCAGAGTGTCCCCAAGGCAGAGAGGGGGGCCATCCTCAACAGGCAGGAGTTACATCCAGGAATCAGTACATCCTCAGGCTGCACCAGATTTTCTGAGGACTGTCTGGTTGTTTCCTGCAGCAGACTCTGTTTGCAGTGACTCTTGCATCTCACAGCACTTTCCTCCCCCTGTCAACTGTGGGCTCCTGGGCAGCACATGGTGTGGATCTTTGCAGGGGAGCCAAAGGAGAGATGTCTCTGGACCATACGAGTGGGTGGAGGGGCGAGTCATGGGCAGAGGACATATGGAGGGGTCTCTCTGGACACAGAATCCCTGGCAATGACCTCAAGTCCTTTTTTTCCAGAAAAGGGGTGGGGGGAGGGAATGGGAGCAGAGGAGAAAGGAAGAGATAAGCTGCACATACTGTGCGAAGAATGTGTCTAGGAAGAAAGGAAAGCTTATTAAAAGCTGTAATTAAAGTTGTACACTTGTGTAATCAAAGTCAGTAATAAGGAGACTCCAGTTGATCAAAGATTAACAGCTCTTCCAAAAACACTTGAGTTTCAACAGAGTTAAGTCAGATTTCCCCCCATATTAAACCAGGGATGCTCACTAACTCCAAGGAGCTTACTGGGAGGAAGAGCACAGCTGTGTGATAGCAAATTGTCACCATAGCACAGGTTTTCTTTATGCTAAAAAATTACTCCAGCCAATGGAATAAGCACATCACAAAGTGTCCCTTATTAACAAAAGAAATACCACACATCTCAGCAATCAAGACAGAAAATCTGGCTGGAGATGAACTCCGTTTCCATCTTCCTGTAAGACTGAAAATATCCATAAATCTTTGAATATTAAATATTTGGCTTTAAGTGATACTGTCAGGTTGGGTTATAAGATTAAAATTTAAGTTTTCCTAAGAGGAAAAAAGGGATTTGAGAGCCTAGTATGTTTAATGACCAGGGAGGCTGCCAAGTTAGTGGGTCAAATTCAGTCTTTGCACAGCTTTGCAGGAGTTATGCCACTTGCAGTCTAGCTGTTTCATTACATTTATCTTACACATTTTAAATATGCATCTTGTGCCTTAAAAGGATAATAATTTAGAAGAAGCAGTCAGAGTCAGACACCTCCTTACTTTAAGAAAGTTTGCTTCTCACCTTTGGCTCCACTACAGCAAGCATGATCAAAAACCCACCCCTGGTTATTCACTGGAAAGGTCAGTATTCAGGTACTGGGACCTTGAAGCCTTGCTCTGACTTTAATTCCGAAGGGAAGAATGCGACGAATAATAAAATACTGGAAAGTAAAGAAACAATATTTCTTTATGTCAGTCATATTTCAGTGAAAAACAGCTTCCCTGAAATTACTTTTGCTTGGTTGCTTGGTTGGTTTTGCCATTAGTCTTCACTGGAGTGAATCTGACTTGTTCTGAATTTTAGTTAATTTTTTTAAGGAACTTTAACATAGAGATATTTTTTTCTTTGTTTTCAATATGGTACTTGCATATCCAAACACAAAATCTTTTATCTTATGCAGGAAAACCAGAGCATACTATTCGTATCAGGGACAACAAAGGAAAGTATGGCCCCGTTTTGCCAGTCACTGTATAGCCACAGAGGTGGAATAAACCCCAGCCCTCTCCCAGAAGATTTACAGTCTAACTGGAGAATAGATAAGGGCAGGAATAAGACTGGACAGCAAATGAGTTCAAATGAAACTTCAGCAGATCAGCTGAGTTTCACTGAGTGAGATACATGAAGAGAAAAAATATAACCAGACAACACTAATAGTAAAAAGTACATTATATGTCAGAAAGATTAATTATCTGATGTTACACATTTCATAGTTTTCCCAAGCTGGGTTGCTATGGAAGACCTACACTTCATCCCCCGAAATAATAGCCTTGAAAACTATGGGGATTTTCTGCATTATTTTCATGAGAAGTATGTATGACTCAGTGTTGTGTTGTGACTGACTGCAAGGGTTGATTCTTCCCTTCGGACATGAGAGTGAAAGGTCACACAAACTTGTCTAGATTGGTATTAACGATATGAAACCATCAGCATATGCATAGACTTCAAAGATGCTGGGGAAAAACCAAGGAGCAGACAGGAATAACTGCTGGCCAAGGGAGGCAGAGTGTACTGAAAATAGTATGCCTGGAAACACAGAATAAAGTTGTCTGCACACTGCGAAAAGAACGCAGCCCCTCTGTGCAGGGACAAAGGTGAAATCCTGTATGTTTGGGACCAGTAGGACAGGTAATGCTGCCGGGATACATGCAAGCTTTGCATTTACATTCTGGCCTCAGGACACTAAAATAACCTGGTTCTGGCTGACTAATAAGAGCTCTCTGGGTTGGAAAAAAACAGCCTGTGTCATTAAAATCTCCTGTAGGCTGCATATAAGCAGCCCCTTTTCAAGAGAGGTATATATCTAGTAGGAGTGAGGCGCTCTTTTTTGGTGAGAAAGGGCAGTGCTGAAACTAGGCACCTGGTTTGGAGCAGCGAGCGTGCTGTCAGTGGGGTGAGACTCCAAAGGACTCTGAAGCACAGCCAGTCCCACGGATCCTGGCACAGCGACGTGAGGCGGAGGCAGCTCTGCTCAGTTTTGCAGACAGTCACTAGCAGAAGAGCGTATACTAGGATGGAGAATCAGACCCTGTGACTTTTGTTAGGTCGCTGTCCTCTTAAATGTTGAGAAACTAAGGTTTTCTATGATAACAGGAATCAGATCAGCTAATAGCAAAGTCAGTGAAGAACAAGCCTTTCGTTCTCTCAGTCTGTGTCTGCCTGCTCTAATTAGACTCTAGGATTTCAGAGCAGACTGTGACTTACTACTTTTCTGTACAGTATCTAGCACCACGACTCCTCTGTCTAGGCATGCCTTAAACCAAAAAAACAGCAAGAACTGGCCTGGCCTATAAATCAGCAATAGCAACCAAAAGGCCAGCTTCACCCGAGCTCTTCCAGGACAATTTGTCTCTCTCAGAATCTTCCAGCTTACAAGGGATTCGCAGCGGTCCTTGAAAGCAGCAGAGCAGTTCTCTATCCCTTCCTTCCAGCCCATCCGGCAAAGTCCAGGCTATTCGTGTGTGTGACAGCTCTTATAATAGCTCCAAAACGGGAAGAATTTAGCGCACCCTTCCTTCATGGCCTATCGTATTTCAGGTTAGGATCTAAGGAAGGAGAGCACTCACTAAAGATACATAATCAGCCAAGCTCATCCATGATTACAGTCCCACATGACCCTGGAAAGCCTGCATAATAAAGAGCTGGTCTTCGTTAAGTGCAGCTCTTAGATTACCACCAGATTCTTTGTATTTGAATCGAGATTGTTTCCAGCTTCAGAGGCCAGGCCCTTCTCTAGTCATTTCTCTCTAAAACCATGCTCACTATACAACAGTGCAAGTAAAAAGCTGATAGCATAGAAAGAGGTGACTAATCACTTAAGAGAAAGCAGGGGCATTTTCCTTCTGAAGTTTGCAACAATCCCCAGCCATGATGGAAAATGTGGAACTTGCTGTTCTCCCCAAGACCACAGAGTTTTCATTTACTACACTTTTAGCCTCTAGCCTTACATTTTAGATCACACAATACTGTGAGGAACGGTGATGGCAACTGAAAAAGACATTTTAAACATGAAACTGTTCTCCAGCACCACTACCAGCCAGCTTCAAACTGAGCGAGAGCTGAGAAGTGTGGTGGTAAAGCAGTGACACAATGTTGCTTCAGAAGGTACTCTGAACCTAACTTCATGACAGAGCCTGGGCATGAAACAGCAGTGGGGTCTTGGCCCTTCTCATGAGGATGGACTGGGACTAAGCAATCATGCAGATAATACCTGAGCTATCAGCTGCCTGTGACATTGCAGATCACAAAGTACTGCTGACCAACCGCACATCTTGGCAAGTGCCGAGAAAACTACACTAAGCCGGCTACACTTGTTCCTTTCCAACAGATCCCATGAGGCCCATGACAGGCAGCTGCTCCTCCACTCCAAGAGCCTTGACAGGAGCCTTCATGCCATGCGGCATGAAGAATGCCACAGGGCTCAATTCTGCCACCACTTCTATTTAATATCTACACAAAACCTCCAGGGAGTATCGTGAAATGACATGGGCACCAATGCCAGACATTATGTTGATGACACACAGCGTTATGTACCTTTTCCCCTCATGCTGACAGCACTATCCCAAATCTCTCAATGCTGGAAGCAATGATAGCATGGCTGGGTAAGACTGAGGCCAGAAAAGATGGCAGTGAGGCTGGCTGCAAGTGGGAAATGTCATTAAGAACTGTGAGCTAATATCATTTATGATTCAAAGACAGATACTAACGTGGACAATCTAATAGACACAGTCATCAAAAGGGCCTTCCTCTCTTTCTCTGTCTCCAGTCAGCATAATTTTGTTTTCAAGCAGTGGTCTGGCCATGCTCATGTGTGTTTTTCATATCCAGGCTAGGTTGCTATGACTCTCTACCTTAGACTAGATAAGCAAGGTGCAATGAAAACAGAGCTAGTTACGCAAAAATGTGGTACCTATCCTTTCATAAAGCAAGCCAAAGAGATCAGTGTTCCATAGCCTGCACTTTTGATGCTTTTTTTCTCCTCATGCACTCTGAAAAACCACTATCTGTTTGCAAAGGGCACAATGGGCGAAGTCCAAGTCACTTGAAAAGCAGCATCTCCTTTCTGGGCCGAGGATGGCAACCACAATTGGAAACCTGTGCTTGAGAGAGCCCAGGCTCCACTAGACTCCCACAGCACCTTCAAACAGCAGTCACACAGCTCCAGAGCCTTCTCTCGGAAGACATAAAGTATTCTGCTTTGTTATTCCTCAGATTACATTGCAAGATGCTAACACAACATCCATGAAAAGATCCAAGCAAAAGAAAATTTGACGGCATATACAAGGATTTCAAACCACAGTCAGGCATTAAAAAAAACAACAGAGGACTGACTGGGCCCTTCCTTTGGCTGTTCTAGTTAGATTTTCTAGCCTATAGGCAGCAACTAAATGCTACAATTATATACCCTTTGTGACTGTAGTGAGGTAGGATAACTAAATTCAACAGAAATACAGAATGGCTTCACTGATGTTGGGTGAGGCGTAATAAATTGCTCAAAATCCTGCCACAAACTCTGAGGGCAAGCCAGAAAGTGCAGGAATGTGCAGATTCAGTTTTCTCATAATGGCCAGTTGAATCTGTCCCTGCACAACATCTTCTAATGTTGAAAAGGGTGTGAATGTGAGCAAAGGCAAAGCAGGATTTCCATAGGGGCTACAGGATGACTCACGCTTTCTGGGCTTTTATTTTTTTTAATGTAAGCATGGCAGCTTTGTAAACACCCACAAACATGTACCTCTGTCTGCCCTAAACTCTCCAAGAGCCAGAGTCATCCGCACAGCTACTCTATTTCTATACATACTGAACAATTCCATTTGACACGCAAAAAGAGGCCTGTATAACTTTCCCTAGCACAGGAGTTGGGAAAAAAAGAAACCTGATAGCAGATTTGTTTTAGTAGTATGACACATATATAATTCAGAGTATAAAGCAGTATACAGATGTAAGCAGACATAGTGTTGCTGGAGCAGCAGTGATCTAAGGATAAAAGCAAGGAAAGATTTGTAAGGAGAGGGAATGCCTTTTATTGGAAGATCTGATAGAGCTGGGTCAAAACAGAGAAGCTTTCACACATTTGTTCAAAAATACTGTGCCAGGTACATTGACTCTATGCGGTACAAGAGATTAGGAGCCATCAGGGAGCTGACAGCCAGTTCCTGAGTCAGTACTGGCATAGCCCAGACGTTAGAGCAGTCAAGAAGATGCCCTGAGCTATGATTCTGCCAAAGGCCCAGTGGAAACGGAGGTCACTGAGAGAGCAACATGAGATTTTCCAGCACTCTTGTGTGGGCACCCAGCACTAGCTTGTCCCCTCTATGCAGAAGGACAAAGGAATCCCCTTTTGCCAGAATTTATCAGCAGAGATTTTCCCTGGTAGAGTGAAAATCCCTACCAGCTAGACTTCTCACTGTTTGAATCACGGTATGATGCTGAGTCATAGCAGAGAACCTGGCCTTATGGAGTGAACTAAACTCATTACTCTGAAAACAACCTAACACCATAATTTCATCCAGTGTGAAACTACAGGTATTTCATGCAAAAAAATCTGGCTTTGAAGAAAAATGACAAGAGGTAGGCATAGCTTACAGTTTGGGGAAAATTGATTTGATTAGCCCCATCCTCACAAGTATTGTGGAAGTACAACAGCTCTGCCAGCATTTCCATTTAAGAAAAGAGACAGCAGCATAAGTTAATACTGCAGGAAAAGCACTGTACATCAGGGTACCTCACTGACAGCAGCCTGCAGGCCAAATCTGGCTTTTGGGGCCAGGAGCTTCTGCCATCTTTATGTGGGAGGAGGGACCAGTGCTGGAAGTGTTCCTCCTGCTGCAGCTGTGCATGCCCCCGCACAAAGCCTACAGTAATATTCCCAACTCTCTGAGCTAAAATGGTGGGATCACTATGCCTATCCTACTCAGCAGTTAACATGCAGAGTTGCTGGACAGATACAACAAGTATCTGTGTATGGTACAAGATAATGTATGCTTAGATGAGTTAATATCAGAAGATAAATTTCTTGGCTCTATTCAAATGCACTCGGCTATGAACAACTATACCTCGGTACTTGTAGTAATTTGCCCACATCTCCTCTTATTCTTTCTGCCTATTACCATGGAGAGATAACAGCAGCATTTTCCATGGCACACACCAAGATATCCAGGATGTTTCCAGAGACAGAGATTATATACAATCTCTGTTAGACTCAGCACAGTGACCAATTAGGTTAATCTCAGAGGCAGATTCCTTGGGGATATTTCAGAGCATCAACTCTTTCTCAGGCCAGGGATTTCTGTTTTAAAGAGATGAGGCATCATCCAATTAAATGAACAACAGGTGTGAAAGGTAATAACCTAGACCTCTTTTGTATCCGAAGACAGCAGTCAGAATTCAGCTTGGTCCTAACCTCCCCAAAAGGTCGTGAATTCTCTCCAATTACTAAAAGTATGAACTAATGAAAACTTCAGCAACAATATTAGTTGGGACATGACAACATCCAAGAGATTTTTATAAATATATATTTTTTAAAGAAGTATCTCAAGCAGCAGGGGCTTGGGGTCACCAGAAGTCTGCTTGTTTTAGTGTGTTCATGGCCCGGGGGCCAGCTGTAGTCAAAAGCAAAGCCCATCCATTCAGCTTTCTCAGTCCTGATTTCCCACACTGGGTCTAGGTTTTGCATTCCTACATCCAGGAGAAAGGTGGATTAGTAAAAATTGTAATCTGTTTTCTGATGAGGTACCTGGAAGCCAGCAAACTAGGGTTCTAAACATGACTCTACCTTTGTAGCTTTAAAAGTTAACCTGCAGAACAGGGGTAACACCCTGTACTCACTTTGCTAATAACTCATGGGGATTTATTGTAGGCACTGTCTACATCAAAAGATGCTCAGGTCATAAACAGACATCCTCTGCTAGCTAGCTCTAGCTGTGCTGGCTAAAAATACCACCCCCTTCCCTCCTACCCTGCTGCTTTTTGTTGCTTGTTTCCTACAGCTTACTGTAGGAATCACTTTGAGCAAACCCACACAGAATCACACAGAATAGTTGGGGTTGGAAGGGACTTCTGAAGGGCATCCAGTCTAACCCTCCTGCTGAAGCACCGTCAGCCCAGGTTGCCCAGGATCATGTCCAATTGAGTTTTGAATATCTCCAAGGATAGAGACTCCACAACCCCTCTGAGCAACCTGTTCCAGTGTTGTGGCGGACAGATGAGTGAACTTTTGCCTTAAACATTTCTTGGTACATAAGGTGCAAGCAAACCAAAACCCCAAACAAGCCATCTGTTCCCAGCGGAAACAGGACTGAGCTGCTGCGACCCCTGAAATGGTCTCCCTGCGACCATTCGGGACACACCGAGCCTGCGCTGAACCGGACCATGATCGGGCAGAGACTTTGGGACCTGGACTGTAAAATACTGCCGCTTAGCACAACTTTTATAAAAGTTGCTTAGCATGAGTAGCTAAATTTGCTGAAGCCTTAGGCCGCACTCCCTAGTTCAGTGAGAAAGGGCCCCAGAGCTGGTGCAGACTGGAAAGATAAGGGAGTTACCAGCAGTTTGCATTCCTATGCGTCACACTCCGGGAGGGAGGATGTCAAGGCTTTGAAATAAGGCCTGCTTGGGCGCCAGGACCCTGAGAAACAAAGCCTCCCCTCACTGCTGAAACAGTGTTAATTAGGGGGGTCTGGATTGTATCCTCTTCATCAGGACCTTGGAAGATAACACTGTAAGTGCTAATTGCTGGAACAACACCTGTTTGTCAAGGCCCTGAGAAAGAAGGGCAGAGTAAAGATAACAATGATGAGACCCAATAAGGGAGCAGGAGACCCCAGACCCAAAGATTACTATTGGTCTGAACTGCCGCATGAGGGGAGGGAAACTTAATTTGAAAAAAGCTATAATTGCCCAGGGATTTCTTTGTTCAGGGTCCCTCTTCGGAGGCACCCAACTCGAGCTGTAACTACTGCACGCGTGTCATTACAATTTATTTATTTAATTTGCCTTGATTTGGCTCCAAACTTTTCAGCGGGAACCTAGGGTCGGACCCTGCTCGAGTTGTAATTACTGCACGCGCATCGCTAAAATTTACACCCAGGGTGAAGAGGACCAACGGGACACCGCTGGATCCACGGGTGGTGATATCTCTTTCTCTCCCCCCCTTTTCTCTCTCTCTCTTTCTCTCTCTCTCTCCTCCCCTTTGCCTTTCCCCACCTTTATTCCCCACTCTGTGGAAAATAAAGTTAAAAGGTTGTAAGATATTTGACCAGTTTTAGCGTCTTAATCTCGTCCTTGGGATCGTAACGAAACCCTCCCGATATTGGATCGGGACATCTAATTGGCGTCACGGACAGGATCCCTTGAGACGAGAGTGTCATACAACCTTATGGTGTGCTGAGCGACTGTGTGTGAATGAGACGTACGAACAAGTACGAAGTGAGTGCGGAGTTCCGATCTGCGGTTCCGCTCTCCCGTGAGGGAAGCGGCTGGAGACGAACGAAGCGTAAGGAAGGAGTGAATGTTGAGATCTTTAGTATACTAGTTTGTGGTTTGGCTCCTGAGGGTGGATAGGGGAAACTTGGATTTTAAGGTGTGACCCCCTCAGGATGATATCCCCTTTGTAGGACATTTTTTGTACTAGTATACGGTTTGGCCTCCTGAGGGTGTATAGGGGAAACCTGGATTTTAAGGTGTGACCCCCTCAGGATGATATCCCCTTTGTAGGACATTTTTTGTACTAGTATACGGTTTGGCCTCCTGAAGGTGTATAGGGGAAACTTGGATTTTAAGGTGTGACCCCCTCAGGATGATATCCCCTTTGTAGGACATTTTTTGTAGTAGCTTACAGTTTGGCCTCCCGGGAGCGTATAGGGGAAACTTGGGACTCCTTTAAGGTTTGGCCCTCCCGGGACGAAATCCCCTTTGTAGGATATGGCTGCCCAGAAGGCAGGCAATTTTTGTGGAGAAATCGAGAAATTGTATGATCTTTTGGAAGTACACTGTTCTCACCCCTTGCCCTCAGGACGAGACTGGGCACGGGACCATTGGTCCCAATTGCAAAATGTAGTAGACCGGATAGCGGTCTTGCAAAAAGAAGCTAAAGTAGAGAAAGGAAAAGGGAAAGCTATTGTTTGTGCCGTGCTAGGAGCGTGCCTAGCAGCTGCGGTGGAGGAGAGAGAGTGGGCACCTTGTCAGGCGGAGGCTGTGGTTGCCGCGCTGCAAGCGGCGGTAACAGCCCTGCAAGAACAATTATGGGAAATGAAGCAGGCGCTGGAGGAGGAGAAGCACCAAGGTCTGATATTGAAAGAGGAGCTAAGAAACCAGCTCCTGAGGGAGGCAGGCACCCTCGCCGAAAGTGAGGTGCTGCCCGAGGAAAAAGGGGTACGCCAAATTTACCCCCAAAGGGACGAAAGGGAGGCGGAAAACTAGATCCTCCGTCCCCTCAGGGGGAGGGGGGAGGCGGAGGGTGGATGTTTCCCAGCACAGTCCCCCTTCAATTCTCCTGTGTGGCATACCCGCCTCCCAGAGCTCCGATCCCCCTGATATCCCATCCCATTCCCCCGGCCAGCCTGTTTTGGTCGAACTTCCCACCATGGGAACCAAACCGCTCGTATTAGACACCCCGATAAATAAATATACTTGGAGAGCAAAAGATGCTAGTGGGAAAACCCACAAGATTCACACAAAATGGATTGTTCCCTCCTTCTGACCCGAGGAGCGAGTTTGTTCTTATTTCTATTTTCAAGGGCGGCGGTCTGACCAAGATGCATCTACTGCTCTGGACCATCCAGATTCAAGGATGCATCCACGAACGACCACTCCCTCTACCTTCCCCCAACCCATTTAATCCCTTCGAGAACAACGAGTTCATGTTGCTGGCGAAAGCAGTAAGCCAAACTTTCAATTTACGCCACTGCTGGGTTTGCGGAGGACCGCTAGGGTTATCAAGTTGGCCGTGGACGTCCACACCCCTCACCCCAGACCAGATCGTAAGCAATTATAGCAAAACCGCGGACGACACGTGGAACGACAGTGGGACCTAGCCAATTCAGTTTCCAGCCATGGGGCAATATTGTTTAAATCGTACCCAGGAGGGAGGGATCGAAGTAAGAGAAAGTAAATGTCAATAAACACTCGCTCGTAAGCCACTCGATAAAGACGGGAATCTCCACTTATGGACGTGGCTCGATGAAACGGGGCACAATCGGGGATTTGAGGGATACTGGTCAAACAAAAATGAAACTTTAACTCTCCAACGATCCAATTATCCCCCTTACAAGCAAACCTGCAAATGGGAAGGCGCTTCTGGGGCTTGGTATTGTACCAGCCAAAATAGGTAATGGGACGGTCACATTGGTCAGCCCTCTGGGCAACAGAGACACAACTTACTTTCAGTTCCCACCAGGGATAGACAAGCCATTTGCTCAGAGCATCAGAGCTAAGAAGGGGCATTATTGGATCTGTGGACACAGCATATAAATTTTTACCCGTGGGGTAGTCGGGAATTTGTTATATAGGGATTATCAGATCTTTGTTTTTCCTTTTACCAGAAACAGGCGGACCTCAGTTAGGCGTAAAGGTATCTGATAACCTCGGAGACAGAAGTGTTGCCTGTAAGACGTGATCCATTAAGGCAGATTTGGGTGGGACGCAAAAATGGGAGAATAACGAGTGGCCTCCTGACATACCCCCTGGAGGCCACAATCCAGTGGAAAAGTTGAAAGAATGAATCAAACAATTAAGAAAGAGGTAGGACAATCAGCACCAGATATAAGGAGAAAGCTTCAGAAAGTAGATGGTATGTCGGAGATGTTAATATAAGGTGTACAATAACAGGGAAGAAGTAGAGGGAAAGGAAAAACAAAAGGAGAAACTGAAAGATAAGAGGCAAAATGCTGCAATGTTGGCAGCTGCATTTGCCCGGGCACAAACTTCCTCTCAGGGAAGGGGTTTTCCAAAAGGACAAGGATGTGGAAGAGGGCATAGAGTAGGAGGGGATTTGGGAAATAGAATTCCACTGAGGAGAGATCAGTGTGCAATTTGCAGGGGGAAGGGGCACTAGAAAAATGAGTACCCGAAGAGACAGTCAGATCATTGGAAACCTCAGTCTGCATCTGTTCCAGAGGCAGATTTGCTCATGATTGGTACAGAAGATTCAGACTGACAGGGACCGGAAGTTGAGAAATTGGATTCCCCAGCCGAACCCCTGGTTTCAGTAAAGCTGGGGAACGAAATGCAATAGATCTTTTAACTCTGCAGTCCCAACAGATGCGCATGGCAATCCATCAGCACCGCATGGTTTTAGACTATCTGTTAGCTGAAGAGGGAGGGGTGTGTGGGAAATTGAATATTTCCAACTGTTGTTTAGAGATAGATGATGTAGGCGGAGTAGCTCTCCAGTTAACCAAAGATATCAGAAAAAATAGCCCACATCCCTGTCCAAACCTGGAATGGCTGGAGTGGCGATTCGTGGTCCTGGTTACTGGGGGCACTGTGAGTGAAACAGTTAATATTGTATTTGTAATGTGCAGTTGCTACTTTAATGTTCTTATCTTGTATAATTCCTTGCTTTGTTCAATTAATCCGACATGTTGTGTCAAATATGCAATTTGTTTACCTGTTGTAACAATCACTTACCTTGTTAACTCAATTTTGATGTTTGTTCTGTGAAGTTATATGTTGTTAAAGTTGTTAAAGAATAAGTTTGCATTGAGCAAGACCTCTGTTTATTGTGCGTGCTTCTACCTTTTCTATATTTTTCCTTCTAATCTCTGTCTCATATCACCACCATGGACGAAGGCTATGAAGACTTCAGGAAGGAGACGTACCAATCAATGTTTAAGTCACGGGGTGGTGTGGCGGACAGATGAGTGAACTTTTGCCTTAAACATTTCTTGGTACATAAGGTGCAAGCAAACCAAAACCCCAAACAAGCCATCTGTTCCCAGCGGAAACAGGACTGAGCTGCTGCGACCCCTGAAATGGTCTCCCTGCGACCATTCGGGACACACCGAGCCTGCGCTGAACCGGACCATGATCGGGCAGAGACTTTGGGACCTGGACTGTAAAATACTGCCGCTTAGCACAACTTTTATAAAAGTTGCTTAGCATGAGTAGCTAAATTTGCTGAAGCCTTAGGCCGCACTCCCTAGTTCAGTGAGAAAGGGCCCCAGAGCTGGTGCAGACTGGAAAGATAAGGGAGTTACCAGCAGTTTGCATTCCTATGCGTCACACTCCGGGAGGGAGGATGTCAAGGCTTTGAAATAAGGCCTGCTTGGGCGCCAGGACCCTGAGAAACAAAGCCTCCCCTCACTGCTGAAACAGTGTTAATTAGGGGGGTCTGGATTGTATCCTCTTCATCAGGACCTTGGAAGATAACACTGTAAGTGCTAATTGCTGGAACAACACCTGTTTGTCAAGGCCCTGAGAAAGAAGGGCAGAGTAAAGATAACAATGATGAGACCCAATAAGGGAGCAGGAGACCCCAGACCCAAAGATTACTATTGGTCTGAACTGCCGCATGAGGGGAGGGAAACTTAATTTGAAAAAAGCTATAATTGCCCAGGGATTTCTTTGTTCAGGGTCCCTCTTCGGAGGCACCCAACTCGAGCTGTAACTACTGCACGCGTGTCATTACAATTTATTTATTTAATTTGCCTTGATTTGGCTCCAAACTTTTCAGCGGGAACCTAGGGTCGGACCCTGCTCGAGTTGTAATTACTGCACGCGCATCGCTAAAATTTACACCCAGGGTGAAGAGGACCAACGGGACACCGCTGGATCCACGGGTGGTGATATCTCTTTCTCTCCCCCCCTTTTCTCTCTCTCTCTTTCTCTCTCTCTCTCCTCCCCTTTGCCTTTCCCCACCTTTATTCCCCACTCTGTGGAAAATAAAGTTAAAAGGTTGTAAGATATTTGACCAGTTTTAGCGTCTTAATCTCGTCCTTGGGATCGTAACGAAACCCTCCCGATATTGGATCGGGACAAGTGTTCAACCACCCTCACAGCGAAGAATTGTTTTCCTGTGTTCAAGTGGAATTTCCTGTGTTTCAGTCTGTGCTCATTGCCTGTCATCCTGTCACTGGGCACCACTGAGAAGAGTCTGGCTTTGTCTTCTTTACCCTCACATCAGATATTTATAAACAATGATGAGATCCCACGGAGCCTTCTCTTGTCCAGGCTGAACAGTCCAAGCTCTCTCAGCCTCTCATTGTATGACAGATGCTCCACTCCCTCAGTCATCTTTGTGGCCCTTTGCTGGACTTGCTCCACTATGTTCATGTTTCTTGTACTGGAGAGCCCAGAATTGGACCCAGCACTCCAGATGTGGCCTCACCAGGGCTGAGTAGAGGGAACAGATCACCTCCTTTGACCTGCGGCAATACTCTGCCTGATGCAGCCCAGGATGCTGTTGGCCTTCTTTGCCACAAGGATGCATTGCTGATGCATGTTTAACTTGTTGTCTACCAGGACGGACCCCCAGGTCCTTCTTTGCAAATCTGCTCTCCAGCAGGTAGGCCTCCAGCCTGTAGTGGTGCAAGTGGTTATTCCTCCCAGGTACAGGATTTTTGCATTTCCCTTTGTTGAATTTCATGAAGTTCCTCTCTACCCATTTCTCCAGCCTGTCTAGGTCCCTCTGAATAGCAGCACAACCATCTGGTATATTAAGACCAGCTGCCATTGCCTGCAGTAGCTGAGGGTAAGGTCTCAATACCCCTTCTGCCACCAGCGGCAGCCTCCAGCAGTACAGCCAGCTCGGGCTAGGGGAATAGTCTTCAAGTAGCACACCTGTTTGTTAGGCGAAAAAACCTATCCACACCATCAGTGGCTATAGCTATGTTGCTCAGCCAGCACAGCCCTCTAGGGAGACACAGCAACACAAACAAAAGCAGCTTTTCCCTGCCATCACAGTTACATCATCTCCGCAAATTACATCAGCTAAGCTGACAACAGCATTCCTTTTCAAGTATCTCCATGTATCTCATCATTCATGTAGCCACGTATCTCCACTAGAGCTCTGCAGGCAAAGAGATGCCAGGAAGGAGCATGTGGGTTTTGCATGCTTTTAGCCACATCAGAGTTGTAACCGACAAAGCTCTGTAGCATGGTCCTGGTCTTAATGATCTTTGTTGGCCCTCTTGGAAGTTCCCAGGCTAAGATTTCCCTTGCACTTTGTGCAGTTGTTTAGACAAATATGCAATGCTGTTCAATCCAGATGGCAGAATTCAGAAGAGACTAAAATAAACATGGAAGGAGGAGAGCAGTAGAAATGTTCCTAAATGACAGGCAAGCTTCCACACCACACAAAACTGTAATTAGAACAACATTTTAGGTACTTCATCCTTTAGCAAGAAGGAGTGAGCTCACATATTCTACTGACTTGCCTCTTTTGTAGGAACTTTGTAACTCCTGTGCTACAGGAAATACCCATTTTGCTCAAGTGAAAATGATCTCACAAGTAGCAAAGCAGACAGGTTTATACAGCTCTAGAATAAAACCCCAGAACCATCAGAGCTTACTTTGCTTCTGAGGTCAGCCTTGAAAAAAACAAACAAACAAACAACCCCGCCATAGCCAAGAATACTTAAAAGATAAGAAGTCTACTAATCTTAAACGGGTAGCATTTTCAGTTCCCTAGCCACAATATGTATAACAAACACAATACACACATGTAAGAAAACACAAAGATCTACTGCAGCCAGTTAACAATTATTAACCACACATTAAACACTTACAATGGAAAACCATATTTTCTGCTCTCTTGAAAGTCATCCTGAGCCTAGATAATTAAGGTTATGTTTCGTTAAGTTATTATTTCTCTTGAATGCATAGGAACAATGATTCTTTCACTTGTGTAAACCTACTGACTTCAGCAAAGAGACATACAGCAGGGATATACTTGACTCATGCTACATAGGGGAATTCACAAGAGGACTGCACATTAGATTTCCTTTTCTCACCTCCCTCCCCCAGTTCAACCCCCAAATGGAAGCAGAGCAGATTACAGGCATTCCTCTGCTAAAGTATCATTATTACTCCTTAAAAAGGAACAGCAGAAGTTAGAAGTGAAAGGTGAAACAGATGCATTGTGTCCTCCAACACATCATCTCACAGTTCCCTCAGCATAAAGAATGCCCTGTACTGAGAGTACTCTTGAGCTAACTCAGAGGTCTAGGCACAGGATCTTCTGCACCTGGACTACATCTCATGGGGGCAGAGAAAATCACTGTTGCACATACATGTATTGCTTTAACACTGAGGAACGATACATTTCAAACACCTGTGTTCTTTTTTCAGTAGATATTTATGCAGCATATGAGCGGATAAAGGCCAATAAACTCAAAAAGCACTCAACAAGCTTTCAGAAATTCAAGTATTTGATGGTTGCTACCTCACACACCCACTTTCCTTGTGCAAGTTTTTCTTCTGGCTTTCCTAGTGTTCCCAGCACCACCTTAACTCAGGTATCAGACTGGGGTTGTTATTACTGTAGAACAGTAAAAGCAAAGAGAAGAGCCTTACATCTCACTTAGCAGTTAGCAAAGCTTACAGAAGTGTTTTGCTGCCATTATCACTAAATCAAAAAAATCCTCTCTCCTGCTCAAACATTTGAGTCTTACTATTTTGGAACAGTTTCACTGTTTTTAAAGACTGCAGCTGTTTGACGCAGATCCTGATCATGCTGAGGCAAGAGATCTCCAACATATTTTTGTCCCTGCCTGACCACTGAGGTCCTCAAAGGCACACAATGGAACCCTGCCTTTGACCAAACATCAGGTCCTGATTCAGCAAAGCAACTCACTGTGTACTCAAGTCCCCTTCGATGCAGTTATACAGATACTTGAATGTCTTGCTGAACAGAGCTGAACAGAGAGCTGAACCAACAGCATATACTTCAGTGCATTTGTGGGTTGAGGTCTTAGAAACACAAACACATGGGAAGTCTGTTCACATCAGTCTGTGAGGTTTTCCTCCTGTACCACTGCCTGTAGAGCTACTTGGAGCTAACACCTTACTTTCATTTTCTTTCTTGGATGCAATACACTGCCGCAGTTAAAGCTGTAGGTCACAAAAAGTGTAATCTGGAGACCATGAGACAGTCATTAATCAATCAACCAGTGGAAATAGGAGCAGAGTAGGTACCATTATCTCTGCATTAGAGATGAAATACAGACAGTTTGCACAACAAAGCCACAGAGAACAAGAAGGCACTTTTCCCATTTCCCAGTTTTGTTCCATTTTTTCCTCCTTAAATTTATTTTTTCCTTCTTCAAGAATTTCCTTCCCCAACTGCAATCCAACAATTTTCTTCATTCAGTGGCTCTATTCCAAAGCTGATTCCATGTGGTCCCTGAAAAATGTTTCAAGTTCTTCTATACCAAAATCAGTGACTGAGGGAGTCAACTGTCAAAGCAAGGAGAGGTTACAGAAAAAATGAGAGATAGAGGCTAGCCCACTGCCCTGGAGTAATGGCTAGCCTTTAACACATGGCCTCTGCTCCTGTCAGTATTTCTTCTTGGACAGGTTATCTCAGGAATTTACGCTTTCCAATAATTACCTTTCAGAGGGCTCACACTTATCTTGCAAGAGGAATCCACCAGTAACCTGACCTGCACTGCTCATGCAATCACCATCCACCCCCTCTAACCTTTCATCCCATCCCTCAAAGCAGAAGCAAGCGGTTCTTCCCAGACTTTCAGTGCTGCATCAGCAAGGGCTGGTGAAGTTGATAAAAATAAGAGTTTTAATGCTATGCAAATATTGATGAGCTTGAGGGCAAAAGCAGTAAAATATTACCAGCTGGTTAAAATACCTCCTGTAGTAATGTCATATTACCCAAAGCTGAAGGATGAACATTGGTCTTGCACCATCAAGAGAAGCATTTTTTTCTGAGAGCAAGTTTTACTATATTATCACCACAGATCTCAGAACCAGTCAGTATTTGTTTTAATAATCTTTTGGGACTTGCAGGGCCCTCTCTCTAAGCTCTCTTTCTGTTACCCTCCCTAGTCACCTTTCTTCCCCCATGTGTTTTGGTTCTCTTCCTCAAGTATCAGTGTCAAAGAGAAACTTGCTTTTGGTGCTTGGTCTGGAGCCATCTCAGATAAGCTTGCCCATCTCTGCTAAAGTATAAGTTATTACACTCAGTGGGTTATTACATTCCCATTCATGCTCTGATCAAGCCCCTCCCAGGTTGGCTTTTTGTGTAAGGGACTCCAGTACATACTGCACAAGCTGACTGGCACCAATTTACTTCCAGCACCACAGTGGGGAGAGCAAAAAGGATTCTTGTTCCCTGTTCTGGATGTGATGAGACATCTTTTCAGCCAATCATTTATCATAAGGAAATATTTCACCATGAATTTCTGAGAAAATATCAGGCCTTATGAAAGGAATAAAGTCATATATCATTCTACACGGGACCCTGTCATCAATCCAGAAGAGGATGGTCAGGGCACATGGGCAATCAGAATCTCTGTTGCAGTGTGGATTTGCCCTAAATGGGCTTGCAGCCTCTTCTGACAGTGGCTTTGGCACCTAAAGGAGTCTCTCTCTTTTCCCCACACAACACAAATAACTTGTGCCTGAGAGAACCTCATTCTGGCTGTATTGGTTTAAAGGAGTCGCATGTTGCTTTCAGTCCCGTGAGAACCTTTGGACCAACACACACACTCTCACTCATGTTCTCATACTCCCATCAGAACAGGTCTGTACCACAAGAAAGAGCTTCATGTGGGGAGAGCTCAAGTTGGGAGGGCAAAAGAAAGCTGCTCTTTCCTCATTAAATTTCAACAGGTGCCCAGTCCCAGCAGTGCCGTGCTACAGTCTGGATTTATGTTCTCCAATTAACACAATTCACAACATAAAGTTTTCTCTTTCTGTTTTGAAGGGGGAGGAAGAGGAGAAAAACCACATTCCAAGCATTTGGCACAACGAACTTCCCCAGCTATCCCCTGGGAACAAAAAGGGAGGGAAAAAAGGCCTGTCACCACACAATTTAAAATAACCCATCTTTACCGGCTCCAGTCTGTCTCATGGGTAGATCCAAGTCTTAACCCCCACCCATTAGGGCTGCAGGCCCAAAGCACTTGACATTCATCAGGAGCAGGAAAACAGCTCCAAGGCAATGGAAGGGAGAAGGGAAGAGTCCCTCCATCAGCAAGAGTTGAGAAGGGGAGAAAGCGGAGGTATCTGCAAAAAAGTGGAGAGTGTGGAAGGCTCCTGCTTCTGACGGCCACCACACACAGATGAATCATCTTGGTGTAGCTGCTTCTGACCACAGAGCAGGGAGGTAAATAAATGTCTCTTCTGCCCTAGACCAGGGTTCCCAGATGCAGTTTGCTTAGGAACTACCACTATTTGACAGCAATGTTGTTGGCTCTGCTACAGGCGCAATAGAATGACCATCTCCTTTCTCTTCAAATGCACACCCTTCTCTCTTCTCCCCCAGAAGAACCCTAAGCCACGTGTGGTGACTGCTAAAAAATCTCATCATCTTCAGTGAGAGTTACAAGAGAAAAGCCCTTCAGAGATTCTTTATTTGGAGGATTTATAAGCAGGGGATGAACAACCCTCCCTTACCGCACATACACCCCAGTTACACACTGAATCATTCTCTGCATAAAGAAAATGATTAGCAGAAAGCACTATGCGACCCAGTGAAACACAGGACATTTTCCTGGAAGTCAGAAGAAAAATTAGTTTATTACATAACTCAACAGTGCTGAATTTGAGTTCTCTAAAACATCGCGTGCAGGTACCGGAGGAGTATGTAGGCTTGGTTAAAGCTTCTCTTTGCTCAACAAACAAGAAGGCTTAGCCAATACTTCAGAGCATTTGGGATTGTTCTTTACTCTTTGCAGCCAAAGAGAGAGGCAGAAATATGGAGAGATAGGAAGCAGCTCTTTTTACCAGTGATCAGAGTGGGTTAGGGAGAAAATACAAGATAATCATGGTGTGGTGATCTGACACTGCACTAAGACATCTGCTCATAGCTTACCATCAATATGCAACAGTGATGACAAAGCAGTGAAGACAGCACAGGACAGCACAGCATCAGGTTACCACACCCAGGTGATTATGTTGCTTCCTCTGAGTCCATTCCAGAGTCAAACTTTTCAGGTTTGACTATCATTGACCTATAATGTTGTCTATACATGGTCAGACATACACACTACAAATAAATCACCGCCACACGGATTCTTGTTTATAAGGCTGCCATCTATGACTTGGAACTGAATATTTTACTTTTGAGGAACTTTAGGAACTCACATTTGGGTTTTGAATGCAGAGAATGCCCAGTGTTCATTTGTCATTTTCTACGTTTAGATACGAAGAGTTGCAAGGTATTCTTGTTGTGGGGTTTATGAACAGCTGAGGGAACCTCTCTCTTGCTTTCTGTGTGACTTTTTGCACATTCAACTAAAATAGAATGATGCACTTGTACAAGTAAGTGTGTGGCTCTCTTTCTTTTGCTCCTTCTTTCAGGCTAATAAGGCAAAGGACCGGGGAAGGAGGGTCAGGACAAGTACAAAGCATTTTAAAAGAAAATGAACACCAAGTCTGAAGCAAGCTGATATGCAGTTGGCATGTATGTCTTCAGTCAGCATCATCTCAAATTAAGTTGTCTCTTCCTACTTCAGCTAAGCACCTCCTACTCCATTTCACCTTTTGTAAGTTTGTTCATCAGCTGATGAGGTTTCTCAATTTGCCTGGTGCCTCCTAAAGTAGATAAACAGCTGGAAAGGGCTGCAGCATCTGGTAAGCATCTGTGCCAAAAATTCCCAGAGGATTTGAGGTGAGAGCAGGTATGGATATAATTTACTAGGGGTTGATGTTTTGGCATGTTTTTAACATTGTTTTTAACATCTGAAAACTGAGACTTTTCAAAATCTTTGTGTCGCACGTTTTTTGTTTAGTTTTGTTTACTTGTTTGCATTCTGGTAATTCTACGTACATAAAACAGAGTACCTTGATAAAATACTGGAGAAGAATCACAGAACATGCAGTTCTGCAGAAGGAAAAGGACCCAGTTCTAATGATAACCACTTTTTAGACAGTTTTAAGTGTTCTGAAACAAACAGTAAAAATAGAGTGCTCTGTTTCTGCAATTACCTGCTTCCTTCAGGGTTATATGTTCTATACTCACTTAAAGAAACATGTTTATGTTATGTCTTGAAGGACCAAACTAGCTATTTTAGTAGTATCTTTCCATGTGGCTGTAATTGTCAATACATTTGAGTACAGCAACATCACAGAAAAAAAGCAGAAACAGAAAAAACACAACTTGACTTTCTAAAGCATTTAATACTGCACTGACGGGTAAATTAAGACAAATTATGTTTTAACTGCACTCTCGATTTAAGACCTGAATCTGATTTTCAGGAACAGCATTTTCTCATTTGACTTCACACTGGTTGCCATTAAAACTTGCATGCACTGAGCACACCATTCTGATTTCTGCTAGGATTTTACACTGACTTTACTCAGGTGAAAAGGCTGCATGAGGTGGAAGAAGAATGAGGCCATGGCTTTGGTGTTGGTATTTGCCTATGTAGGATATAGTGGTATTTCCTAAAAATAGTTTTAAACTTGTGTTCTACTGAGACAACTGTTCAAAGATGAATGGGTTGAGAAGACAAGTGTCAATCCAAATCAGTCCAGTGGGGAAGCTGTTCACTGTGGCTCCCACAGGACAAACCATCAATACCACCAGGAATGGCAAATTTGAGTAAGGAATGAAAGATGACATGGAAAGAGTGAAAAAGGAGGGGTAAATGGAACAGCACACAGCAAGGACTGTGACTCTTTGAACAATTTAGGAGTGGAAATGGCAAACTGGAACATGGAGCCCAGTCTGCAGAAATCCCAGGAAACAATGTACAAGAGATCTGGCACAGAAAGGTCCACAAAAACCTTGGTGCAAATCCTCACTATGCTATAAAACCTTAAGATCTGCAGTAAAAAAGACCAGGAACCTCCAGTACTATCTGCTCCAGAAAGAGAAAAAAGGTCATAGCCATCACTAGTTTTCCAGGGCATCTGCAATTCCAAAGGATTCATGAGATGAATGTGCTTAGATGGCCCCAGATGATGATCCACATCCCATGCTACAGAGAAAGGCAAAGGAGGAGATTCAGTTGACAGACATCTCTAGGGCAGCGGACTCCTCCTATCCATCCTTCCTTTCAAATTACAATATACAGAAGAGATGATCAGACCTCAAAACTGTATAAACAAGTCCATCCAAATGCTAGATCTGAAACACCCTAAGAGGGGGAAAGGGGAAAGTCACGTCAAGAGGTAGGCATGGCTCCACATACCCCCAGATTCTGGAGCATGAGGATGTAGCATTTGATTGAATCCTTTATCAATAAATTCCAACTGAAACTTGAGATTGAGACACTGCTCCTCCTATAGCTCTGTAACAGCAGAAGACATTTTAGAGGGACTTAGAAGACTTTAAAAAGTGTGTATTGAAGGAGATCATTTAGACCACTAACACTGAAAGAATTTAATCAATCTAAAGATACTTCTCATCATTTACCCTGTTTGTTAACTGCTTTGCCTTCCTTTAGCTATGAAAATTAACAGTTTGCAAACTGTTGCAATCCCACAAACTTGATTCAGCCTTGAAAAAAACAGATAAAACAGATACCAACTTGAGACTGAAGCAGCACTAGGAGCCCTTCCAGCCCCCATCCATTTCCATTCAGTCAGCACATCCCCAAAACTGGCTGATGAGGTGGAACATCAGGACGTACTAGAAGTCCCATTCCAGTACACCCCATAATGACTTCCCCTCAGCTATGGAGTCAAGATCAGAAATAAAAATGGCTGTCCTTGTTTGAAAAAAAATGAGTCCTGAATTTAAAACACAAACATATCTTTGATTTGTTTTCTCCCTTTCCTGAAATCTCCAGGGGAGAGGGTCTGAAAATACGAGTCACTCACCACTGCAAAATTCCTTTTACCAAATTCTACCCCACTGAACATTCATCGAATACCACAGGGCTAAAGCAAGGATGGACTTTGTCCTACCTTTCTGCTACAGATAGCATTTTACTGTCACTAAGGGAATAAAATAATCATAAGAGCATAATAATAGCATGTATTTCGTTAGCCACTGCTCTTCACGTGGGGCAATCACTGGCAATTCTCAGATTTAATCTCTCCCCTTCCCCAACCATGCAGTTGATTACCACTCACACTCCCAGCTGAAAATCCTTGATCAGAGTAAGGCGCATAAAGGAGTCTCTGACCTCAGCTCAGAGAACAACAAGAGATGACATTTGGTTCTTTGAGACAGGAGTAGATAAAAAGCAAAAATGACAGCTGGAGTCAGGAGGAGCTAGTTAGTGGATTTCTGGCCCAGAAGGGTGCAGGGTGGGGCCCATAGAAGAGAAACAACAAGATAGCGCAGCCAGACTTTTCCTTCTCCTTCTCTAGGTGTCATTTGAGTCGGTAAGAATGATGGCAGCAGATGTCAAGGCCCATGGGGATCACTCCTTTGGCTTTTTTTTTTCCTTAAAAAGGAAACATAGAAATAGAAGAAATATTGGAGCAAAAGCAAAAATGAACCAATATCCATGCTTTGACATGTGGGAATGGATACAAAGGTGAATGCCAACTTGTAATGACCTGTGGTATGTAAATACGCTTATGTCAGAGGGAGGAATTTTTTTGTGTCTGGTCCAACAGTGCCAATCATTTACAGGATTTGACTGGATTAACCTGTGGTTTCCACTTCAGGATACAAAGGGGATATACAATAAGCAAGCACAAGGCAAGCAGCAGTTGTGTGGAGCATCCCTGTGCTGCTCTCATACACACAATGCAGTCTGAACTGGCTTGCAAACACACCTGGCAAGCATATCTCAGTTCTGGGAACGTCCCCAGGAAGCAATCAATACGCGCGCGCATGTGTGCGCACGTTGTGCTTCCACGCATGCGCGTCTCAGTGTGTTGCACTGCACGCAGAAGATTCCATCCACTTCTAAAACATCAGCTCTCATTCAGCATTCCTCAGGACATCAGACATAAACCAACAAATTTTAGTCAAAGGCATGCTGGGCCAAATTCACTGCCACTGGTGTAACTCCCTTTAAATCCACAAAATTACACCACGGAGACAGAGGTTGGCTGTTTAAGATTTGCAGCTTGCCAAGCTGTGCATCTGTGTTGGTTCTTTTGTTTTGGAGACACAGTTCTACAAATTATCATTATGAAAGATTAAAAAAAAAATCACATTCTGGGGGCACAAGAAGTACACTTTCATACCCCTTTTTCTCCATTCCATACACATACAGATGGACAGTATACTTTTTCCAATTTGCAAATTATTTTCTGAGGTATGCAAGGACATCAAAGATTTTTAAGGCGTCACACTAGGAGTCATTTTCTGTGGAGGAACAATCTAGCAATGACAGAGCTGGATGAACTTTCCTATCTCTGCTTTCCAGGATTCATGTAAGTGAGTTTTAAAGGAGACATTCACGTGAAAAGCGTGTGTTTTGGCTTTGTGCATTAGGAGCAAGAGGAAGCCGAGGGACTGCAGAATAGAAGAGACAGTTCTGATGTCTAGGCAGACTTCTGTCCACTTTTATAGGAGGAAAGTTGCATGCACTTGAGGCACACTTAGTGCTCGCAGAGGTTTTTCAATCCAGATTTTTGCAAAATCTGTAATTCTCTCCTTTATAACAATAGTTTTTAAAAATGCAATAGCTTGAGGGTTTCACCTGGCTTCCCCTTTTCATCATTCTGGTTAAACCCACATTCAAAAAAGGGGAAGTTGTGTGAAGTCCTGAAAAAAAAAACCACCCCACTACTGTTTTCCTCTGATGGGCCAGTCAGGAGGCATCTCCTTAGACCACTTGTTTGACTCAAAGGAAAAAGCAGTTTTCAGCCAAATAAACAGCTGCTAATCAAGAGGAACCTATTTGCTAATGCAGCCTTATTAGCTAAAATACTGCACCAGCCCTGAGTATTATTTACCTTGGAGGTGGCAATAGAAACTGAGCAACTGATTACACAGCTTCTTAACCAATTATGGGACCAACATTTATCTCCTGTGTACAGCAGTGGAGATTTAACTAGACTCTTCAGCCTTTCCTTAATATTTTTCAAACACCCAATAATATACTCAGCACCTTGTCTAACAAACAAAAGTAGAGCCCCAGCTCCAAAAACACTTTACAACACTTAACAGCAGTCTCCCACACCTGTACCTGGAGGGCAAAGACAAACGCTGTTACAGAAAAACTGTGTGAGCGCTCAGAGTCCCGGACTATGTTAGTACATGCTTATACAGTGCCTTGCACAGCAGGGCCCAAATGCAGCGTGGAGTTTCTGAGCACAGTGTAGTTTTTTTCTCCTTTCTGAGTCTACAAAAAATCATGCAAGATTAATATAAAAGACTCAACTGATAAGCTTTGGGAAAGAATCATTTATCTGCTTTCTTGGTAAACACCAGCAGCTCAATACTTGGTTTCACGTTATTTTATATGAAAGGCAAACCTGCTATGATGGGAATGAATTCAGCCAAAACCAAAAAAGAGGCCACCAGTATAACCAGAAAATGAGACCAACAGTCCAAGAAGGGGAAGTGCTCAGCATTCACCATAGGAAGGAAAAGAGAAAAAAAAGGAAAGGCAAGGAAAAATGCTAATTAAAGACACAGCGTGGATGCAGGAGAACACACAAAGATTCTCCCCCCTCCCCACGCCTGCCGCCCGTATGACAGTGCTGCTTTGTGGAACAGAACAATAGGTACATTATACTAACCTATAATTATCCCAAGAATGATAGCTAAGTCAAGGCATTACATGAACATTGGAATATTGGATACAACCCCGTAAGAAGCAAGGGGGTGGTGGAGGAGTCTTTAAAAAGAGATTGAAACCTGCCCAGCACAGAACATCAAAGAGGATATTTCACGTTCTCTACACGTCTATTTGGGTTTTTCTTTTATTTGGTTTGATGATTTAAATACAATCCCCTCTTTCATGCATTTCTTGGCTTCTTTATGCCATAATCGGTTCCAGCACTGTGACATCCTCCTTCGATGGCATGGTGGATTTGGCTCACACAGGAGCTCAGCCCAGTGCGTGACCGCACCACGTGCATGAGCAGTGAGAGACAGGCAAGGTGGATGGAGATGCATTTCAGTGCTGGACAAAAAGAAAAGCAAATGGCTGGTGATTCAGTGAATGCATAATCAGGTGTTACCAAGATGCAGTGCACACAGGCACTCAATACCTGCAGCCCCATTCCAATCAGATAGCAGGCACTGAAATACAGGAAGCAGTGAGGCACAACTCTACACCTGTTTGAAAAATGCTGCTTGTGCTTGTAGTATTACGCAACGTTGGAGAAATACTGGAAGGAGGATTTGCAGTTGGGGTTTTTTGCTTGTTTTGTTTGTTTTTAAGAGTCAGTACATTGCATTAGATGACTTTAGTCTCTTCCCAAACCAACAAAAAGGAGTGGAGCAGCCTATGAATTCTGCAAGATCTAAATGTTCCTCCTTGACTTTTTTTTTAGAGTAGGTAACTATGACAACCTGGTGTAAGCAACTGTATCTCCAGTCCACAGAATGCCCAGCAGGAGATATGCAAAAAAAGCAGACTAATATAAGCACCTTTTCCTTTGCTCTTTCTAGGTGGACTGTGCTCCTCCCTGTAGACAAGGCTGATTGAGCCCTGTTTCCTCCAGAGAGGATGTCCAAATGCTCCAGCACACTGTGTCTCCAAATGATGAACAAAGTTTAAAAATAAAACCTAAATAAACAAAGATCAGCCTCTGCGGGATCACAAATGTCATTTGCCTACAGCTGTGCTGAAGCCTGATTGCTCCTAGCAAGGCTCCCCTGCCTAGCATGGTCAGTACTTTTTCTGAGCTGCAAGACAGTTACGCTGTTTTGTACAGATAGGGAACCACCCATTTGAACAGCTATTACTGAAGCTAGCTATGGCTCAGCAGCGCCTGAAATACAGTTGCAGGCCAGCGCTACAGCACTGTTCCCTAACGTGATCTGGACCTCATCCAGTGTTCAAAGTTGGGAAGATAATCCAGAAGTCGCTGCTTTACAAAGAGCGAGATACCTCTGACCATCTAATTGGTAGTATTTAACCACTGTGGTATAGCTCAAAGCTGTTGCTAAGTCCATGTAGGCCCAGAAACCACTGTTACAGACTGGGGCAAATTCTGAATTTAGCAGGAAATACATGGCACTCTTGAATGCAGGAAATGATCTGCTATATCTTGCTTTTGTGAGAGAAGAAGTCCAGGTTCTTGCTAAGCTCAGAAGGCAAAGGCAACTGGAAGAGACTGCTTTGCACAGAGGCAAAAGCTCAGTTTGCCCTGTTCAAGGGAGGAACTCCCAGGCCGGGTCTGGGCCATGGCTCCGGAGAAGCAAAATACTGCCCGTCACCTGTGTGACAGCACTCTGCATTTGCAAACCGTAGCAGATCCTGAGCCAGCCCGCTCCACAGTTCCTGCAGGGCTCCAGCTGAATCTTGCAGGAATTCAGAAAGCAGGTTTTGCACAGCCAAACCCTTCAGTATGCTAATTTGGGGAAAAGAAAATAGAGGTACACTTTCCCTCTGCATATATCCCCACTCTCAGCTCTGCCTATGGCCAGAGTCAAAAGGTCAGATCCCACACTCAGGAAAACAGGAGATTATGAAGTGTTTCCCCACTCACTTTGCTAATGGGCCCCTAGTCCTTGCGCATTTTTGGCTGCCCCAAACCACAGGGAGGAGAATGGAAAGGATATGGCACATTCCTGTGTTCCATCATGCCTCCTCATATGGAGGAGACAAAAAGGCAGGAACATCTGCAGGGGAGATAAGCAGCTGTCTGGCTCTGTTCAGCAGCATGGGAGCCTCTCTGTTCTTGCCAACAGGTGTTAATACGGACAGTGGCCAAATACTGCTCTCAACTGGACCAGGTTAAAAAATCAGAGTAACTCCGTTGACTCAGAAGAATGATTCCTGACGTCATGCTCCTGAAGTTGAGAGCAGAATCTGGCACCTAGGCAATCACACAAATAAGTTAGAGGTGACAGGAATTATCCAAGATAGCCAAAACAACAGGGCATAAATACTGCTTATTTATACTGAATGCTGGATAGGGCAGTGCGGATCCTTTTCTCACTCTAGAATAGATAACCTCAATAATAACAACCATCTTTATTTGGACACTATGTAACGGAAAACTTACCCCTGCCATTTCACACTTCCCTCGCTACAGACATCCAGCTGATCTCATAACCCTCCTCCCTCTACCACATCCACACATATACAACTATCCTCTCCATGCAGCGCAGCAACTCATATTTCATCTGTATCACAGGCGTCATGAGTTTGTAACTGTGCCCACGAAGTGTTGTCAAAAAGCCACCAGCTGGAAGGGATACTGGAATGAAATCTATGCAGCTCTGTGGCCTCCTGAGTGATTCAACTCTGACACTTAAACCCGCTAATGCGCTAAGCATTTTCTGGCAAAGCTGGTGGGTTACTATGGTATTTTGGGAGGGGGCAGGAGCTAGAAAAGATGTCTTCTTTGGGGAGGAGCAGAAGGAAGGAGACAAAATGTAACAAAGCAAATTCCTCAGCAGTTTGGCACTCAGCAAACTCCTCAAACTCGCCACAACAGAGGTTACATTTCATCATATCCAAAACAGCTTCCCAGGACAAAAATAAACTTGTGTGTTCCTGCCAGGTGGATGCACAGGACCGTCTTTTGATTAAGCCATTTCCTAGAAGAAGTAGTAGTTTCCCTTCCTCTTGCCCCTGCTTAGGCTTTGGTCAAAGCAACGTCTGGTGGTTTTATTTTCAGGTTTTCCATGTTTTCATCAGAAATCAGTCTGCCTCCTATATCCTGTTTTGACTTAAATCAGGTGAGGACGAGGGAGGAATCTGACCCAGATGCACCACCGGCTTTGTTATGTGGAAACTTTCGAAGACTGAAAGTGCTAACCAAGTTTTCAGCATTCCTCCTAAACTGAGGGTCTGGGCAGGTTTGTCTGAGAAGCACAGAAAGCAGCAGGGCTCCCAACAGAGCTCCAGGGGGATACCTGACTCAGGATGCCCCACATTCCTATTCCCAGCTCTTCCAGCTTTCAAGAACTCATGTGTGCTGCTTCTCCTCTCTTGTCGCTGTACACACTCAAAGCTTGCTCAAAGAACACCACGAGAGCCGGCTACGTGCTGTCACAGATCTATGGTTAACAACCTGTGGCGAAAAGAGTAAACTAAGTTTTTCCTCACATAAGGCCATCTCAGGAACTATTTTAAAACAGTAGTAACAGAGTGTTCCAAGATAGAATTAGGACTTAAATTGGTGTTCTTTTAAGAATTAGAACATTAAAGAAAAAGCACTGAAAATGGAGTCAGACAAAGAGAAGACAGAAATAATAATAGGCCAAATACTGGAACTGGGTTGATTTTGACACAAGTAAGGATTTCAGACTTAACTTTTGTGACAATCCCCTCCACTCACATATGCATAGTGCTGAAGACAGGAACATCTCCAGAATAAAAGAGAAGCAGACACAAAGCCAGAGCTTGCTCAAGTCACACCAGTGAGAAGGATATTTTGCAAAGTGACACAATTTCACGCTTACAATGTAGTCATGGCCTGTCTACTTGACCAGGGGAAAGTAAAAGTTCATTTTAAGTAAAAGTTTCATTTTCATCCCTGGTGCATTACGGGAGACAAAAGGAATCTTCCAAAAGGAAACTGGTGTCTGACAGTCAATATTATATTCAGGAACAGTTTTTGAACTGAGAATACTTCAGAATAGCAAAATGACACAGCACTTGAGGCATATAACTGACCAGAGGGAGCTTTGGAAGCACTAGTGAGCAAACTGAAGAATCAATCTTCTTTTAAAAAACTGATTTCATCTTTTGTTCTAAACCTAGCTAATTCTAGGGGATATAAAGAGGACACAGAAAGAAAGACCATTAAGAAAAACAGATTTAAGCAAAATTATTGCATATGTGTAAACTTTTGGAGAGGAAAGTCTAGAGTAACAGGAAGGGTGTCTGCTTAGCAGAGCTACAAGGAAACAAGTGAGAAGTGGGTGGGCCCCTTTCTCCAGACCTCTGTGCACTTTCATTAATGTTACAGTATTCCACATTAAAAATAAAATAAAACACCGCCTCTTCATACCCTACGACATCACCAACAAATTCTCCCTCTGTCACTGTGGTTCCTTTTTCCCCTTCTGCAGAGTCTGGAGAATAGAGAGGGTCTAGGGGCATATACCAAAAGGAAACCAGGAGAACCAAGGTAGGAAGCAAATTTCTCTGCTGAAAACCTTTCACTGAACATCTTGCTCTTGTCCTCCCAGCTAAAAGGCTGCTAGATCAATTGCTTTGTACAATAACCCCTACTAGGCAGGTGCAGGTGCTACTTGATATAATCTACCAATACTTTGGGGTAGAGTCTCATTGAAAGTCAACACTCTGCACCTTACATAGGGACAAACTTGCATCCAGCAAACATCTGACAGGATGAGGTGCTACTTGCTTCTGTGCACACACTGTGCCTCTGGAAGCACATTGTCTGCACCGTTTTTCATCACTGAAGGCTGAGGGCCAGAACAGGCAGCACAAGCCCAGCATTACAGCGGTTGGGATCCCCATTTCTGAAGGAAGCCTGCACTTTCCTTCAGAGAAACTTGCACAGTCCCAGGCAAGTGTAAACGCTGCAAGCTCTCTTGGTCAGTGCAGCCACCTGGTTACAATCTACAGACACTGCCTATCTCTATAAACCTTCCCTCCTGAGGACTTTGCTGAATTAAACCTCACAGGAGCCCTTCAGAGAGTTATCTGCATTTTTGCTGATAGGGAAGCTTAAAGGCACAGGGAGGACATGACCCATCTCCAAGCACAGGACCTGCTACATTAGCTTTAACACCTGTACTATTTTCATCAACCAGACATGCTTTATCTCCTTCCCTCCCACTACAGGGCCACTGTACGCCATAGTCCCACAGCCAGTTTAAGCCAGAACCAGCAGGCACTGACCTTAAAATAAATGTCCTCTACCCTTCCCCTGCTACTGTTCCCACCCTCACACTGCTCTCCACCTCATGCCAGCACAAGCTCTTGCAAGGTCACCAAATTTAAAATGTAAAAAAAGAGAAAAATTGTTTCAGCTGTGATTAGTTCTCTGCCCTGCATCACCATATGGCTGGCACAAGGAAAGATAGTGTCAGGGTTAGGACACACAGCTGGGTGCCTGGAGGACAAGATTGCTTCTCTCAGCATCAGCTCTGGGTTAATCCAGTCATGGAACTATAACATAAATCAGCAAGTATTACACATCCCTCACTGATCCAGCCTTTTTTTTTTTTTTTTTTTTTTTTTTTTGGTAATATTTTGAAAGAGATGGAAGCAAGGTTATAGCAGCTATGTCTGTTATTTCAAAGTATCTGAAAGATGCTCACCTTCACCCTCAGAAGTCATGAACTTGTTATTTCTGTCTCATTTTACTCTGTTAGCATCTCCAAAGTTGCTACCATCCATGCTGCAAATCAAATGTGACCATACATGAGCTCTGAAAAGGACCAGTTTTCCCAGAAACAGACTAGTCACTATTCCTATGCCTGCTATCCTGGGCTTTCCATGAGGCCATGAAGTGCAGCTTTCCTGCTATTTCCTCTTGCAGTGCCATCACAGTATCATCTTCTCCCATCCTGCACTGACAACCATACATCTTTCTAGACAGGCTGTTCAGTTTCTCTGCTTGGAATGCAAACAGGCCATTAATGTACTTTCATGCACTAAGAGAATAAAGAACATGGGTAGGTCTCTCACTAAAAGATTACCCATGATACAAGCAAAAAGTGGCTTCCTGTTCACCTAGATCATATTATGAGGGTGCTCCAAAAGAAAAGCCTCCAACCAGGAAGAGGCAGCATTTAGTGAGACAGCAACACCAGAGCGGCAGCACAGAAATTCTTTCCAAATGGATAGTCTGGATGCAACTCATAACCACTCTGTCAACAGGCAGCACAGTTATTCTTGCACATTTTTCAACATAACATACCAGCAAAAAAGTGCTTCTCTTTCAAAAGGAACCGTTCATAAGCAGCCATAACACTTGTGATATTATTCACAAGCACCATAGCAGAATATAGCGGGGCTTCACCCAGCTTAGAAGCAGAAACACATCTGTTTTGCCTTTCCACTCTCTCTCTCCTCCTTCACATACTACAAAAACCCATTATAATAAATCAGAACGGTGACTCAGAAAGAAATCTTTATGAACAGTATTTTGATTAATGATGCTACCAACGGGGACTACTTAGGCAAAACAGGACTTAAATAAAGAACCCTGAAGGGAAACACCTTTGTCACATGTCCTCTTCTAAGTGCCACCACAGCACACAGAGACTGCTACTCCCCTCCTAATCCCCAAGGTCCCAGCCAGAAGTTACCATTTTGCTGCTGGTCAGAGGGCTTGTGTGAGCACTCCATAACTTCATCACTTGAAATGAACTCTAGCAAAGACTACTGTTTAAATTCTTTATTTATGCTAATCTAAATCACTTTTTTAATGTGAGTTAGGGAGACCTAAAGGGAGGTGCTTATCTGACAGACCAAGCAGAGGGACAAAGACAAGCTGAAAGAACTTCAGCTTGCTTCAGCTGCACAACTGCAGCTCAGAGTATGTACATATATTGCCTTGGCCAACAGCCATCCAGCATGAGGCAGATAACTACAGTCACATGTTCAGTTCAAGTGTAATGAGTTCAGCCTTTCATCAAGCTATGATATGTAAACAGTGTGGCTATAAATAAATAAATATTCCTCTCCAGTGCTCTTAGTAGCCTCAACAACCTTCTATGATACATTAAAACAAACAAACAGACAGAACCTTTGCTTCTTCTGTATCAGCTCACACTGCATCAGATACAACCACCAGGCACCGTCTGTGCTGTCTCAAGCATGTTACTGGGTACGGGGAAGTCTCAGAACAAGACCTTAACTGTCAAAGCCCCATTGGCCCCAGAAATACATGAGAATCTCCAGGGATGCTCCACAATTATAAAAGATTTCCCACCACTATGGTTACTGGTCCACAATATTTGCCCTCTCTACACTGCTGTATTATGCACTTCTAAGGCACCCATTTCAAAGGAGCGCTGTGTTTCTATGAGTTAGTTTGAAACCCCAAGCAGTACCGAGCACATAGCTGGTAGTAGATGAAGCAACTCTCTGCCCTCAGTGAGTCACTGTTGAACCAAAGCCCAAACCTGATGCTAATGGAAAACTTTGTGGATGCTCAAATTAGCTCTGACGTGGAGGTCCTGACACTCGATTGCAGGAGACCCTATAGAACTTACCGTATGAGTAAAATACACACCAGGGGCAGATCAGACTCCACCAAAACTCAGCAATGAATCTGACCTCATGTAAACAACAGAGAAAATTATTCCTATGAGGAGAAGCAAGAGAAGTTCTGTGGTGATTCTGGAATCCTCAGGTCACAGGAGAGCCTGTGAGCTCTCCTGGGAAAAGCACTCACCTTCTGCTTGATCCATAAGAAAAACCTCACAGCAATACAATGCCTGTGTACAGTGGGAAGGGAAGGCTGAAGGGATACCAATGACCGAGGTCTCTTGTAACAAAGCTTTCAGTAGAAGGAATATGACCAACTTCAAAGTCACATTCCCATCAGAAGGTTTTTTTAACCTTCTAGTAACACGAGTTGCACTGAAGGTCACTGTAAGAAAGACACTAGACAGAAAAGCTGATGCTTCTCTGTTTTCTTACACTGCAGTTTTGACCATTCTTTGGATTTCCCTGTTGTTCACACCTTTTATACAAACAGGTGAGAAAATAAAGTACATGAAAAACAGAAAAGCAATTAAAAACAATTATAAGACAAGTGTAATGCCTGACTGTACTACTGTTTTCAAGTTTCATGTTGGTAGTCTCTTTAATTACTCCCATTTAGAATACTTTTCCATCTTCTTCCTTCAAAACTTGTGTGGCGAGAAACAGAAAACATGTCTCCATGTGGTAACCATCTTTATAAATATTTCGTAATGCACATATACTCATGCTTGAATAAGCCCTATATAGGAAATCCATAACTAAATATTAGTCTATAGACAGCTCTGTGAACTAAAATACAGAGCTTTCTCTCAAACACCTGCATTTGGGGCAGGCACACATTGCTGGCTAATTGTTTTCGGACAAATTCATTGCTTTAGGAAGTGGCATTACAATTCTCTAGCCAACCACCTTGGAACCTCACTAGCAAATTTGGTCAGTTTTGATTCAGATGAAAACTGCCTGGTTTGGCACAGCTGAGCTAATATTCCACTTGAACGCAGCTCTCCTCTGGGACAGCTAAAATGCCTGCATTCGCCGCAGACTCACTATCCTACAAGAGCGTTTTCAATATATATTTGGCTTTTCTACTCCTCTTTGCAAGCTAGAATGTGAAAGTGATAGAAGAGGAAATATTTTGTATTTTTCAGAAATTTGTCATTAAAGATGGTCCAATTCCATTAAAGATTCAAGCTGCTTCTTATTAAACCTGAACTTGTTTGTACTGTTCTTATTAAGAGTTTTCCTGAGTGCATTAACCAGAGCTTTGCAGAACTGCTTTTGAATGTAACTTTCATTCTTTACACTAGTAGGACAAGTGAGGAGCAAATGTGGAGTTACACTTGATCTCTTAGAAGGTGGAGTAACATTAACTGGTGTAGACCAGCCTATACCTAGACCATTTTATTTTCTCTACTAGTGTCATAGATACCCACGAAGATCCTTCCACAAAACAAGTGACTGGCAAGTATACCATCCTCGTGAAGTACAAAAGCCTTAGTGCTGAGGCATTTAGATCTAGTGGAGGCTAACAAAAATCTGTGATTTTCTGCCACATTTTGAAATAAATGGAAAAAAAAAAGAAAAGAACCACAGGGAAATACTTTGGAGGGAATTTCATGAAACTTACATCCATGCTTTGGGATTTATATCTAGACTGCATTTGATTTTTGAGTAACTGAGCCATTTACCACATGTGAAGGTTGAACAGTGACTGATCAGTGGACAACAAAATTTTCTCAAATTCAAGCTACATGGCTTCAAATGTGTACAGAGAACTGGATCTGTCTTCCAACCTTCAGGCTTCACCTGAATGTCACTGGTTTCCTACCATTCCACACTGCACATTAAAAGAATAAAGGACCTCAGAATTCTGGGTCTGCACTGAAAGCCTCACACCCCATCACAACCTAAAAACACAGGAAATGCCTGAGCTAGTGGGACCTGGTTTTACAGCAGCCTTCTGTGGAGAAGGAGATGCCTGCTCCAAATAAAGCTCTTCCTCCAGCTGGGGCTTTCTTTCTCCTGACTGAGTTATCTGGTGGCTAAAATGAGGTGTATTCACGCTGTAGCTGTCTTTAATGAAGGGCAACAGCCTCTGGCAAGCCAATTTTGTAAAACTGTTATGAAGTTACCCTACTGACAACTTTGGCTGAAAGTGGTCCACAGGCTCAGGAGAGTAAGGGGAGGGAGACAGACAGAGACAAATGCAACTCAATCATGTTTCTTTTGCTCAGAAAGAAGCTAAAATGTGCTTCTAGCATAATAAAAGATGTGAGATGTTGTCAGTAATCCAGGGCCCTAAACAGAAGCCTAGATTCATAGGCCCACAGATAGATTAAAAATATCTACCAAAGAATGGAAGCCCTCTTTCCTTCTGCTTTCCCAAAATCTTCCCAAAAAGAAGCAGATGGCATTCTTACAGTTACTGCTCTTACTCACTTCAGCTCCTAATAAAGGAGAATACTTTACCTTCACCTTTGTTTTAACCTTTTGGAACTCTCTTTCTGTGACCAGAAAAGACTAATGGGATTCTCAAGATCCCCAGAAGTCAACCATGAAAGCAAAGGCATTGGCATAAACCTCACATAGTGGCCTAGGAGTCTAAATCCAGGCAACAGTGGTCAAATGTTAATGCCACAAGCACCCATATCACAAAAAGCATATTTCTTCAGTATCACATGTGCTAAGAACTTCCCAAAGAGCCAGTTACCTAAGGGAACTGTATTAATTTCTGCTGTGCACAGAAGTCCTCATCTAGCTTCAGCTGGAGAGGTTACAGCACTGTCATATCAGAGGTTACTTCCCCACTTTTGTTGAAGGAGGTTCCTAATTTGTATCAAGCAAAACAAGCTGGGTTAGCTTAAATAGATTAAACTGGTGGTCAAAGCTAAACCAACTAATTTTGCCTGAAATGAAAACAGTTGCACAAAAACTGCTCTGCTTGTAGGCTGGCGTAGCTGTAGCTTCTGGAAGAGGGGAAGTGACAAGCAGCTTATAATACCTTATTCATCAAAAGATGTCTGTTTCTAGACTAACTACATTGGTTAAAACACGTATGTGTTTAACTACACTCAATGTCTTTCTGTATGGCCTTATTTTGCTTTAGATGAGTACTGATCTATCTGAAATCTAGTCCCTACCAACCTACTTGCTACCTGAAGGAATAAGAAGGGTCCAGTTATCTCACATAGTCAAGGCCTAGCATTGCTGTAGACAGGCAGGACAGCTTGTGGAAAAGTCTGCATTCCTGCTGACAATATTGGGCAGGTTCTTCAGGAACAAGATGTAAGTCTGCAGATATGGAAATCCAGCAAGAGGAATTAATTTCAGTTAGATTTGTTTAAACTGGGATAGAAAAAGCCTAGATGCTTATTATAAGCCTAAAGTAAAGTGTGTGATCTCATTTATCCTAATGAAGACCTTGTCTCTGATGTGGAAAACATTTATAGGACCACAGGGTATGAGGAATTCTAATTATAAATCTTTGATCCATTATTTGGTTTCCAGAGACAAATTTATTTCTGGTGTAACTCCAGTGAAGTCAGAGTTACGCCAAAGATGAACTCTCTAGTTAAAAATTGTTTGAAGAAAAAATATTACAGAAACAACAACAAAAAATCACATAATGTAGTTGTTAGGTGTCTTTTCTAGCAGGAAAAATATGGCTGTAGAGAAATTAAAATGGCAGCTGACCTTAGGAAGAAAATCAAGGTACATGTTAAGACCTTAGTATTCATTTTGCAGAGGTTCACAGTTGTTACACTTCTTTCACTGGCCCAAAGTACTAGGTGAAAGTCCTGCAACAGAACTATGTACTTGAGAACGTGAATTCTTGGCTGTCCTTGAAAACAAAAAAACCCACCTGCTCAGAACATTTAAATGAGTCGACTATTGACTGTTCAAACGTGACTGAAACAAAATTAACCCTGTATTTTGCACTTGCTATAATTCCCACAATGGCCATTCTTATCCTTTACTAGAACATGTTCTGCTGCACTGGAGGTCCTAAGGGCAGCAAGAGATGGGTTTTTCAGGTACATGTGGGCCCATCATGTGGCAAAATAGGAATTCCCAATCAGCTCTCCAGTATCCTTAGAGGACAGAGTCTGGTGGAGAGTCTGCCTGCTCTAGATCCCCGACTGCAGTCTTCCTTCCCCTCTGTTCTCATAAGTATCTCCATGCTTATGAGAGATGTTCTGAGATTCCTGCCAGAAATTGCTCCTCACTATCACTTCCTAGACTAGACACTAAGAACGGTCTGAGAATGGAAGAACAGTCAGTCTCTATTCTGAGAGACTTGTCTTGGAGTGGGATAGAGGATCATTTCTGGCATAAAAAAGGCATGATAGGAGGAATAACTGCAGAAACAGATGATTGATTGGACTCTCTCTGACATGGTCCTTCATTGGCCTTAGCAAAAGTTGGGAAATTAGTCATCTGCAAAGTAGATTCTTTATGGAAGGTTAGCCACTCACTCAAGAGTTAATGTATAAATGTGAAGCAATTTGTTTAAATACATATTTCGTTGGCCAGCCCTTTGCTGAGCCCTGCCATCCAGGAAAGCCAGATTAGATTCCTGTCCCAGTTTTTTTTTGCTCCCTGGAGTGACAGGCTAATTAAGGAGTGACAGAGACTGGCTCAGAAGACTCCTGTTCAAATACCAAAGAAACAGATGCAGCAAGACAGACAGACCTTCACTGCTAGCTGATGCTCAGAGCAGTTCTCCCACTGCATGGAGCCACCATTGGCTTGTCACATGACATGAAAGTGACTTTTTCTTTTATCACCTCTGTAAAGCAAGAGAACTATGGAAATTGTATGAATTAAGTCAGTGAAAGCCAGGGGTGAGAGAAGACTCACACCTTCAGTGTTTTAAAGTGAACCTTAAGCATAGAAAGGACAAATAAAAGTAATCTCACACATACAAGAAAGGAATGTTGGCTTTGTTTTGCCAGTGACTTCAATGAGGATGAAATTAGCTTGTGTTACCTGGAAAATAAAACTGAGTCCATTGTGCCATTGCTACCAGGCAGTATCAGAGTTTGATGTAACTGGAATATATTGCTCTTCATCTTACAAAGGCCACAGGACACTTACTAGAGAACAAGGGGGTGAACAACGGAGTCACGCAGCTCCCCATGAAACACAGCTTGCTTAGCTCCCCTGCCTGCAGCTTGAGCTCCAGCTCTTTTTGCCTGCTTTATTTCAGACATAACCACCACTCAGCACATCATTAGGACTGTCTGGACCAAACCCAATGCCTTCTACAAAACAATAGGTATTCTAAAACATTATGTCACTGGGACAGCCCAAGCCTCTAAGGGTTCACCTGGGAGGCTGATGGCATATAGGAGCCTGTACACAGTACTTTATGAAAAAGCATATAGAATCACTGCTTCTCCTCTCCCACAGCACAGAACCAGGATGAGTCCTTGGTGGAGACCCTGCAGAGGTTGTTTCTCTGTGCGTTTTTTTGGAAGAAAACTACATCTGCCATACTAAGACTTTTAAGGATTTATACCCCTCAGCCTGAAAGAGATACAAAGCTGATGAATAAAATGTTCCTCCACAGGCTTCTGTCCTGTCCTGTAGTCTGGTCACTGCATGTCCCCATCACACAGTGAAGCTAGACTTCCACTGAGATTCGACCACTACTCAGAGATTTCCTGTTTGGCACTATGAACAGGTGATTCTTTTATCGCTTAACCTGGGTAAAATTTTCAGAAGACTACACCTTCTTTCTTGAGTTACTGCGTTTGCACAGTGCCACAGGTGGGCATGCCATATTAGGGAGAAATGAAACAGAAAGAGTCTGAAGTGAGGAATTTACAATCTAAATTAAGCATAGCACAGAAAAGGGTGACGAGAAACAGTGGCACAGGAGGACACGTAACAAAACAGTGAAAGCTCATAGGATCTGTTCAGCGGGTGTAGTGAACTTAATGATTCTTTTTCTTATGTTGCTTCATTCCCCACTTCCCCCCCATTCATAAGATTTAAATCTCTAGACAGTGAACTCAGTCTTCATCTCAGTGAAGCAAATGGCAACATTTCAAATGACTTCAGTGGCGTCAGGATTTGGCTTCATATCTGGCATAAAAGGCAAGGGTGGAGAACAGCAAAGGAAGGCTAGCCTAAAAGCAGCGGATTTTGCGAGTGGTTTAGAGGAAAGTGGAGTAGCACAACACATGGTCTGGAGAGACATCATAATATGCTATATGAAAATGCACAGAGACATTTACGGCAGGAAAAGGCTGGAGCAACACAGTAAGCTGAATTAGGACAGAAGCTGGCACATGTGATAAGGCAAAGGCAATCAGATACACGAGGTGAAATTCCATTCCTGATTTCACCAATATAAAACCACTGACTTAATTATAACTGAGAAAGCTATAGTCAAAAAGAATCAGAAGGGTTAGGAGAGAGCAATACAGTGCACTAAAGGCAGGAATATGGTTTTAGAATCAGATAAGGAGACCAAAAGCCAGCACAGGGAGTCAGGGAGGTTGTGGAGAGGAAGATGATTTTTAGTAAACACATCCTAGTGCACTTGTGTACTACAAGAGAGGGGGAGGCCTTAAAGCTAACATAAGGGGCACTAAGGTAGGGGCTAACCTAAAAGAGCAAACAGCGGTGCTTCCGCCTCTAAATTAAAACAGAAGATAATAAACTAGAAGGACTTTTGTTATATATAGAGAGAGTCAACATTTTTGCTTGGAAAAAAAATGTAAATACAAAAGCAATAGGGAAACATTTAGAAAGGTAACTGGGGAGAACTGTGTGTAGGAATGCAAAATAATATAACTAACAGCAATAATGAAAAACAGTATTCCCCAAGTGGAAGGGGATTTCAGACCAAAGATCTTTGGGACAGGTTGGAAGGAAAGGGGGAAGAGAACAGCAAAAGGAAATATAATCCTAATAGGATCTTAAAAGTCATAAACAAAAGATAATAATCAGCTGTGTGTTCTCTCCTCCGAAAAGACCACAGGGAGTTTCCATGATACAGTGGAGGCATCAGGGAAGAGACCTCAGCTGCATCAAGAGCCACCATGGGAATTAGCACCATCTGCTATACAACGCAGAGAAGGAGGGGGAAGGGGAAGGGATGGGCAACACGCTCTGAAACTTGGTAACAAACGACATCTCTTCAGTGCAGAGCTGCTCACAGAAGGTCAGCAGCAGCACTGAGAAAAAAGATAGGCAAGCAAAGGATTTCTTCCAAGAAAGAGCACCAGTTGTATATAAATACTCAGAGCAAAAGAAAATATACAGGGTGGTGGTAGGGAATAAAAAAGGAGAATTATACCATTTATTTCCTGGTGTACGCTGGCACAGTTCCAGCAAAGTCCAGCATAAGGTGACCAAGATTTACAACAGTTTGAGGATCTGGTCCAATGAGTTTATTTTCTTGCATTGCTGCATTATGAATTTGGCAGAGTAATTTCCTGTTAAAGGTCCTGTCACCATTACTTTATTTGGAATCAGCGGCACTAGTACAGAGGTCCTCCAGTTGGTGTAGACATTGTGTTTACACCAGAAAAGGAGAACCTGTAGAGGTCACGTTTTGTTTAATGGAAAGAACACAACTCTCCACACATAGAGCCAAATTTTATTAGACTTGCTCTGTTGAGTAGTTCCAGGATTGCTGATGAGAGTAAGGCACCCCAAAATACTAGTCTTGCTCACCCAAGCAGTCTCACTGACTTTAATGGCATTAGTCATATAAGCAAGATACACAGAATTTGTCCCTCAATGCTGAACTAGCTAATAGCCTCATGCAGGGTATAACCATTAAAAGAAAACTTGTCCAACTTCATTCAGTACTGCAATATGACAGTTTACAGGTAAGCATATTTCAGAGATGGAACTGGTACCAAAACTCACTGTTATAACAAACATTTCTGGAGCTCCTGAAACTGGAAAATGACAGCATTTTTAGTATTAGAGGAACCCAGTTACTTTTTTCACAGATAAGCATGTCATACCAGGCTGGATACAGTTTAAGTACACATACTAACAGCACAGAGCATAACGAGTGTTCATCCTTATACTAGAGACTCTGGATGCTACTTAAATACAAATAGAAAACAACTGATGAAAATGGTTCATGAATCTGGCGCTGGGCTCCCGGTTCCCGGCTGCCATATGGGAGTTGCAGCATTCTTTACTAGCATACTTTACATCAGTCAGACATGTATTTTTGTTTGCAATTTTAAATGGCCCTACTGTATTAGGACTGTTAGGATCCCCAGATAGACCCAGGAAAAAAAAACATGAACCAGTTATAAACCTGTAGAAGGATCTGCTTATCACTTTTGTCCTCTGAAAAGCTTTCTGTAAGTGTCTAGTTAAAATATACGTCCTTTCCATCTGTCTCAGGAATACATACTTCTTGAAGCACAACACTAGGCTGCATAGACCAAAGTCTGATCGAACATAATATATGTTATGCAAAAGGACCAGAAAATGTCAAATGTCAGGTACAATTTTATTTTCAAAAAGTTTGACGGAACTGAACAAAGTATCAACCTGGACATTCTTCAGATTTGAGAGCAACCAAATATTAATTTTAAGTAGATCTCAGTTTCAGTAGAAGGCCTACATCCACAAAAGACAGATCCAAACAATACACATATGCTCCTCAGTGTGCACACTAACTGCATGGTGCAGGGAATCCAGACTGGAATTTTCCAGCAGGGGAATACCTTTAAGCCACCAATTTACCACTTCAATCCCTGCCAATTATTAAATTGGATTTGTAATCTTCCACCCCTTTTCTTCATGAGGAAAAGACTATTCCAAGGCAAAGCACTACCCAAAGCATTTACATGTGTTATCAGCTCAAGCTAAACCTTCACTTCCACTCACGACTTCACTCAACCAGCTAATGGGCTACAAAAATACAAAATATCTTCACAAAGATTTTACCTTGTATTTGAGCTCTGCATGGGTCTATTAACTTACGGGAAAAGTGTGTCATTCTTTCCAATGCGGACATTGCCATTGCCCCAAAGAAGACTGAATTCACTTTTCCAGTATGGAATATACTTAGACCAAACAATTTTAGACGTCAAATAAATAAAAGCATATACAAGCAATGGACCTTAATGCACCTTCCTGACAAGTCCTTTCTTTATCGCAAATCTGAAAATTTTAATGTAAGAGGATTTATCCACTTTTACACATGTGGCTTGGCTTTTTGAATTCTGAATCCAGCTACCACTGGAGTCTGCAGAAGGGATCAGGAAACAACATGGCAATTCGAATGTGGCCACAGGTAGAAACAGCACTCTGAATCATCAAGACTTGCTACAGGGAGAGCAGCAGTATTCAAGTATCGCAGCAGGAAGACTAATGGACCTGGAGTAGCTGCCTTGTTAGTCAACATGTCTACACTGGGATTGCTCCTGTAGCAACTAACAGGGGTTCTTTAGATCAGGTTTTCTTTCAGGTGTTAAAATACCTATGCACTGAAGGGAATAAAACAGAACATAAACTCAAGATGTGCCAAAATCATCAGAGGGATCTACAGAATGGTTCACATGCCAAAAAAGCTCTAATGCTAGAAACAGAGTTAACAAGGGAAGGCCCTCAGGCAGAGTCAGGAAATTGAAGCATACCAACCTCTTTTCTCCTGCCACTTCATGTCTCACACAAAACAAAGGATCACGACTTCAGAGACAGATGAAAAGAGAGATGATACTGGTCATTTGACTAACCAGAGAATGAAACTGTGCTACTAGTGATGTTTGAGTTACTCTGAAATACTCCAAAAGCAGTTATGAAATTGCACTAAACGTCAAGAAACATCAGAAAGGAAATGCAAGGCTGGCCCCAGTTTTCAAGATTGGCCCCAATCTCTGCAGGGTAGAGAACCAAAGCACTTCTAAAAGAGCAGGATCCTAGTGTTACAATTCAAGCCTATCTTTAGCTCCAGCAAACTGAAAACTATTTGCTGGGTATCAAAATAGTGCATGCATAAATGAGAGAAACAGGATGTGGCAAAACGACCAGAATCATTTAAATTTTATTCTGAATCAAGACTCTGCCAGCCTCCATACCGTATATGGAGCATTTCCCCTGCAGGTGCAAGAAGTTTCTGTAGGATTTGCTCTTGCATGTAGCATCCCACAGACTAATATTTTAATAGATGCAACGGTTGATTAGTTGAATTTTTTTCCGGTGTGGGGGGCAGGGAGGAGAGAAGGAAGAGGAGGTGGAGAAAAAGATATGTAAGCTGCATGTTTGGGTTTTTCTTTCTCCTTCTCATAGGCCCAGCTGTATAGATCATACGTGGTAATATAACAAACTACCTGGTCAAACCACAAACAAGTTAAAGTAAGAGTTTGAAGGAGAAGGAAGACATGCGATATTTCACAAGGGAATAGTCTCTTCTCAGAGAGGGATGGGAGAATTGATTTTCATGACAGAAGATAAAACACAGCAGATAAAACAGGATACTGTTTGATCTGCCCAAAAGAAAACACAAACTGAAACGATGACCTAGCTGAAGGAGCAAGGGATCAGGGTAGGAGAGCAACAGTTAGGCCGGTGCCATTCCAACAGCACACTGCAAAAGCACGAAGTGAGGAGATCCATCTTGTCTCTCCAAAGGACACAATGGCATTATTCATATACATAAACAGCATATGCCCCACCTCAGTCTCCATAGCGGTGCCAAACTCTAACAGCCACTCTGTAAACGAAGTTACACACAGTGGAGTATATATCTATTTAGAGAACCTTGTCAGCAGAAATAGGAGGTTACTCATATGTGTTTAGATAAAACTGTAAAAAAAGGAAAAGCGTTGTCTTCAGAATGTCTTCAGGTCCTCCCTCTGTGCGGCCAGGCCTATTTAAAGGCTTTATTTCCATGACTACCAAGAAGCTTCTGTGAGCCCAGACCCTGTGGTGAAGAGTTAACTGATTTATAGATGCTTTAGCTGAATACAGTTGTTCCCTGCCTGCAGGTCTCCCTACAACCTTCCATCCCTCATGCAGTCTTCAATCTGGTTTTCATTCATACACTTACTCAAGTTTGGAAGTATGCCTGTCACAAATGTCAGAAAACAGCCCATGAATTAATAACCTCATTCTGGTGGCTTTTGGACAAACCATCAGAATCTAAGCAAGAGATTCCTGGCTCTGGAGAGGATTAATTTGCATGTGATGAATAGGGAAGAGGAGGAAGAAGAGAATGAATGCTGCTGGTCCTCACTTGCCTGACCAGGAGGCAGACTGATCTATAGCTCTAAATTCAGCTAAGTAGGTAGTTCAGTGGGTGACCTTGTGTCAGCCACTCATCCTTCTTGCATTTTTATTTACCCAACCATAAAGTGGGGCAAAAGCAGGCACCTTTCCTGAAAAAACAAACAAGCTAGCTTCCAAACCAGGTGAATAAGTTATGGAAAGATAAATATATTCTGGCAAACAAGAAAGAGCCTCACTTTTTTCCAGTTTGAGACAGGCTATCATCGTCACAGGAATGAAGGGTCAACTTATAAAATCTGCACAAATCCCATTCTCCTTGCAGCTTCAGAGAACTTGATAAGCAGGAGCTGGAGCTCATTTTCACTTGCCCACTGTGTAGTCAGTCCATTGTATTATGTCTGTTCCACAAACAGGAATCTGGAGCACACAAGCTAGTATCTAGACTCACAGAAGCTGCCATTGGTTCTCATCTCATTCACAGTATCACAGAAAGTTTAAAGCAGCTCTTACCAGTTGTCATGGTTTGATTTCATATTTTGTGCAATGTGGTGTTCTTCCTCAAACCTCACCTCCACAGCTGTATGAATTAAACAAAGATTGTGGCTTTCATAGGTATAAACATGTTTCTAACTCTTGGATTTGCAGAGAATACCTCAGACTTGTAACCTGCAGGCTGAAAACCCACAAAAGAAAAAATAAATACAGGCATTCAGAAAGGCACCATTTACAAAAAACAACCATAGTTTTTGAACCTACCTCAGGAGAGGAAAAACACCTGCATGTGTCACAATTTTCAGATTGGCAATACTACTGCTCAAGTTAAAGCTTCCCTAAGCAATGGCCCAAACAGCAGTAGTCATAATTATATAATATCGGCTTCTGGTTTGTTCAACATAGCACAGACATTTAGAGAAGAATTAAAATTAGAACTTCTTCGATTCACATTTCTCAATTCCTAAGCCTGACTGGGAAACAATTTTCTCGTCTTGTTGGATGATTTGGAGGAGATTTATTGCCCTTTCCCATAACAGCACAAAAATTTTAAATCTTAAAAGTGTGCATGAACTGACAATATATTAAAAATTGTCTTTAAATCTATCACATTATTTCACTTTGATTTTAACCTGTGGGGTGTTTTGAATTATTAAGCCATTTCCACTTAAAAACAAATCAATTAGAAAATATCAAATCAAATAACATTCTAACATGCTCTAATAGTTTTCCCCAAAACAACCTCAATTCTTTGATTTAGGAAATTAACCAAAAATCAGCCCTGTTCTGAGAACTGAACTGGTTTTGATGAATCAGCATATTTCAGTCTGAAACAATTGGTCAAAAAATTCCCCAGTCTTCTCTAGTTTTCAAATCTTTGCCCCAGAAACTCCCTGCTCCCACTACCCACCTCATAAACTAAACAAACAACATCCTGCTCTTGAGCAACAACTTAAACAGAGTTCAAATAACCCTTTCTTTAATTAGAATGGCAAGCCCAGCATTTAGGTGGATCTTTGATAGTCTCTCATTATAGATCTGTGAATATCTAAGAATTTCAGTTAAAAAATAAAGAAGTGTTCCAGTGAGAGCTTCCTTTTTTTTCCCCCAAGGTCTCAGAAGCAAGAAAACTAAGAATACATGGGAAATCTAGAAAAGGAAGAAGCTGTTCTACTAATAGACTCCATCTTCAAACACACTTTTCATTTTGTTTTAATTCTGGACTTCCCATCCAAAACAAGTGATACCACTACACAGAAGCACTACACATCTGTATTAAACGAAACTACCATCATTAAAGTTCATTTTCCCCTTTTTTCCACACAGCTCTTCATGATAGTGATCTGTTCTTATTTACATGGTTCTCGTAGCATTGTGAAGAGAGTGGAGGAAGGTGCTTCAACTTAGTTCCATGTGGACAAACAGCCGCATCACTAGAAACACCATCAGAATTACCTCCCTTGGAGAGAAGCCACACTCTTAAAAAGGGTTGTGGAGCATGAAATAGCTTCTCATTCCTTTGAATGAAGGATCCCTTGATATTTTTAGGGCAAGATGAGGGAGTCCTCTACAACCCTGCCTGTAAGCACTCTGTAGATAAAGGAAAGACCTTGTCACCACCAAAATGTAAGGAAGAGCACTTATTTTCCTCCCTTGCCACCTGCTCCTTGCCTAAGTTTTATACCTCAGTAAATGTCAAACCCCACTGAAGCGAGTCATTTAATACTAATGGAAGACTTCACCTCCCAAATCTCAGAACTCCTTTTTGAATCCACCCTTGGTGAGGTGCCCTCAGCACACTGTCCATCTGAAGCAATAGTGTGCACACACACATATATGTGTACATGTGTGCATGTAATCTCTGGTAATCATGATGTGTACATAATAATTATAGTTTGTCTCTCAACAGGTCCTTTTAAGGCTTTTTACAAGCATAAATCCATTCACCCTTAAACATCCTTTTAGTGTATATAGGAAAGGAAACTGATTTACTGAGTAGTTACACAATCTGTCCAAGCACACTAAGGATGCAACAAATACAAGTTGGGTGTTCTGGCTCATTATGCCTGAAATCTAACTGCTAGGCATGCTTCTCATGCCTGTTTCTCTAGGCAGTTGCAGAGTTCATTAACATTTTCAGGAAACACATAATCCGAATTGTCAAAAGGATTTTCCTGCAAAACTTGACTAGAGAGAGAAGAGGAAGGAGGCTCTTCTTTCATGTGCTTGTATCTCAGCCTCAATTTTCCTGTCCTAATGGTATTCTCAGAGTTCAAGGAGAGAGAGAGACAGGTTGCTAAGCTTTCTGGATCCTCAGCCTAGCAAAGGACAGGTATCTTCTTACAGCTTCAGGTGTTCAGTGATAAGTGGAACGTTTCGTGTTATCTACATTTACCAGTGTCAGGTAAGAAGGTCAGAGGTTCTGTTGCAGTTTAAAAGCCCTGCTTTCACAGCAAATGCAAACGGTTAGGCAACATGTTCAAAAAGTAACACCAGGTGGGGTAGAGAGAGGAGAAGGGAAATGTGGTCAGGACTTAATAAGGTTCTTTTCAAATTAAGCGTTCCAGGCAGCAACCATTATCATTGCATTGCTACCTGCAGTGCATTCAATTCAACCACCATTGCTCTGCAGCTCCACCTTTTTTTTCTGACATTATGTTTTTCTCAGACGATGACTCTTTATTTCTCCATACAGCGCAGTGCAGATTTTCCAAGAAAAACTATCTCTGACCCAAGTCTTGGCACTTAGGAATAAATGATCAAAAATGAGAAATACAGCATCCTATCCCAAGCAAAACCAACTGCTTCCAGCACGCACTGAAAGTAGCTCTCTTGACACAGTACAGTGCCAATAAATCAACAAAAGTAGAGTCTACAGTTTTGGGCAAAGAAAATCTAACAAAGTTAAACATCCTGCATGTGTTCTTTATTTTGAAGAAAGGGAATTAAGGTAATTTGTAAAATTTGTAAAAACTCCATTATTTTCTACTTAATGTTTCCACTGAATCACTCTCCAGAGTGTATTATAAATTCCCCAAACCAAACACTTGTGGCCTAGACCTTCTTCACTTACCCTAGTCAAGAATATAGTTTAGGAAAGAAATTACTCAAGAATGTATGTATGTCACACACCACATGAATGTATGTCACACACCACAAACACAATAGTCACCGAAGGTAACACAGGTTGTAAGTAAACATTGTTGCGCTCCACCCAGAGAAAGGACCTGCAGGACTTTCCTCCACCTATCCGCATATCAATGAACTTAGAAAGAGAGTCCAATGCAATGCTTCTGATGGGAAGGAGAGAAGTAGCAAAGAATGAACTAACTCCCTTTAATATTAGTAGGAATTATGCATTCTCTCAGAAAGCAATCCCATTATGCAGAGAGCTGAAGGGAGCTCTTCAAAATGCTAGTTCCAGGGCACGAGACTGTCACCAAGGCTTTCCGTCAAGATTCTTGTGTTATCTAAGTTTGTACCTCCATTACATAGGATGAGGCCCAGAAATTTTTCAGAAATGGGGAACTTCTTACTCTAGTGTCCTTTTTTTCTTGTTTATTTTATTCAGCTTCCCTTCTATATTATACATAGATTTCTGGAAACTCAGCATGAGCCCTGATGTGCAGCATGTGTGGCAAAGTATTGCCTAAGAATCCAAGGATAACACAGGTTGGAAGGTCTCCAGTCCAACCTCTTGCTCTAAAGATCTCCAGTCCAACTTCTTGCTCAAACCAGGGTTAGCTGTGAGGTCACCTGACGGCCAGGTTTCTCAGGGCTTTGCCTACTTCAGTCTTGAAAAACTCCAAGGGTGGAGACTGCATAATCTCTCTGGGCAACCTGACTCAGTGCTTGACTGTCCTCATGGGGAAAAAGCTTTTCCTTATATCCAATCTGAATCTCTCATTTCAAAGTATGTCCATTGTCTCATTCTGCCACCAGGCAGCACTGTGAACAGCCTGGCTCCATCTTCCTGATGACCTCCTTGTACGTGTTGGAAGGCTGCTCTTAGGTCCCTCAAAGCCTTCTCTTCTCCAGGCTGAACGCACCCAGCCACCTCAGCTACTCCTCACAGAACATGTGCTTCAGCTCCCTAATCTAATTACATCAGACTGTGATTTCTCAAAACGTAAAAAAGTTATTTTAATCATTTCACATGTTCACTGAAGAGATGGAAGGCCAATAACGTCACCTTTCAGACTGTGGCATTTCCTAGGTTACACATGAGGGGCAGTCAAATGTAGTAAGGGTCACAGAGAGGACCTGATGAAATGATGCAAGCAGGTGAATCAGTATCAGGAACGCCTGAGTATGACTCTTACAGAGCTTGGTCTCCAAGGAGACTCAGTGACAGTCACAAGGAATTGTAATATACACATACATATATATACACACACATACACACACCTGCTTATATATATACACACACACATCTATATATTCATACATACATATATAGATATGAATATATATATATATATATATATATATAAAAATATGTAAGTAATATCCAGACAGACACCGGCATGATTTGTCAGGCTTAACCTAAGCACAAGGGCCAGGAATTCATAAATGTTATTTGAGTCTTTCTAAAGTCCCAGGTCTGTGACTTCCCCCAGCTTTCTCTCAATTCACCAATTTTAAAAGTGGGAGTAACATCACTTGGCCCATCACAGGAATTTTCCATATTAGGACTGGTGCAACACTTTGAAAATTTGAAGTGATAAGTAGTGGCTTAGTCTGTGCACCTTAATTCAAGGCACAGAGAGTGAACAGGGAAGTGTATCACAATTACACACTTTTTTGACCATTCCTGCACTACATGCACAGTAACAGAGCAGTGATTAAACATGCAAAACCCCATCCAACATGCACTGGATTCAGTATAAAGCATGGTAAATCTTCTCACTAGCTGCACAAAATTCCTGGACACAGAACTTCAAAACAGAGCTCCTTTCATGAAACTATTCTCCCTCCCATAGCTCCAGTGCATGCAGTGAAACTCCAAGCAGTATTTAAGCAGTGACTGTACATAAGTATGCTTCCTCACCATCAAGTCTGCAATGTCCAGGAGCAAATACAGGGCAGGTTGTGGTTCCTTTCTCAAGGAGGTATGTTAGGACAGTAGTGACAGCAAAGGCAGGAGTCTGAGACCATGCAGGACACAGAGGCCTCCTGAGGCAGAACCACCCTAGCTTTCAGTGAAATATCCCATGCCAGTTTTGAAGCCCTGCCCTTGGCAGGAGACAGAACAAATCAGGGCAGTAAAGTCGTCCACCACATTTCTGTAAGAAACTACACATCATCTTCTTGTACAGCTTTTGCACAGCACCGCTCCAATCCACAACTGGAAGGGGATGTCTTTAAGACACTGCAACATTGACTGCAAACACTGACCTTCCAGAAAACCTTTCCAGGCACAGAGCCACTTTTATTCTCCTCCCCTGAAGATTAATGGTGTGAGGCCTTTCCTCTGCTTCTTATGCACTTGTGAGTTATGGGCTGGGTTTTTGTATCCCTTTGTCTCCTATCTATGATGTGGAAGAAAATAATGTTTGCTTTCTATTTGTTACTCACTGTTGCAAAAATGAGAAAGCATGGTAGAAACAGTCATTTAGGACAACACGAAAGAGTTGATTCTTAAGCCTGTATTTTACATACCAACAGGGCCTGAGGCCAGTCTCACTCCTCTTGGCACATCTTGTGCTGCCATTAACACCTGGTCAAAATGTGGCAAGTTTCGAACTGAAAGATTTTACCTGCTCTCTTGGTGGGCGAACCACCATGTAAAGACAGCAAAGGAGGCCGAGGGTCATTTACTAAGTCCTCCTTGATACTGATCAATTCAGAAAAAAAGCATAGAAGAAACTACTCAAATTGCTATAGCACAGATACACTGAGCGTAAGAGTAGGAAACTGCCTTTATGGTATTTGGTGATGCTGTACGTTGACAGCTGCTGTCAAGCAGTTATGACTAAGTGCTTCTCACACAAAAGCTACAAGTACCTTAGGAGAAAACCTGTGAGAAAAGAGCAAGGAAGACGAAGAGGTGGCAGACCAGTCCAGCTGTTCATTTGCAAGCAGGTTCAGAGAGAGTAACCCTCTCAGGGGCCCCTCAGGACCTCTTTGCCAAACTCAGTGGGCACAGAATCCATTCTGTACTCATGAGCAAAATAAATAATGAGATTACATATCTCGGTCCCTACAGGTTCCCAAGCAAACGTAGTGGGGTTGGGAATGGCATTGCAGAGGGTACCTGTTGGAAGCAAACAACCCCTCCGAAGATAGTATATGCTGTCTCTTTAGCCTATACAGTTGGGCTCTCACGATAAAGCTTCCACTGAAGACCACTAAAAGATGCTGAAAACCCAGCTTTGAAAAATGTTGCCAGAATAGGATGCTGGATGAGGCAGGTAACAGGTCTGATCTGGCATAACAAATCCTCCATAGCAACCAAAGGGTTAATCCTATGAGACAGACCAAAAGGATCCTTGCTGCTGCTTCCTCCTAGAACAGTAACCCACTAACTTCAAAGTGAAAGTTGTGCATTTTTTCACATTACAATGGACTGGTGCAGAGGTATACCTGACACGGTCTCTTGTCCTTTCCAGCTAAACGGCCATCTCATTTCTTGTTTCCCTTCTTCACTGGGAGGAGTGGGAGAAAAAGTGGTTAAATCCTCAGAGCTGCGGTACCCATTTAATCTCTAAAATCCCAACCACACAGAGTGGTCTCCACCTCTCACACATAAACCTCAGGTCAGATGCTGGGATACAAACATCACCAGCTCTAGCATTTATTACCAAAGCTCATACCCCTTCCTCCCACTGCAGTCCTTTCCAGACTCTCTCCATCACTTTTCCACACTGGGCATGGAAAACAGGCCCTGCTGTTGGTCTTCTAGATCTCAGCCTTCTCCTCTAGGAAAATCCGAATGCTATGCCCAAGGATATTGCACTGGGCCCCGCAAGCTATCCTCTCCTCCAAGGAACTCTGTGATTTGCTAGCTGCCCTCAGGCTCTTCACCTGATAGTGTACACCCATCCAGCTACTTGCAGGAACCAGGACCAGTGGTAACTGCCAGCAGTAAGTTCTTTGGGTCAGAGACTACACAACAATTAGCGCAATGACATCACAGCCTAGTGGGAGCTATTTATAATATTTATAATACTGTTTTTTAGTTAATAATAATTTTTAAAGGAACTAACTAAAGGAAATGTCTTTCACTGGTATTACAGTGAATCTTACAATCTTTCTCTTCCTGTCTTCATTTCATTTCTGTCCTACAAAACATTATGATACCTCTTTTTCTGCCTTACCACGTTTCTTTCTAGTTAACCTTCTCTATTTACACTCATTTTTCTTCCTTTCAGTCCCTGTTTTGTGTTTCCTATCCATTTGTCAATGCATCTTCTGTCCTTTTGCCAGTCACTTCCCCATGCAGAGATTTCCCTAGCAACCTCCTTTCAGTAAAACATTTCTGCCTTAAAACCCAGGTGGTGATCCTATCTGCATTTCCTTGTGCTGCCACACCTTGTAACCAGCCTTTACATCTGTATTCACATCATCCACAGGGCTTGAAGGACTGCCTCTGCCACCACCACAATACTCTTCAGTAGTAACTGAGGAGAACAACAACACACGAAGTTAAATCTTGGAAGAGTCCCTATTATAATTACAGGGAAACGAAAAGTTTAGTAAGGAAAGAATCTGCGTATATCTTACTCTGTCAGATGGGAACACCAGTTTCTTCAGAGCAAAATGTTACAAACTTTTAAAAAGATCAGTTGCCCTCATACCTGCAGTCCTTTCCTCTGACTTGTTCTCAAATTGAAGCAGCACAGACATGTAAATACACACCCAGGCGCGCACATGTGCTTTCTTTCCAGTCCTTCTCTTGGCCTGCTTCAACTGTGGCAACTCACCACTTCACTTTCTTGGAGGTTTGCTTAACTTCCCCCCATCCCACTTGCAGCTTTCCAGGAATTAAAGAAATAGGATATCCTAACAACTAGAAATATTTCTATTTTCCTCCACTAAAAATAACACCAGTTCAGCAAAAACTGACAGCATTAAGCCTGGAAGACTGGCTAGTCACTCTGGTGGAATGTCCCTGGACTCCTCAAAACAAAGGATTAAGCTGCAGGAGAAGAGTCTTCTTAACAATTCCACAGTGTTATCAACTACCTTAAAACTACCAGAAGACAGTTTTCAGACATCCAAAAGGCACAGAAAATCTCTAACTTAGACCAGAACTCAGATCAGACACAAAGAAAGATATGAAGTGAAATTAAGGTACAATACTGCTGTGAGTCGCAATACTTATATACTTACACTTATATTGAATAAATACTTATATTGAATCAGAGTTGATTTTTCTGTTTTAGTATAACATACTTTGCTCCATTTTAAGGGACACTTCAGGTGTTCAAAACACCCCATAGTACCTGGATCAAAAGGTGATAAACTAGACTGGGTGTTTTCTTGAGTGTGTTTTTTCTTTTTTAAATCAGCTATTCCACCACTTCATAACTGGATGCCTTTGGTTACTGGGCAATAGCAAAACTGTGCAATGTACACAGAAAATCAGAAATATTGAGTTAGCAGAACAAGGGAAGTCTGACACAGGGCCACCCTCTGAGCATCATCACTGGCAACATAGGCTGGGGGGAATGCCCTTTGCACAGAGTTACTGTTTGCGTTGTATAGAATAGCTGTTTGCTAACTCATGTTTAAGTACCTCTCTAGGCAAAGAGCAAAAGGACATGGTGGCCTTCGCACAGAATTTACATGTGATGAGAGGGAAACGATATAAAATAGGGGGAGAGACAGCTGTTCTTCAAACAACTGTATTTTTCCAGGTCAAAAAGTAGCTGTACCTACTTTTTGACCTGGTACCTAGCTGTACCTAAGGCACACAAGTGGCTTAGAGTATACGTGGAAACAAATTCTGGCTACGAATGAAATGAAACCTGTGGGTGAGGGTGTTGTTCTAAATCTGAACAGCTTACTATTGCAGTCCGATACGCAGAGCATTGGCAGAATTCACCCAAGCATTACCTTGACACAGGCACAGATTTACTGGGGGAAGAGAATGGCATTTAGGGACTGCCCATTAACACTACTTAGTGAGGCATCTGAGCTCCGTCCCACGTGATTCAGGACAGCTCTCACAGCTACCCCACTCTGATCATCCCTGCAGACCGTCCTTATGCTTTCTGGTGGATGCAGTTCCTTCTGTTGCACGCCTCTCCTCACCTGTTTCAATCCATGCATATATCTCCCCAGTAGCCATCTGTAGTGCCACTGTGAACCTACCAGCAAGTGCTGGAAACATCCAGTAGTATAAAGAAGCAACTGTACATTTTCTTTTGCCTTCCTATTTGAGATGGGTACTTGGATTCGCATTGTTACCACCTTTGATACTGATACTGATACAAATACTGGGCAGACATGTTAACAGAAGCTGCTAATTGTTTTACTGCAGCAAGGTTCTCAATAGGAACCACACAGTCCTAGCTGTTTCATTTTAAATATGTCTGGAAGTTTATTTGTGAAATTTAGAGAAGTTCTCCACAAACACCTGCGTCCTCTTCCCACAATTCCGGACCCAAAACAGCGTTGAGACAGAGGGCTGAGGCAATCCCAGTACTTTAGTCCCATTAGTAAAGGCAATCATCTAGGTCTCCTTGGTTGTGTTGCCAATATTTGTGTTTCAGCTCCAAAGATCTCTCAAAAGTTAGATTTATAAGAACTCGAAGGTTGGTATATAAAGCAGCACCTCAGAGCTTCCTCCTGACTGTCAAAAGGTGTGTTAATACCTAGGTAGTGCACTGAAAAAGATGGGCTTTTTCATATCTTTTAGCCAATGTGTACAGTATCCTGGAAACATCTACAGATGCCTGAGAAAGAGCCTAATATGCAATTGTTTAATCATTCTGTTGACCTACTGCAGCAGCCACTCCTGTGTAAAGCCAGGAATCCTGTGTAGAAGCCCCAGCATGGGAACACAGCGCGGATCAGAAGGCCTCCCTCCCTAGCGTCGTACACTACAGGGTCTGCTGCGAGCGGGGAAAGAGAGAAGGCAGGGCTCAGATGCCCATATGCCTCAGCTATACCAGAGCAGCATAAGCACCATGGCAATCAGATGCAACAGTATCTAGAGCCAAGAACCAAAACTGCTTCCCAGAAATTCAGAAAACAAGCAGATTCAAGTCACCTCCCCTGCCAGATTTTATTGAGGCCAAACGAGGAAAAGGCTCAAATAATCTATTCTAGTTGTACAATGAGTGTAGAGAAGATTAAGAAGGGAAGTTTAGAGGACACTGTGTCAGCTTGTTATATACCTGGTTACTTATCTCCTGCTGAAACTTCATTTAAGCAACTAACAGTTATCTGGCACACAACAGCTGGACATCAAGAATTTTAACCACATCTCCCTGGATTTTGATAGCATCTAGCTCAGCTGCAAGTGCTAAGGCAGGTACTGGGGCCTTTGATATATTTAATTTTGAAGCAAAGCATCTCTTTGCCTTCTCATCAGGATTCAGATATCCTAGTGCAGAGCATGAGGAGAGGACAACCATCTTACATAGAAGTGCTGTCAGCTGCCTTTCATTACAAATAATAACTTAGAAGACACATCTACACGTGATCACAGGAGCAGAGAGAGCGCCACACGGAAGAGCAAAGGTCACCCATGACAGTGAATCTGAGATACGACTAGAAAATTCATCCCATAAAGAGTGACCTAGCAAGAGCTAGAAGTATAATGCTTCCTCTAGTCAAATCAGACCGCTGCAGATCTCCCGGTGTCAACCCTGCCAGTTCTAACCTACCCCCCTAACCGAGCAGTAAGTAATAACTGTAACAATAGCTAATTCCGATTTTTGCCTATAGAAGGAATTTGAATATAGGTTTTACCTCTTATCCAGTCTGAATGAGTGTCCTATGAATAGACATTGAAGACAGCAAGTTTCCTAACTGCATGTCCATTAAACAAATCAGCATTAAGCAAAGTTTGCATCCACTCATGACTTTTAGCACTGATTTAGCACTTCACAACCATTAATCTCAAACTGCTCTTCAAGGAGGAATATGCAGAATTTTATCTGTCTTTGCACAAGGAACCACAGGGATAAAATGGTACAGAAATTGGCTAGAAACATACAGAAATCAATTGGGTGTAGGCAGAAAGTGAATGCAAGTCTCTGCACTACCAGTCTGGATCATGCCATTTCCTCTGTGTAACAGCCAGAGCCTATGTTTAATAAACAGGTTGTCTCAGGTTGTTGCAAGACCTGGGTGAACTGGCACAGAGATTTCCCCCTAGGGTTGACATGAAGGAGCAAATGTTGCAAAGAACAAAATAAAGCTTTGGTTTATTTAGCCAGCAATCGTAATTCCATCTTGCATTTCTGGGTCTCTTATTTCGAAACTTCTCAAGGCCTTTCTTGCAACAGTGCTAAGTAATGTGTGACTGCCAGAGCCCTTGAAACATAAAAAAGGCCACACCAGGTCAGACCAAAGGTCCATTTAACCCAGGATTCTGTCTCAAACTACAGCCAATAAGGAATCCCTAAGGAGGCCCATAAAAATATGTAAAGCATATAGTGATATTTCCGGCAGAATATATTGATACAGTCTCCCAGCCTCTAGCAATTTTCAGTTTGGATATCTTAGTATTCACTAGCCCTTGAAGGATTTTTTGCTTCTGTGAAGTTGACACTTTCTGCACTTTAACACTCACTACATCCCTTTGCAAAGAGTTCTACATATTTATTTAATATTTTGTGAAAAGTACTCCCTTCTGTTCATTTTGAATCAGCTTCTTGATAGTCTCACTTGATGTTTTAACTTCTGACTTCAAGAGAGGGAGTGAACATTCATCCCCCATTTGCCTCTTCCATGATGCTCCTGATCCTATACATCTCTCACACATCCCTCAGGAATCTTTTTACAGACTGAAAAACTCAAATCAATTTAATAATTCTTCATAAAGAAGCTACTCCATGCTTTTGATCATCCTCTCCTTCTCAGTACCTCTTTCGAGTTTATTGCATCCTTTTTAAGAAAGAAGGCCAAACTGTTCACAGTATTCAAGACAGAGCAGACCATGGATTCACATAGTGTCATAATAATGATGTTTGCTTTCTATTCCTCTCAAAATAATTCCTAACAGTCAATCTGCCTCTTTCTTTCTTTACTTTTCTTTTTTCTTTTTTTCTTTTTACTGAGTTACTGAGTATGGCGCTAAATTTTAAAACTACCTATTATAACTCCAAAACATGTCTCTTCAGTGGCAATAACTAGTTCTAAGCCTGTTGCGGTATATGTTAATTTGGGATTGTTTTTCCCCACATGTATTAATTTACATTTACCTAAAATGAACATAATCAGCCATTTTAATCAGGCTAATCATTCACTTTCATGAGGTCTGTCTTCAGTACTTCACAGTAACCTGATGCTTTTTTCAACCTGGAATATACTCAGTATTATCAGCTAACTTTGCCACCTCCTTCTTCACCTTCTTTTCCAGGTCATTTGCAAATATCAGGTGGCGCAGGCCCCAGCACGGATCCAGCAGAGCCTCCACAGGTGACCTGAGAGGACTGACCAGTTGTTCCTAGCCTGTTTCCTGGGTTTTAACCAATTACTGTGCCACTAGACTTCCCAAGGCAGTTTAGTTTCTTTAAAAGCTTCTAGAGAGGAACACTATTTAAAGCCATTTGGTAAACGCTGTGTTTGCTGAGGGGGAGTGGGATCCTGGCCACAACTGGAGGAAGGCTCTAGCCCCCAGCTGCAGGCACCAGTCCCATCCGTCCTATCCCTGCCAGCAGGGAGCGGAGAAGCAGGACTGGTCCTCTCCCCGTTCTCCATTCCAGCTCTTCCTACCTTTTCCTTCCCCATAGCCAGAACAGCACTGGCCTTGGCCCCTTAGCCTTGGAGTGCCAAAATGCAGTTTTGCTTGCAATGCCAGGAAGCCTCAAGTAACTTTAGAGTATAGGCATCAGCAACTCCAGAAAGCACTGGCACAACCAAACCAGAGTAGGTGATGCCTTGTGTAAGCATGCTGAAGAGTGATTTTGCAATATATATATTTCTATATTATCATATAAATGTGCTACTCAGCTCTAGCCTACTTAAACCAGAAAAAGAAATGTCCCACACAAACACTGTTCCCCGCTTTGTAGCTACAATCCTATTATGAAGTCACTTTTATCACCCATCAAATAATCTCCACCTAAACGAAGGTGCCCTCATCCCAGGGCTCCATTTAGCGGTATCTTGGAACAAATAAGGATTTTCATGCAGTTCTATAAGCAGGGTGCTAATATCAGTCATGACAATCAGCTTTACTGTAGTACTATATATTTTATAAATACGTAAAAGGAAACATTGAGTGATAGTCAGAGCAGGCCTGGCAGAGACCAAAACTATTCCATGTAACTCCTAGGTAAATGGCACTTCTTATGGGTCAGCTGCACTTCTGGCCCCTCTCTGGTCTCTCTCTGAATGTACCCCCGTACAATGCACCTCGGCAGCGTGAAAGTCCATGGATTCCCCGCACTGGGATCGGGTTCCAGCCTACATATAAACCCTTGCACATTGATCCATTCTTACCCACCTCAAGTTTCTCTCCCTCTTGAGAAACCCCTACAGAAGTAAATACTGAAGCCAATAACAGCTTTCCTTAAAAAAAGCGTGGTTTAACTGTAACAGTAGAAACAAGGCAGAATTCAAAAGAAAAAAAGATTTTGAAATAAAATTTGTTTGTGCCTACTCTAGCTGAATTCTAATCTTCTGGGATGACACAACAGCAGGTATACCTGTATGTCAGTCTGGTCCCTGCTAGTTACTACCCAACGGAGCACCATTTTATCCAGGGAGAGTTCTTCCCCCTTCCTGTTTGTTGGGCTTTTTTGACTTTGTTAATCCAAAACCATTTTTGGATTAACAGTGGAGACTTCTATGCCAGCTGCCCCATTATTTCTATGTAACACCACTTGCAGTCTCCATTTATGGATTCCGTAGGTCTTGGTTTTGCCGTCCTCATTTTTTTGTATCTTTATTTTCCAAAAACAAAAGCAAGTTATTAAACTAAACTCAGAAATTATGCAATAAGCATCCTTCACAGACAGCAAATAATGAAGAGCATATACAGCATGCAAAAACATTGCAGAGGAGCTCCAAATCTCTCACTGGGAAGAGGAAAATTTGTGAATAGCACCATCCTGAAATGGTTCAGTGAAGCTAAGAAGCGGTTAAAATGAACTTCTAGATAGGAAGGTACTGGGAAATTAAAGGCCATTGGAATCTGCCTTCAGCTGCTATCTCCAGACTGCTCTTTACCAGCTCTAAGTATGGAACCCTCCCGGGTGGGCAGAGCTTATCTGACAGAAACGGTTCTGCAGGTATCCCAAACTGGGAAGTAACTACCGTTCATGGTAGTAGGGCACAAACGGATCATTTGAAAGCAGAGGGAATTAATGGTACACTTGGTATTAACATATGGATGAAACATTGCTTTAAAAGTTCAAACAGCAACTGTCAGCTGAACAAAGTTGGCACAATGGTGACAAATGAGTTTTGCAATTGTGCTATTTTTACAATGTAATACAGATACTGTATAAAAGAACAAATGTTGTGTATATGTTCAATGCCAAACCTAAACAGTGTTGTTATGATGTGATTAAAATGTCACCATCATTACTTGCTGAAAAGAGTTTTATTTTTCTCCCCCAGCAAGTGTTTTTATTACTGGAGCTTTACCAGACATGTTTGTGAGAAAGAAAGGTGAAGGAATAACCCAACTCAAATATTTAAAAGCATTTAACCGTTCTGGCCCATTGACAACTGTACTCTCTCTCTCTGATTTTTAAGAGCTGCTGACGCCTCATGGAAAAAACTTTGAAAAACATGGTATTGAAAAACAATTTTGCCAATGTGTCATATTTTCTGTCTTATCCCTTCCTTTGCTCCTCACTAGTAGGAGAATCTACATGAAAACAGAACCTTGATTCTTTAGGTAGAGAAAATTTGGATCTGAGCTCTGCCAGAGCATGTGGGTGTTTGGATCCTGTCCATTAAAGAGAGGCATTCAACTGCAGATCCAGGCTCAATCTTCGAAGCTCACAATAAGTGCTTAGATCCAGGATTTTGTTCTGACCCATCCCTATTACTGAGAAGTCATCTGCTGCCCTGTCCTGCCTATTAAGCTATAGACTTCTGCTGAGGATCTCACAGGTGGCAGCTTATGTCAACATTTGCTGCCAAATGATAAGCATAGGGCTCTGCTGAATTCCCTAGGGGGAGGGAGATTGAAAATTTAAGGGGAAAAAAACAGAATTTTCTCTGGTAGAGAGGTTGCCTTGAAATTTGTCTCTCACAGTGACACAAATTTATAGACTTCAGTGAAATCATGCTGACTGTCAGTACAAACAAAACAGCAGAGTTTTTCAAAAACCTCGCTAAAACACACTAGGTGAAACAGACTGGTGTGTGCTGTTCTGGTGCAGTCCAATAGTCTATCTATGCATCACAAACGGAAAACTAAAGTTTTATAAAGCTGATTTTTTTTTTCACATTCAGTGTATTGGAAAAACAGATTTCAGTTCAGCCACAGAAGCTCCTTCTGCCCTGTAAGCATGGAAAACACAGATTTGCCCCAGATCTTCCACTCTGTGAATTGCTATGAGTGGAGGAGGACAAAGCAACCATCCTCAGTTCACAAAGACGCCAAAGTGGACATAATTTTTTCTTTTTTTAAAAAAATCACATTTCAGCTTGGCCTTGGATCTCATAACCCATTATTTAGCTACACTGGGCAGAGCAATGGAAATGCTGGATAGATACCTTCCCTGGGAATGTGCAGGAGGGCATATTTCTATGCGACCTTGCCCATCATTTTATCAAAACACTTCTCCCTTCACTGACATTCACCCCAAGGATGTCGAAGCAAAGCAAGAGAGGAAGACTGACACACAGACTTCCAGTCTGCTCCAAGAAAAGCTGTTCATCAGTGGATTTTTCCTCAGTGGTAAATCCACTGATGACTGGGATATCTGAGGAAGGCTGACAGATTTATAAGCATCCCAGTTTTGTATTTCACTGTTGTCAAGACACAAGACAAAAATATACATCTAAAAGTTTGACAGAAGTGAGCTGACACTTACCAAACACACTGGGAGAAAAAAGAAAAACACTACACCAGATAAAGCAGCCTCCAGATTTCTGAAGTGTCACCAATCTGAGCCCCTTGCAGTATCACATCATTGGACAACTTGTTGCATAGACTTCGAAGAGGCTACTTAGTTTGAGCAAAGAGACTAGAATTTGCCCCCACAGCACCAAGGTCCCTTCTGCTTAAAACTGGAGACAAGCAATAATTGCTAAATGAAATAAGGAAAAAAAAAAAAAAAAGAAAGACAAATCCAGGACTAATTCTCCACTGTCTTGCACCTCATGCAGTCATTCACATCTGGGCAAAGTGAATGTGAAACACTTCCAAGCCACAGAATTAATGATTTACACTCACTTCCACAGCATAAAGCACAAGATCGAAGGATCAGGCCTTTTCTTACAAACAAAGTGTCCTCGGTAATGAATGACGAGTGAAATATAGGATGTGTAATTCAACTTGTTTTGGAAAACAGTCAATTTAGAAAGGTTGCCATAAGACAGCAGCTGCTCTTTATAGAAAAATCTGCTTCTGAGTTCCCCAGGTTCTCCGGCCACAGCCTTGTCAATGACATACGGGGTGCAAAAGATTATGACCAGCTAAGGCCGTTAGTTTCCTTTCTGGGCAGGAATCCCAGCATAACAGATACTTATGCATACTCTGTCCTCATTTTATCTAATTACAAATATCTCTCTAGGGATGGGGAGGGGAAAAGAGGTTTGATCACTCGATTTTAGGTCACTTATGCAAGGGATTGCTGGGATATGCATTGATCCAAAGAGTGCTGTAATATTTTAAAAGTTCCTGGCCCTCTAGTAAAAAAAAAAATCATTTTTTCCTATTATATGAGTTGTTGAAACTGACCAATAAGAACCAGTTGAATCATATACTGCCATAAATCAGTACAAAGTATACAAAGTATATGGGAATGTTTAAAATGCCAAGACAGTATCATTTTTTCCTAAGCATCATCTGTAAATACATTCTTTCTTTCCTATATTATGCACACACACAAATATACACGTATTATGCATACACACAGTTTTCTCTGAACGGGATCTGTAGCATCAGAGTGGAGTAAAGTCATTTGAGAAAAGTTGACTTTGTGTTGCTCATTTGGGTCTTACTTAATGGCTGCAACTCTGATGAAAGACGCAACATTGTTATACATTGCTGAACTGTTAGAAACCACATCTGGGCATGGTCTATTTAGGTGAAACATTTTAATCTTTAGTGGAATTGCTTCTGCTTGCCCTAGATCAGAAGGGCTTAAAGTCTTCCGCAGTCCAAGAGAAGGCCCAAGACTGTACACTTCCATCACTATCACAAAGTTCTTCACAGCTGCTCTTGAGGAGCCCTCCTTAAGTCTGGGAGGAGTGGACAGTACAGCAGAACTTGGCAAATTTCTTTAAGAGAAAAATACAAAAATTATCCGAAACTTGTGCAGAAAGACTGGAGATGTTACTGGCTGAATAATTAAGTAAAGGACATCAGAATTAAGCAGGCACCCTTCGAGAATGGAAAACAGTAGTAATAGAAGAAAAATAGCATCTTAAAAGCATCAAGAAGCATTGCTATAAAGGAAGAACTGCCAAAGTCAAGAGTTAGAACTTGTGAAAGCTATCAAACAGTAGATATTCTTCAGACATCAAAATAAAAGAGCACAAAGAAATTTCAGCTGCTTTGCAGTGAGAAAGGGACATAGATAAAACACAATGTAGGTACAGGCTAAGAACTAAAGGAATGCTGTGCTTCAGTTTGCAGTGGGATGACTGAGGTCAAGTCACAAGGCCTGAATTTACTTCTGCCCAAGAACTAGGACATGAAACTACACAGCTACTAGCAAGTACTTTAAATACGTATAGCAAATCATGGACAATAACATATTTCTAAAGATAGTAAGCAAAAGAAAAATACCTATTTTTTAATTGTTCTAAAACCTTGCAAATTATTGCAATAAGGATAACTGAGCCTGAGTTTACTCATATCAAGTTTAAGAGCAATATAATCAAAGACATGATGGAACAAGGAAAAGGAAAAGATGCAAGAGTCATAGCTTATGCAAGGGAAACTTGACATCTTGCTTTGATAAGATACTGATATTGTAGATACCTATTTCTCATCAATTTGGACTTTCATAAAACATTTGATACAGTACTACATGAGGAACCACTAAAAATAGAGAAGAGGATTAGTACAAGAGTGATGATACGTTTGAAAAACTACAGAAAGATGCTTGGACACAGGGAATGTGGTCAGAGACAGTAACTGGCTGAAGGGAGGTTACTGCTGGAGTTCCAGAAAGGATGGGTCTAGAGACTGATCTTCTTTAATACCTTCATTAATGACCTTGGCACAAAAAGTAGGTGTGCTAAGGAAAGTCAGCCAGTGACACAAGTTCAAGGGACATCAAAGCAGTTAAGAATACTGGGGAAAAAAGAATTAGGTGGAATTAATTTAGTACAACTTTCAGTTAAAACCCTGGAGATCATCAGTTCAACAACAACAGAAGGCACAAGAAGAGACACAATAGTATCAGCCTATCACAGGATGACTATGAACCACCAGCAGGATACAGCTACAAAGAAACACAACGGCAAAGTACTCCCAGAAGAGGTAAAAACTAAAGTCACTGCTGAGGGCAGCAGTAAGACCTCATCTGAACACTCAGTACAATTCTCTCTACTCACATTCAAGAAAGTTGAGTGTGAGTACTCCAAGCTGGAGCACAGAAGATGGAGACAGTAACTACTCCAAGGATCAAAAGAAAGGAAAAGAGAGCACAGCTAGTTTGGTATATCAAAACTCAGGCTGAGAGGGCTTATGATAGTGTTGTACAAAGGCACGATAGTGGAGAGGAAGACATAGAGGGAGCAATACTATTTAAACTAACGACCTCATGCTGGCACCAAAACAAATGGATATAAACCGGTCACAAGTAGGTCTAGGCTAGGGATTAAAATGCTATTTCAAGCCATCAGAGCGGTGGGTTCTGGAACCCTCCCAAGAGGAGTAATGGCAACAAACAGTCCAAGTGGGGATTTAAGACAAGGACTTTTCAGTTTATGAAAGGGATTATCTGACATGGTACCAGGGGACTGGACATAAGACCCACGGACTCTGTTCTAAACCTACACTGCTATTAATTGAGCCTCTGTGGCCGATTTCATCCTTGTCTGCTCATTTGAAAGTACCCACAAAGGAACCAATTAGTGCCAACTGGGATGGGAGCTTTTACGATATAGTTACCTATCCACTAGAAACAGAACCAGGATCACCTACACACTCAAAGATATTAAAGCCTCTTGCTTTAACAGGAACAGCCCAACCTGAGTTCTGATGGTAGCAGAACGTGCAAGAAAAAAACACGTTCAAGACTCTGTTGTAGTCTCTCAAGTGCTTTGCCAGGATACCACTAGTGTCCGTGTTCAAACCCCACCTTCCAGCTACAGAGACGTGTGCAGAATTCCCTTCAGAGGTGCTCTACGTCAAACCCCACGGGCCAGCATCTCCAAGACACTCCAGCCTTTGAGAACTCACTACTGATTTGTTCAGTTGTGTTAGTCACCTATCCAGAAGAGACCTCTAGGCTGTGGGTGTTGCCTGGAACACCATATGAGAACCACTGGTCAGCTTAATAAGACCATTTTGACTAACAAAACCAAAATGCAAGAGAGGCAAAATGACACAAACCAAAAGAAACATCCAGGTTTACCAAAACCCACTCAGATTAAGACTGAAAATTGCATGCAGTCTTAGTATCAGTGCAAAACCTTAACACTCAGCACCTGAGTTGGCCCCTCTCAGAAAAAGTAGTATTTATAAAGACAAAAGCAAAAGGTCAAAGTCCTACAGCCCTGAAAATAGATGTGTCGGAGGGAAAAGTCTGACAGGTCCTGATTGATAACCATGCTAGAGGAAAGCTGCTGGAGGAAAACTGCTGCAGCAAAGGCTTGTGCAGGGAGTTACTGTTCCAAAACCCTGCTGCAGCAGAAAAGGCACATGTGGCTGCTAGAGCAGGAGATGGGCATGGTTAATTGACTGGGAAAGTTTTGCAGAGATGGAATTAATGCGAAGAGCTCAGAGCCCAGGCATGCAATTCTGTCACCAAGGGAAAGAACCATTCGGCTGGAATTGCAATCCATTTTCCGGTCAGAGCCTTTCCCAAAGCCAGCATGCTCACCCCTCATCTGTTCCTCCTCTTCCTCTCTGAGGGGTGTGTAAATCAGAAGGTAGCTGGTAACAACAGCCTAGGAAACAGCCTGCACTTAGAGGGCTGGCCAGATTTCAGCTTTGCAAGGTGTGTGTTGAGCAGTGAAAAATTCTGAAGATAAATCAGGAAATCAGCCCTTCCCTCTCCCACTCCAGCATTTTGTGGATATGCTAGTTTTGGAAACAAAATTACAGAGTTAATAGACAGGGAGGAGGAAATTTACTTTGAGATGTACTCAGCAGAATAAATACCTGAACCAGGTACATTTGCAAGCTAGAGGGATGAGGAATCTCAAAAGTTACTGCGGAATTGCAGCAAGAGCATGAAAAAAAAACAGGCCCAAACAATTATTTTTTCAAATTAAACTGGGCTGCAAAGGAGGATACAAAAGACAAACACAAACCACAGACCAGATGACATAGATGATCTTATGCAGCGACGTGCTGCCAATATTTTGATAAGCAGCACCCACAATCGTGTTCCTTTCAGCTTGTGTCTTAGGGTTACTCTCCTCAGGAAGGGAGGACCAGATCTGAAAACATGCTAATTTGTTTTGCCTTTTTAACAAATGGCAAACTTGCACACAGTTTTAAGTAGCTCTGTAAAATAAATCCAGTCAAACTGTTCTCATGCCAATGACTTCATTGAATTTGATGCATAAATGAAACTGACAATACTGTCTGCTGTGTAGCATGTATGTTTTGAAATGCAGACAGAGTATATTTTTAACTACTTGTCACTTGGTGTAATCTGGTTCATTTCAGAGGTAAAATGTTTGTATCCCAACAGTGTCTTTATCAGTTCTAGGCATAAACCACTGCCTTTAAGGATGGCTTAGCAATATTCATCAGCGAACTCCTTCCACCAGAATTAGGCAGACAGTCTCAGCTCAGTCTACCACCCTTCCCCCACGTCCCCCATGTCCCCAGTTTCAGTTTGGCTATGGCACTGCTACCAAGGAAAGCTTCCCATTCCCTTCCAACACAGCACTCAGCTTTGGTCTAGCGCTCGACACCAGAAGCAAGGCAACACGGCTTCTCTATCTCTGAGTCTCTCAGTGGTTCATGGTGTGGCCCTACCCATTCAGCATGTGTCATTTCTCCCATCAGAAGAACGGCAAAAATAACCACGCAAAATGGATTGTAATGCTTACTTTAAGCATGATTAGAAAACATTTTCCTGCTCTGGCATGGAAGTGATGTATGCTTAATATCACAAATAACAAATAGTTATCCCAATTCTTTTATCCTGCACCTCCTGCAATCCTCACTGTAGGATACGCAAGGAGAAAATTCCAGCTAGGAGAAGGTTTGTATAGTTGCTTTCTGCTCAATCTGAAGAAATCTCACTTGGGGGAGTTATTCGCAGTAGGCAAAGCGAGTCTTTTGCTGGTAAAGAGGGACTCTCATTTAGGCCTGTATTCATATACAGGAAGTTAACTACATTTTAACAACATGTAATTACATTAGCGCCTCCTTTACTCAGCCTGCCTTGCATGAGAGTCATACCTGACTGTGAAAATAAACCCATGACTTACCCACACCATACGACAAGTCAGAGGTCAGACTGAATTCGGTAGGCTCTGATCTGCCATGCTGTAACCACAAAACAAAGCTGCCTTGCCCTGCGCACTGACGCAGAACACAGAAGTGAGTCGTGCTCTGAGCACAGCACCACAATGCATCACCCAAAACTCCCCACCTTCCTCCAACACGCTGTGTAGATCATAGGGAGTCCCAGTCCAGAAGCCACTAAAAACACTCCTCTTCCTTCTGTTTGAGGGGCCTGAAATAAACATTTCATTTTGGGAAATGACTCAGGAAGAACACGTGAAGAAGCAGAGCAACAAACAACAAATAAGGTGGATATAAATCCAGATAAAATATTAAAATCATTAAAGGGTTGCTGCTCCCTGAAGGTTGGAAAAAACGAAGAGAGTTAATTAAAAGCAATCTCCACACAGTGCTGAGCCAGCCTGCCCTGATAAATCAACAGCTAGGACTGTGCTTGTAGAGGTCAATGGGGGAAGGAGGCTGGGAGGCGGGGGAGAGGAAAGCTAAGAGAAGATAAAACATTTAGCTGAGACTATCAACAAAAATGAACCAGAGCTGGTGACAGGAAACTGAGGGAGGAGAGAAGGGTTTCCCACATATTTCCCACCAAAACATTTTGGTTAGATTTTTGCCTGAGGAATGGCTGTTCGCAATCGACGTTACACCAGCTAGCCTGATGAAGTTACTCTTCATTTGTATCAGCATAGGAGAAGAGAGAGAGGTGACAAGTCTTCAGGGCTCCATTCTCCCTGTGGAGGTACTACCATCGCATTCATCCACGTGCCATTTGACCACTGAGGACTAACATCACCAAAATTAACAGAGAGGTACATCCTTGGTAAAGAAGCAGTTTCTAAAAATCAAGGTTTGGGAGTCAGTCAGATACGATGAAGCAGTAAAAGAAGCATCTCAGCGCTGCAGCTGAACCATACCTGAGGAGAAAGCTCACTGTGGAGTGCGTCCATCACCGACCCTTATCCATCACATCTCAAAGCCTCTTAACCTGCACCAGCCCAACTATAAGAGTTGCTGACCTCTGCATTAAAACCGTGCTCCTGATTTGTTCCACATTTCACATCAACAAGCATATGCTGATGAACTGAAAACTATAAGGATAGAGAGTCCATAAAAATCACAAAACCCTACAGTCTTCAAAACACCCTTTGGTAGTAAAAAAGAAAAAAAAGAAAGCCAAAGCAATTACGGTAAGCTTGTAGATACAAGTGGGCTCACGTTATAATTTCTGATATGGTACACTGGTGTATAATTTACTTGAATACTCAACGGGATAGCAGCCACAATCATTATGCATTTTTTATTCATGGTCAAGACCAAAGGAGTTTAGCAGTTAAACAGCTTTCTGAACCACTGTTTCCATTATTCCTTCAACAGACTGCATAGGTTTTAAAGCAATCATAAACATGAAATATATTTGTGCCCATCAGTGACTAACCACAATCTGTCAGGAAACAGTACTGGGGCCAAAATACTTGAAGAGTCACAAATCCATGGATTACTTTCCTCAGGTCTGGACCATTTTTGCAGGAAATGGAAATGTGGATATTATTTCTCCCTTGATGAAATATTTTGTGTCTCCATTGTAAGTTTCCCAACAGCAGAGTTCCCTGGATAGTGAACTATCCGGGATATGACCCCAGCCATTGCAATTTTTTCCTCCAGCTCTGTGACTAAACACACATTGGGCTGTGGATCCAGGAGCCTGCAAACATACTAGAAACTGCAAAGTTCCTAGAACCAGATCAAAAATTTCACGGCCACATGACATAAAGCACTGAACTAGTGTTCACTCCCTCTTCCAAAGCATGAAAAACCACTCAAAAATTTTGAAGAGGTAATTTTGTTCCAACCAGCATGATCTATTTTCCTGTGGCTAGCAGGGAGCCAACTCAAAGCATAACAGAGCATAAGTACTGTATTCTGCGTTTTGGCAGCAGTAGCATGCCCACATCTGATCAGATCAAATCTGCACTGCCAGCTGATACGGTAGGACAGACTGGAATTAACCAACATAGGACATGGCCTTATTTCACTGCTCTGCACCTGATTTTCTTTGCACTGTCCAACCTATTTAGACTTTCAAGACCTACAGGGCAGGAACCATTAAACCGTATGTGTGTAAAGAATCTAGCACAACATCTTAACTGAGGCCTCCAGGAGCCATTTAAATAACAACTTAATGATTGCCTCAACCAGGCTGCCCTTTATAACATGTAAAGGAACCAAAATGAGGGGGGATCTGGTGGAATCTGGCTGGGGAAGACACTATAAATCACGTGGGGTTCCTTTCCTTTGCATAGTTAGATTTAATATGTATGCTACAGTTGACATTTGATGATCATTTATAAAATTATCGGAAAGCAATATCAGATGGGTATGAGGACTGATGCAACTCACAGTGTTGTGCAAATGGACAGATGACCCTCACTGAGGTTGGATCAGTTCTTTCACAGGGGACTGCAATTTTAAATGACACTTCCAGCCTTTCTCACCAGAAGAATAACATTGATGCAGTGTATCTCCATCAGCACCTAAGCAGGGGACCTTCTCCCAGCTAGAGCTCAGCAGAATGCAAAATCAGTGACTCAGGATTTGGCAAGCACATGCTGCTGATCACAGCCACTCAGTGCACACTCATCAGTACCCATCCTTGCCCTGCTCCTGGAAAGTTTCCCCTCAGATAGTGCTGGGGAGCCAGCAAAACCTCCCATGCAGCTGGAATTGCAAGTCCCTGACCGCACCCAGCTCAGGCAGGTAACCTGAAAACTGAGACACATGCTGACATACTCCTGCTAGTCCCATACTGGAGGAGATGGCAGTGTGGGAAGGATATTTGCCAGCAACCATTAAGATACTGCAGTATTCTTTTTTGAGACATCTGCTGGGAATCTGTGATTAAAATACGCTCTGCTGGGAAATAAACCATATATAACAATTAAACAATTAAAGAATGTGTCATATTTCTAATAATTTAGGCTACTATAGAGAGATAAGAATTGTAAATAGTCAGTATTCAAGCACTCACTCATGCTCTTTGTTTATGTGTTACATATCACTCATTTTAGACAGTGAAAGTAGACTGGACAGTTTGTCTTCTCCTTTGAAAGGAAAATCACTTTCTGCTTCTCACATACTAGTCCCGTGTAATTGGGTTTGCTTCACAAACTGTAGAGAAGTCTTTAAAAAACAAAAAGAAGCACTTCCACCTGAAAAAATACGTAAAAAAATTAAGACACAATTTTAAAGTATGCTCTCTGCTAGATCACGTTTAGTGAGATTGCTTTCCTTAAAAGAAACAAAACCCCCTAAAATTGGGACCTATGCTAAAGAAGCAATTAACACAACTGAGTCTGTGCATGCTGGGCAAAACTTCCAGGTAAAAGAGCAGTACAGTCCTAACAAAGCCCTCAGAACAGGCCTTAAGCAATGTTGCCTTGGTGCTGCTTCTCTGTACGTGGGAGTATGTCACCCAAACCAGGGACTCCTCAGATCAGAGGTCTGTCTGGCCAAGGGAAAAAAACCTTAGCTTCCAAAACAGATTCATTCTTCCCCTGCAAGTCCTCAGGGATAAACAATGCAGGGATGGCTCTTGCTCAAGGCAACATCACATACAGACAACACAGTGATGAGCCCAGAATAAATACCAAGATAGTAAAACTGATCTACCAAGCAAAGAAATTCAGCTCTGACATGAAAGACAATCCAGAGCAAGAAAACACCAGTCCGAGCAAAAGGCAATTCTAAAAAGCACATTATTCCCAGACAGTAGACACCTTGGGATGTCTCATTTCTGGATACCAGAGGTATGGCCGACTGTCATGAAGTGCAAAAAGCAGACATACAAGCTGGACAAAGTCTGTTTTTCAGAGCAACCTCAGAATACAACACTTCTGGTTTTAAGAAAGCAGGCTACGCAGAGGCTGAGCCATGTTGCCTTTACTACAATTCACCACAACTCAAACTGAAGACAGTACCATGTTTCACTTTGTGTTCTGGGCTTCTGCATGGTCTGGGTAAATTATTCCCATTTGGACGCTGTGACATTAGGATCCCAGTCCACTCGATATATGCTTGCCTTGAAATTATCCCGCCCTCAAAAAGACCAGATTTGGGCCTTTGTAGTCACCTTATATCCCATCTGAGCTAGTTCAATATTACTTTCACATACCATATATAATAGGTTTTAAAACCTTTTTTCAGTGACATTTTTATGACACAAGCTCCATCCATCCATACAACCAGACTGACTGTGAAAGGCTAGAACACCAACAAAACAAGATTACAAAAGCACTACAACAACTAATCACACACAAGTTACTCATGCACCCAGGCAAAACGCTGTAACTAGTAACGTCATTTATCAGACACTCCCCTATTCAAACCAGCATATCCTCAGGTCTTCGTATCTTGGCTTCCCCCCTAGACAACTTTGGGTTTTATGCCTATGTTTCCCTGTATACATACAGCAACATTCATCCATCGTTCTCTCTGAAGGCTAGTGGCGGGGTAGAGAAAAAAAGATTTGCCATGTTGACAACGGTTTTGGCCTGAAATGCATCACACTTTGTCTCGTTTATGTTTTTAAGTGACTTCAATGCCACACTGGACACTTCACAGAGATTTTGGTAAGTGATTTAATGAGTCCAACAACCCTATTAAACAGAAGAAAATTCCCTCTTGTAAAGCCCCATTAAAATCACCTTTGCATCACTTGTAAGCACTGAACTGGCAACCTAACTGTCCATCTGTCTTACTGCTTCCACCTGCTGGAAGAGGCACTGTGCATTATACTTTCACTTTAACATTAAAAACCAGCAACCAGACATGCTACAGCATACAAAAAAATCAGTCTTCGTTAGCACTTAATCACAATTTGGGGTTGATTCAAGGAAGGATAACAGGATATGGAACCTTTCAGCCTGAGTCTCCAGCTTGAACTGAAGCCAAGTTATCACTGACGAAATACTCTTGCCACCGGAGAACCCATGACCCACGCTGCTCTGTTGCCTACACGAAAGAAGGACGTGAGCGCAGACCATTTCTTCACTAACAGGTGTCTCATGCCACAGACTTCATCATAACGAGAACGGCCCACTGGTGGCCCACGGACCAGAGGTGGCTCTCAAGGCAAATTTTTCTGAGAAAGTACAGCAACTGGAAAACCAACCACTGCTGTGTGTTTGCAGGGGAAATGCAGACACAGAACAGGCCTGGTAGGGTTTACGAGGTCAGCTCTAGCGCTGCACGCACAAGATTGCATTGATCTGGTCCCCAAACAGCTGGCTGGGAATAAGTGTCCCCAACCACACCAAAGCTGTCCAACAATATTGTCAGCAAATAAGTGACTTAGCCTAGCAATTGAGACTAAGTTAGCCCTTTCATCCCGGAGGCAGTCTTAAGCAAGAGAAAGGGAAAGCACCAGCACTGCTACTCAGAGGCCAAACCGTTCAAAGGCAAGCGCTCCACTTGTGAACATTCAGGCAGAGCGCTAAAGCATGAGGGAATCTCACATGCAAAAAAGGCAATAGCTTAACATATGCTCCAGTTAGTATGTTTAATTGACAACCTGAAATAAAAGTCAGCTGCGGGAGTAAAGACAGAGAAGGAGTGGGGGAATCAGCTCTTCTGCTAGATAAGTCTTGGTAAATTACAAGATCTTAATTACATTAAATGCATTATGGTACCATATGCCCATCACTAATAAGGCAGAGATGGAGGAAATGTGACTAAATGTTAGGACTGGAAGTTGAATTGCTGAATTCTAGACTTGGTCTTTGAATTAGAAAGTTTCTAACTACTTTGTCTTAGTTTAGCCAGCCATAAAACAAAGGCAATAATCCTTTCTCCACAGGGCTGTTGAGAGGTTTAATTAATTAATGTTTACAAAGTCCACTGAGATTTCTGACTGACATTTTAAGTCATTCACAATACTTTTTTAACTCTGTTTGTTTCCTTTACTGCATTGCTCAAATCTCTCTCTATTAAGATATCCAAAAGAGAAAAAGATGGAAAGTAAAACTATGTAGATAGATACACTGGCTACCGGGAAAAACAACCCAACAAACCTAGCATTTCAAACCTACTGCTGTCCCATCAGAGGTGTCTGAATATTATTATTTTTTTTTTTACAGACCAAGAAAAACGTGTTTATCCAGACACCTGCTGCCTTTCCCTTGCAGATCTGTTAAATCTCTGATATTTTTGCCTTCAGCACCATGTTGGTAAACAACAAGGTATTAAATGGCAGAAATAATGGGCAGTTGTGTCAGATTGACTGGGTCACCAGAGGAAGTGAAGAGGAGATGAGCAAAGGGATGAAAGCACCAAAAGACATTCAGCTAGTGAGAAAAGAGAGAGATGCAGAGAAAGAGGCAAGCTGAATGCAAGGAGTTGTCGGTCATTAATAAGGGACTCCATGGACTGAGCTTACTCTATGTAATGCATTCCCATGGATGCTCAGGTACACCAGAATACATTATCCCGAGAGGACCAGCCTAGCACGAACAAGGCCACATATGTGTCCAAGTGCCGGAGAGAAACTGAATATTGGACACACTTAAATGCACAAGCACACACAGGGAGCTGCGTGATACCTGAGCTAGGATTTTTCAGTCTCTACATTGTCCCCCATCTCAGAGCAAAACCTTTGTGTGGCCAGTTTCTGTAGGGGGCGTCTGTGGGTTTTGAGATACAATCAAAACGCAGACAGAGGAAATGCAAATGTCATTCAGCTCCCTTTCATTGTCAGGAAGGACACATGAGGATAAAATACTGTGCACTGCATCTTTTCCCCTATTATGTGTCCTACTGCTTTTGTCCTAATTTATCCCATGCATAATTTATTTACATGTGTATTGTTTCCTGATCAGCAACTTTAAAGAATAAATGAAAATTATAAAATGTTTTATTAAACAAGTTGTTAATAAAAAATGCAGACGGTGTCAGGCAGCCAGTACCAGTTCTGTTTCCTCCACACAGCATTAGTACTTTAAAAAGCACATACAGAAAAGCGATCCCAGCACTTGATGCCTATTGTTTCCTCTTCTCACACCCCGGGGGCAAGGGGAGGGAAAGGGAGCTAATTACAAAAGGCCTAATCCTGCCCCCTCCGACTTCAGCAGTAGCGGGATCGGGCCCCCAATTCACTTAAGCGCAGGCACAGTTTGGCCGGATCCGCGCTCTCGGCAGGCGCACGGGGGCTGCTCGCCGGGGTCCCGGCGGGACGCGACGCGCGCACCGCCGCCAAGTCCCCGCCGCGGCCGGCCGGGGCGCCGGGCGCGCTCCCAGCGCCGCCCGCGCCTCCCCCGGGGCTCCCAGCATCTCCCCGCAGGCACCCGAGCCCAGACTCCCTCACCGCCGGTGCTATTTACACAGTCTCATAAACGTACGTGGCATTTTACAGCGCAGGTGAGAAACTGCCCGGTACGGCCCCGAATATCGCTTTCGTGCGGTTCAAGTTCCCGGCGACGAGCGGGAGCGGTCTGCCTGGGTCTGAGCGACGCACGGCGGGGGAGAGGACACGGTGAGAAGTTGCTCTCACGGCAGAGGTACTGAATGTGCCCTCAGACGGGTGGCACGTCGGCTATTCCGCGCAGTTTTCAGAGCATGTTCAGACACCCCCCCCCGCCCCGAAGATGCACGGAATTCTTTGATAAACCTTCCGCAAATTTTTATAAGGTGCTATAGAAAGGCTGGGTACATGAAAGCAAAGGTTTTCTGCCAGGACGGAGCAGGAGAAATGATAAACATGCCAGCACCCCCTTTCAGCCCGCGGCTTTCCTTCCCACCGGACTGCAGAGAGACAGCGGCAGGAATCCCTGGAAAAACCGTCAAGTGTTTTTCCAACTCCAGCCGGAGAGAGTTGAGTCGAGGAAAAAAAAGAAAAAGAAAAAAGAAAAACCTCGCAGCCCTAATTTCATCCCTAAAAACTCAAACGTATAAAAACACCCACTCAGTGCAGCCAGAAAGTGCAAACGAAGCGTCACCGCCAGGTACTCTGCTTTCTGGCTTTATTAGCAAGAGCGCTGCCCCCGTTAGCAGAAAAGTCGTTTTAAAAAGGTTAAGACAGTTCCTCTCCCCACACACGGTGCCAAATCCCACTCTCCCTAATGCCTTGAGGGATTAACGGTGTGTGCTGCAGACCATAAGGAAAATAAAGGACGCGATCCAGAAGACAACTGGCTCCCGCGTTCCCCCTCTCAAACCGGCCTTAATTCGAGATCGGAAACCCTAGAATATTTCTGCAGCAGAAGCACCTGCCCCCTCCCCTGCACACGCTCTCTCTCCTCCTGTACTGCCTCAGTAAACAGTTGGCCGGATCCCGTCCGCGCAGACCTTGACTGTGTGTGCCCACCGCCAACAAGGGAACATAATCAACTCTCCTTGCCACTTCTAAAAGCGAAAGCCTGTCATATGCAAAGCAGATCTCCGGACTTCCTGCCCCAAACCAGCCATCAGTAATCCCGAGTCATTCATTTAACACGGCCGTCTCTGCCCCTCTTCGACCGCTCTCCCCGGCGCGCACAAACACCCGAAAACCTCAGTGTAACCGCAATGCCCCCGCTGCCCTGCCTCCAGCGGACTGCGCAGCCCCTCCGCCACGGAGCGATGGGGCCGACTCGTTCCCCTCTTTAAGTCATCCCAACTCCGGAAAGATTTGCAAAAGCAAACTCCGAAGTACGCCCGGAGCGCAGGGAAACCAGTCCCGAAGCACGCCGCCTCTATGGCCGCTCCGGCCCCCCCGGCCCCGACCCGACCCGGCGCGGCGGCGGGGCGAGCCCGGACCCCGGGCGCCGGCAAGTGCGCGCACCCCTCGGGGCTCCCGCGGGACCTCGCCGCCCGCCCGCTCCCCGCGGCGCCGCGGGCGGCACGGAGCCCCCGCGACCTCCCGGCGCCCCGCAGCCAATTAAGCGCCGCGCAAATGTAACAATTTTTTCTTGTTAATTCCAGCACAAGACGTTCGTGTGTGTTGCACAAAAAAGAGAGCAGCCCGGAAAGAAAGGAGGGCGGGAGGACAGATCAGCTGGGAGACTGGCGGCACCTGGCTCCGGCTGGCAGCAAGCATCGGAAAGGCGCCTTTTTTCATATTTAAACCACGCGGAATATGTACATTTTTGATTCCTACTTACGCTTTCAGGGGGTTGTGAATGACAGTCGCCATTTTGCTACAATGTAACAGAATATTGTGTCTCGGAGTTCTAAAGGTTCGCTCAGGGGAAGCGGCCAGCCAATCAGCGGACGGGATACCGGCCCGCCGCCCAATCACGGCCCGCGGGCGGAGCCAGGGCGCTGCTAGTTATTAGGGGAGCTGTCAAAGCCCAGAGGTCACTCCCTTCTGTGGAACTGGAAGCGAGCAGGTCTTAAAGGGGCCGCGCACACGCGCGGGGCTGTCACCGCGCCGAGGCGGGCGAGGAGCCCCGGGGCAGCAAGGGCAGGACGAATTTCCCGCAGTTATCTGGCCCTTCCCCTCGGAAAGCCAGCGGAAAGGGGAGCGCGGGAGAGCCAGCTCCGCTCATTCATTGTCTATTCGCGCTGCCGTCGCTGCCTTTGGTTTCCCAAATGGCATGCCCCCTCGTTCACGTGCAAAGGTTGGATGCGGGCCATTTTATCAGGAAAATAAATTACATGTGCGCTGACATTTGCTGCCGTATTAGACTCCAAGCTTTTTATTGCTATTCCCAGTTTGTTTCCCTCTCTTTCAAGCCGTTCTCCTGCTCGGCTCTCCCGGAGCTGCCGGCGCTCGCGGCGACTCCCGGGCAGCCTCTGCGCCTCCGCCTCCCCCAGGAATTTCAGTGTCAGTCATCCAGCTCTGCAGCCAGTGCACTGGTTACATAACGCGCGCCCGCCGACCCCGCCGCTGCCTGCTCTCTCCTCTTCCCACAGAGCAACTTCGGAGGCGATCATCTGGTTGAGCGTGTTGAGACCCGGTCCTGTGATCTTTCGGCATAAAGAAAAGGAGGGGGAAGAGCTTTAACCCGCATTTTATAGGGCATTTACGTGCACAGTAAAGGAGTAGTTTGGAGGCTGGACTTCTGGAATAGACAGGGTGTAGTTACAGTCCATTCCCGGGGAAGCAGCAAACTCCAGGAAGTCTGGGCTTACCTGCAACTAATTAAAGGGGCTTGCAAATGAATTATGTAGCATGACCTAAGTGATTTAAGAAGTGCTAATCCTGATCTCACTGTAACTCAGAAGCAAATCCATTGAAGTTCATGAAATTATACCAGCATGAATTTGGTATAAACAAGAGCAGAAGCAGACCAAGAAGATTTCCTCCTGTCCATAAGCTTTGTCATGTAATACTTCTCTCTCTCTCTCAAAGGTCCTGCTTCCCTTCAGGCATCCTCTAGCCCTTAAAAAAAAAAGCACGGGCCTGATTCTCCATTCTTTGCATTTATATAATCAGAAGAAACTCAACTAAAGACGGTTAAAATACGCTGCTGTAAAAACAGTGTAAGAAAGGAGAATAAAGAACCAACTTTACTCAGAACTTACTGAATAAAAGAAGTAATTGTATTTGTGAGGTATTCAGGTGTTAATAGAATTGAAATAGCAATCTTTCTAGCTAAGGGCTGAATTTAAGACCAAGAATACCAAAACCTCTCTGTCTTTTAACTATTTACCAAAATAAAACTAGCAAGAGGGTAGAAAAGAAAGGGAGGTGGAGAACAGAAAGCAGTAAGTAAACGATGAGCTAGAAGAGGGGGAAAGAGCAATGCATCAGTTTCCCATCTATTATGGATTCATCAGAAGTTCTGAAAAGTTAAATCTTCTCAGACTTGTCCAGTGCCCCTCTTTCCAACACACTGCCTACGCTGGCTGCTAGGTCAACCTAGCTGCTGTGCCAAGCTTATATCCCTGGAGGGAATCATCTCTTCCATCAAAGCAATCTAAGCCATTTGGTTACAAATAGTGCTTAGGAGAAATAAGCTTTCTGTAAGCTGGAGAGTTGCCAAGATGTTGAGATATATCCCAAAACACAGTTCTGGGAAGCAATCTTTAAGAATGTTTCCATTATCACATTGCATTATGTTATTTAATACAGTAGTAGCCCAGGTGACATTGAATGTGACTACAGATCCTCCTGTTTAGTACTCTCTCACTGTTCACAGGAAAAGCTAACCACAAACTGCCAAGTTTTCATAAGAACACGGTTGATATACACACCGGAAAGAAATGAACAGGTTAGTGTGCACCTGAACTAGTGACCCTGGGTGTCCTCATTTCTTAAGATTACATCCTACAGCCCAAACTGCTGACAGAAATTCTCCCCTAGTCTAAATATTAGGAAAACAGTGCTTCACAGTACACTACACAGTGGCAGGTATGAATTACTGCCAAAGCCAAGGATTTGTTCAGATAAAATCTAAAGAACAGGTACCACAAAAGTAATGATAATACGCAAGAACTAGACTGGAGAAAAAGCATGTAGCAAACTGCTTTAACTATTTGTGTTAAGAATTTATCATGCTCTTTTGGCTCCCTCATGTCCACACTGATACTAATCAGTCTGCAGGATTTGTATTTGTGGCCCTGAGAACCCTCAGAAAATGACAACTGTATTTATGTGAACTTATACCACAGAGTGCATATCTTTGCCTAAAGACCTATATCCCATCTCCCTATTACGAGGATTGCTCACTTCACTTTCCTCATCATCCTGCGATTCACCTGATGGTAAACATCAACCAAATTTTAGCGTTTGGTCTAGGATAGGCAATATTTATTTGTGGAACAATGACGATTATGCTGCTTGCAAAGGAAAAAATAGTCTACTACATTATCACACCGCAGAACTGGAGACAGATTTGAGCTACGGAGAGAAGGCAGCACCAAAATTCAACCAAGCTCTGGAAAGCCCTGATATACTCTAGTGTAAAATGGTGACATTTTTAGAGAATTAGAAAAAAGCTGTTTGAGGTCATTTTTAGAAGTTTAATGAGCCCCTCCGGTCCTGTACACTTGGAAATATAGGCCCATTCCTGCTCTGCAGGCAAAGAGCTCCTGGTGCAGCTTGGCAGGGAGTGTATTACAAAGATGGGATTAAAGCACGCCCACGCTCCCTTGCTGCTCCCGGTTATTCAGCCATTGGGCCTTTATCAGCTACCAGCAACTGCAACAAACACTGAAAACAGCCACAGATGAGCTTAGACTGCTGACACTGTTTCTCCTAGTCTGATCCCATATTCGTGGCCAGGCGCAGTGGTCAGTAGCACCACCTCCTTCAGAGGAATCTCCAGGAAGCCTAAGGACAGAGTTGCCATATCACAACAGCAGGAAGTCAGACGTGTGATAACCGACACATCAGGCTTTGCTCATCTATCTATATTATTTTCATATACAGTGCTTCACGTAGAATTCTGCAACATGTAGATTACTGTTGTAGCTGTAAAAAAAGGCATGCAAATATGGAGCACTGAGCAGCATTTTGTTTGTGATGACCTACATAACTGATTCACATAGTCACTTTTTGTGAGTAAGGGGACCATCACAAACCTATGTTAATAAAACTTTTATACCACACCATGGAGGGCTCCATTTCCACATACGCACCATTCCATCAACCACTGGTCATTTATAAACTAAATTTTTAGGTTCCTTTTTATTCTGGTTTTAGGCTACTGTAAGTCACTAATCAATACTATTACTGTCGATTTACATTGCGTATAAGCCAAACACATCCGAAACACACCCAGTCACGTATACACTAAGTTCCAAGCTTTGGATTTTTACATTCCTATGTAGCTGCTGATGGTTGTATTCAGACCCAGCTGAAACACACCAAGGAGGCTGCAGGAAAATTACAATGCTGTTAAAATATTTAGCACTCAAAATTCAGGTAGGCATATTTTTAATGAAAGGTTGCCAACTGTTTGGGCAGCTGACATTTAAATTTTAAAAGGAAGGGTAGATATTTACATAAAACTATTATATAAAAATCTATGGCATTAACACAAAGCCTAAACGTTCTGGCTCTAAGGGGTAGAGAGAATAAGGCTTTTGAAGGTAGAATCCACACTCTCATATCAGGCCTGGCATATAGATCTGCAGCTTGTCTCTACCCAAGTAAAAGAAAAACAATGTAGTTTCTTTCCATTGTATTGGAAAGTGTCATGTCTCATGGATCACATTGCTACCCTTCCGACCCACCCCTGTTTCAAACATTTTTACAATCTACATAATGCAAGTGCATTGCGATTTTCTGTGAGGTGTAAGAAAATGTTGCTGCTCACCCTGCAAAGCCTTATTTTCACCGAGGATCTTTGGCTGCGAAGGAGTTTTACTCTGTATTTATAGTCTCACGCTTCCCTTTTCATCTTGTTAAGTTTTAATGTACAACTGTGTTTTCTAGAAGGAGGAAAGATTAGGGTTTTACTTACACATACCTCAACCCTTGTGAATTGGAAAGTGAAATAAACTAGACACTGACATGAGAGCAACTTGTCTAATTCTGCAATGGAGGAAAATACAAAAGAAACAGTTGTTAATCTACCAGAAGCCACATGCTTTTTCAGCTTTAATATCCCCAGATACATCAAGTAATATGTGTTCAAATATATTGTTCAAATATATTAATATTCAAAAGACTAGATTCATATAAAGCGCAAGTACAATAGCATGCTCTGTGATAGAAGCTCTCCTAACTTTGGGTTAGAGCGAAACAGGGCCCCACATCCACAGATATCATGCAGTAGATTTGAAATTTTAACCCCTTTTTATTTATTTAAAGCTTTGCAGGCATCTCTCATGCACTGTTTCTCATCAGCCCGCCTCCTTATTTTCTTTGATCTTTACTAATAGTTGAGTTAGCTGAAAGAGGAGGGAAACATATCAGTGTCAAAGTTACACACTCAACACCAGCCATCCACAGACACATCACTAAAATCTTATGCAGCCAGCATAACAAAGATAACTATGGAGCTACGCAGAGTATAAACTGGTGTCACTGATTCATTCTTCGCAATTTGGGGAACTGCATTCCTAAAAGGTGACCTGAATTTTTATTTTCTTTTAGCAAAATTCCCCTCTATAGCAACAATTTTTGGATGCCTTTAGGCTATCTTAATTTCAGGCCTGATTCTTACTTCAAAGTCTTAATTTTGTATTCGCCATTCAGTTTGCAATTGCATTACACCTGAATTGCATCTATGCTGGGGTCCAGACTCAAGCCCCTTTATTTTCAAATGGAACATTCAGATAAAACAAGCATACTCTAACACTAAAGACGAGTCGCTACTGCAAAGACCTACATTCAGACCTTGATCTGAAATTTTCAGAATTCTGGGGAGGTAGAAGTTGTTTCAGGTTCCAGGTTCAGGTTTAAATTCGTCTTCACTTTAACAAAGTGTTGAAAATCAGTGATACTTAGTGTGGTTGCTAGAAAATTCTTTATGTAACTACGGATTTTTCTTAAAATTCCCTCAGCAATAGAAAACAGCCTTAAGAACAAACTGCCTCAAAAGGAGGACACAAATCCTTACGGTAGCCACTGCAGTGGTGTAGTAGTAGAGGTAGGAATCTAATCATACAGATAGACACACGCTTTCAGGAACACACATATGCCGGCTGTTGTTCTCTCCACAAGACCAGTCATCGTTACAATGTAGATGGGATAAAACTACAGGGATACAGTGGTGTTATCCTGAATCATCTGAGATAATGCTGTAAGGCTTCCTGTCCCTACCTACTCCTTGCATGGGGTAAGAAAGAGCTTCTAAGGGCCCTTGAACCTTGGAGGGAGCAGATGGTCTATATTAGGACATGCCCATGTGGACAGAGGCAGGGTGGCCCACGCTCCAAACTACTGCTAAACCAGCTGGATCCAGATGCTAGATATCCGCTCCTATATGGATGCACCCTAAGTGGCTTGTAAGGCAGATGAAGTCTGATATGACTCTCATAAAAAGTTCCTCATCACCACCGTAAAGTCTGGGCGTTTTAATCACCTTTAAACACAGATTTCAAATGTGGCCTAAGATTGCTGTAACATGACTTCCTCTAGCCCATGAGTAGAAAAAAGAATGTATTACCTTGCTAATCAATCTTCTCTCTAATAAGCACACACTGTAATTATTATGATTCTAACACAAGTTTAATATTTGGATTGCGCAAAATCAATTGCAATAGCACTCTACCTGAAAAAAAATTAATAACCCTGAGAAAAACATGAACTGCCATAATCCTTCAAAGAAAGAGGTAATTCTGAATTTTGCTGTTGATTTTAACAGCTTGACCTTTACTTCATTACAAATGGGATCACCTCAGAGAAAGGAATGAGTATTATACAGTGACTATATGCTGACTCCACTACAGAAAATTTTTTAATAGAGTAGGCAGAGGTGAGCTATGCAGACATGGCTTGAGAGTAACACCTTATTTTCTTTCAGTACTTCCTTGTTTATAGTATGTATTTCAGTTTTCATAGGGCCAAGGGTACATATATTATCATAAGTAGGCTAAAACAGATTACTTTTGTAGCACATCCAGAAGTTATGCAGTTTACAATAAAACTAGTCTATTTTTTAATTCTATTGAAAATTAAATTCAGCTGTTAAATTCACTGTTAATATTTCTTAGGCTTTTAATATTTTGTGAAATATTTTCAATACTTTAATTACAAAATAATTTTATTTAGTAAGATCTTCAATGCTCTCACCCCTCTCTTCCATATAAATACAAACAAATGACTGCTGTACCTTTTAATTTTTTCCTTTCCTTCTGTTTTTGTTCCATCGCTTTCAAAACAATTTGAACAAGTTTAAAAAGTACAAAAGTAAGATTAACCTTGCTAATCTATAACTTAAAATATCTTCCACTTTCACAAAGTTCAGAGTAAGAAAAATAAAAATCAGTGAGGTTGTTGAAGTGGAAAGAAAAAAAACTAAACAGTAGTTTGGAGTGAGCAAGAGGATACCAAGGCACTAGCTCATTTTATTGCACTGATTGGCCAAACAAGGGAGGAAAATGTAAGAAAGGGGGAAATAAGATGACTTGTGTTCAGTTGTGTTTTAAATTCTGCTAAATAGAAACAGCTTTAAAAGTTTCATGAAACTGTTCCATCTTCCATCCAACTTTACTTTGGTAGAGGAGGCAAACAACAGAAAGGCCCTGACTGACTGCCTAAAATACCAATATAGGTCAAGCCTAACTTTAAAAGCTGGCAGACTTCAGTGGACATGTGCTGCACTAGTACAACATAAAATTGATTCTGGGAATTTATCAGAGTAAGTTATTCCAGTCTAAGCCACAGCGGAGCCAGCCCTGATTTACTTGCCCCCAGGTCTCCTCAACAATTTCTACCTGTGGAGCTAATTTGACACAAACTTCCCTAATCCACAAAGGCTCCCAAGCCAGGTCTCCCCTTCATAACTGTGCCGACATTCCTTAACTGAGAGAGCCGCACTGGTGAAACCCCTTGCATAGGAACAGCTTTGCCAAGAGCGGAGCACATTTGTTGTTTTCATACGTTTTGTTTTGTTTCTTTTTTTATCTGAGGGAGGAGAAGCTTTGCTGTCAGGACACCTTCTTCTAAAGGCAGAGGCCGCCTCGCCAGTAGGAAGTGCTGCCATACAACTCTTGCCCCAGCCACTTTCCCAGCACATCTAAGCCTAGTATCAAATCTTCTACAGAAACTAAGGCTTTTGCTTAAGTTGACAGGCCTTTGCTGACACTGTTATTCTGCGCTGCCTCAACAGAAGGTACCTGAAAAGAACTTGACAAAGTCTATTATGAAACTCTGAGCGAAGAAAAAGGTTCATGGGATACTGCTTTATACAAGGCACCTATTTTTGCTATTAACCATGCTGCTTATTTGGCTATTTCTAGGACTATCCTGTAGAGTCCTTATGTAACTCCAGGAAAGACTGCCTAGTACAGGATTTACTAGGCACATGCACTGGTCCAGATTTTCATCTTTCATGTGTATTATTAATACAGGCCTACTGACTTCAGTGAAACTATGGCTCCTGACTAGCACCAATATCCAAGAGAACAGGTTTAGATAGGCATCATCTCAAAACCGCAGATAGTAGCTGTTACTAGTGAGCTCAAGGAGGCTACAGAGGTTCAAGCTTCCTACCTGGTATGGCCAAGAATCACACATTCTTTTCCCTCTGTTACTAAAAGTAGCACTCAAATATACTACATATTTAATGCAAACTCAGATCTCAGGCAGGAAGGATAGAAATGATTGTTACCCAACAGCCCAGAGTAGAATACAAGTGCAAACAAAATATCAGCACATAAAACTTACACTCTCCATCCTGCCAACTGTACCACATATAGAAAATCCAAGTTTGCTACCTTACTATTCCTTCCAGTGTCTCTTTGCATTCTGTCTGGCTTTAAAGGTAGAGAGCCAGCTAAGAGTATTCCAGCCTCTGTATCTGAAAAGAGGGCACTAGCATCTTCAACACTAGAAAAACTCCCACCAAATATTATATTATATTATATTACTATATATCTGAGGATACTTCAGAATATTTAGAATGTCTTGGAACCTACACTGCTCAGGAGTCATCAAGCACTATAGTTTTTTAACTTAGAAAAATATTGTAGAAATGGCGGTAAAGACCACTCACCTAAGTATAGTGTCTTATACATGTTGAATTCTGCACTCACTTGCAAAATCCAAAGGATTTGCCCATCTCACACCTAGCAGAATGCTCCCTCCCATCTGGTCTCTATGGCTAAAGCCCTTAGGAAATATGATTCAGAGGCATTAGAACAACTTTGATAGAATAAAAACATTTACAAAGAACAATATTGCAGCTCTGCTGCAATGCTCCAGCCTGCAGCAGTATCATTTATCAAATTATTTTCTTAGTGAAGATCCTCCTTGCCTGACTCCTGCAGGCATCAGCATCTCACTACAAAACACAGCTGGAAGGAACCCAGCTTCCAGGAATTCTGTGCAGCCAGCGGCCACAAGATTAAACCTTAAGATTGCACCTTACCCACTTCACAACTGTCCAGAAATAGTATCGACAAGCATAACTGACCTGCATTCTTTACCACTCCCCTTTAGCCCTGCAATAGCTTCTTGCTCTCTTCTAACCATTGGCCAGTTCTTCTCCGAATTCTTTTCATTAAAACCTTTTCTCTCCCTACATAGTAATAATTTCTTCCAGCAAACAGGACCTTCCACTCTTATTCTTCTAGGCAGAAACAATGACCAAATCCATTTAGGGAGAAGGGGAAGGATAGCACAGAACGAGCTGAAATGTAGTTGCATTTGCTGTGGGTGAGAGGTGCTTATTACTTAAGATCACTCTTATATCAGACAAGCGACGGATTCCCTTACTCTATTTATATACTTGGAATAATTCACTAGCTAACACTTTTCCCAGCTAAATAAATACCCAACCTCCTGAAATGGATTCAAACTTCTGGGGCACTGAGGTTACACAACAAGGGTCAGTATGCGACGCACAGTGCCAGAGACATGCAGCTGTTTCCCTCACTCACGCTCCCTCCTTCTGATTATCAAATATGAGAATCCCACTTGTATTCCAGATACGAATGTAAGCATGTTATATTCCAAAGCAGCTTGGCACTATTCCAAACTGCAGTCCTAGGGACATCCAAGCTTGGCCTACTTGTTAGCATAGCATCCAGAATGCTGGAACAAGAGATGTTCATTTTGCAGTTACTGCATATTGAGGGGAAAAAAGATTTAAATATATATATATACACACTCTAATCCACAAGCCTGTATATATAGAGCGAAGTGTTGTTTCCAGACCATATTCTTATACAAATATCCCAATGCGTCTACTTAATGGGCCTTCCTAAAGATCATGGGAAGACCTATGCTGTTTTCAAAAATTGTAACAAGAAAATAAGGCTCCAGTTCAGCAAGACACTAACGCATTTATCTGTACATCATCTTTGAGACCATTCATTTGCTAAAGGTGAGCTACATGACTAAATACTTGTGGAAATCAGATTGGGAAGAGAAGCAACACACTGATCACAGATATCGGATAGTACTGGGGTGAGACAGCACTGGAGAATAATTTAGGAAGCAATGGCTGCTAAGGCTGAGACATTTGAAAGAAAGGGTTCTAGGATCAGAGTAGGATTGTATAGTTAATGCAGAGTCACTAGGAACTAAGAGCCTGTAACTATGGGACACGGAAAGCATGAAGCACATATTAAGCAGACTGAAAAATCTGAGTGCTGCAATATAGCTATGTAAGCCAAGATTCATACACAGGACTCTATGCCTAGTGTTTCCTATCAGCTGACTCTGGGAGTTATTGGATTTAGGTGCCTAGTTTTAGTCTCCTTGAGGTTGAATGTTTGGGCTACAGACATTAGAAAACAAACTAACCAACCTGCCAGCCAGATTCTGTTCCCATTTGTAAGATGCAATTCTAACGTGGCTTGGCTTGGTTCTGTTGGCTTCAATGGGAAAAGGGGTTGTCCAACATGGTCAGTCAAATCCTGTTCATACTGCTGCTAAGATTTACATTTCATTTACAGTGGTGTAAACTAAAGTAGAATCTCATCTGTGTTTAAATAGGAGTTTTAAAATGTATATTTAAATGTATATTTAAAATGTATATTTAAAACGTATATACACAACAGCAAAAATCTTCCCTCCAAAATTTTCATATGCTGCTTTCATTAAATCATCTCAGCAGAGAAATTAGTACTGTCTAAAGTCAGAGTTGAGCGTTAAAGGTCCTGACCTGAGAAAAATTAGCATTTATTTATATCCCAGAATGCACAGTTTGGTCCATATAAGGTACTTCTTTATGAAAGCACAGCCATAATAAAAATACTCTGAAAGAAATCAGCTAACAGCAATAACAGCATGCACACAATTCTTAATTTATCTGCTACCTCCCCAAATAGCCGACACAGAAGTGGGTGTGGTAGAAGCAAAACTTGATGTGGATTATGCACAGTAAATATATACGGGCGTGAATCATCTAAGGTCACGGAAAATCCTCTACTGAGCATCGCTCCCCCTGCTAGGCCACGCTACCGCCCCCCGCCTCGGCGCACCTGGAGCAGCCGGGCCCTGCCGGGCCGGGCGCCGCGGCCTGGCGCTGCGCCGCTTCCTAGCGGCAGGCGAGGGCCCAGCGCCAGCCCCAGCGCCTCTCCCCTCACAGTCAGCAGGGAACAGCAGGTCCTAAGGGAAGCTCTTCTTTACGAGACTTGAAGCAGAAAAGAATAGATAAATAAAAAGCACGCCCTGGCACAGCACAAGTCCCCTTCGACAGGTACAGTATCCCCCACTTCTTGTCCTAAACTACACAGAGCCCAGCTTGCCCGGCCCCATCTCATAGGCGCAGGCGCCGGTGAAGCCACTCCTTCGTGTTTATATGCTTACTAACACAAATTTGTACTGATGCGTTTCCAAGCACACACACTCACAGGAAACATTTCCCCCGTGGTTGAACATTACCTTCTTTATACTACACAACATATGCCTACAGGGATTATAGGACGCACAATCAGCGCTGCCAGCAGCTGAAACTGCAGATACTCCTGAATGTTTTCTAATGCTTAGAGTTTTAGCACACTAATAAAGTGGCATTTCCCCAGCCAAAGACTTCCCTCGCAGAAGGGTGGGTTTGGGATTTTTGTTTTGTTTTGTTTTTAAGGGGGAGGGGAAGGGAGAGATCAGAGGGGACAAAGTATTTTTGAAAGCTTTCGCATGAACAATTTCCAACAGTGAGAGTGAACAAAACATCTTAAAATAAAATCAAACAATGATAAGGTTGAGCAGACTGTATGCCTTCATTTGAAATTCCGAAGAATCAGTGAATCTGGTATCAAGAATGTTTCTTTAGAACTTTTCTGTGGAAAAGCCACCCACAACTGACTATGCCACTGAAAAGCACTTTCAGCAGCTTGTTGGGATGTAGCAATTAAAGCCCCCAAGATTCCAGCTGTATTTTTACAGTAATCATCCCTTGTCCAGAAATTACTGTTGCACCAGACCCCAACACTTACAGGAGCGAGACTAGCTCTCTTCTGCTTTCTGTATTTTCTCTGTTGATGTACAAGGGGAGGCAGGACAGAAGAGAAAACAGCAGGAGAGAGTACCCTGCCATGCAACAGAAAATTATGTTACAATGCATCCACATAAAGAAGCTGAATTAAAACTCCAAAGAAAACCTTTGTTCTGGCATCTCCTAAGTTTTGAGGGCTTGACTTTGCAACCTTAATGCTACTTCTCTTTTTTAATTTTTTATTCTTTTGTTGTTGTTGTTGCAGCAAAGGACTATCATATACCGTTCTGCTTTTTTTTTTTTTTATGAACAGATACATACACTAGGACAAAGAGGTTACATTCGAAGATTTCTGGTTTGACCATTCTTTGCACATGTGCGTGCGCGCGCACACACACATACACTCCTTCTCTCACGCTTGGGCATGCACATGCAAGCATGAACACAGATCTATGGAGTCTCGTTTAATCTTTGAAATCAGGCTGGTAGCCTTGGGACAATCTCACAACTACATCTGAAAACATAACTTTTTAAAGTCAGTGCTATATACATATATACACGACAATTTTTCTTTTCACTTTGCTTTACTAGTATAGAGATATTTCTTGAAAATCAGTTTTTAAAAAGTGTTTTATCTGCTTCTTTTCACTTGAAATCATAATTCTGTTTGCAATGCTTTAGTTATTCATACAGCAGACAAATCTGGTTTTATAGGGATGATGATGCTGCTTCAGATGAGGAACAAAACAGAGGGATCACAGGAACACCTACACAGAAAGTAATGCTTTCATGCCAAAATTTTTAGTTGGGAAAAAAATCTAGTAAGAGAAAGACAAAAAACATACAACATGCATGAAGCATTGTTTATGTAAAATTTAATATTTTTCACCATACTACATCTTTACAGAAAGATTAGCCATCAGTAGCTGGGGTCACTCAGAATTTATTACGTATATCTATCGAATAGCATGGGCTTATTAATCATAGCCTTTAGAGCTGAAGTCTACAAGGCATTTACTTAGCTAAAGGCTTAAATCACAAAGAAGCCAGTTACAGTACTTAAAACATATCCCGAATATGAGAAACTGTCACTCATAAGTTTATGGCACTCCAAAAAACAGTCCAAAACAAAATCAGCAGTATCAGCCAGGGGAAACCCTACATGAATGCAAACCTAGAATTTCAAGATCAGACCATTTCTTGTTTTAAGAGTCCATACATCAGAGTACTATTTCTGCTTGTTAAAGTTAAAGCAGGTTTCAAGCATATTATGGGCAGATCCTTCCTTGAAGTTGAAACATCAGTATTTTTTCAGACAACCACCTCCAAGGACAAAGGCTAAAGAAAACATCAGCCCAAGCAGTTGTCTCCAGAACAGCAGAGTAGTTCTTTAACAGCCTAAACATCCACAGTCCTTCTTCCACTTAGCCCAACTTCTGCTTAAGTGGACATAACTTGAAGGACGGCCCTGTGAAAAGGGTACAGTGATGAAACTCAGTTTTCTGCCACTGGCCTTGACACTAACATACTTGGCATTTTGGAAATTGGGCAAGATACTGCTGTTGTCACATTAATACAGCACAAATTCACACTTTTCCTCTTAATCCCCTCAACCCTACACACCACATCCAACCACAGATGGCTGGCAGAGCAGGATATCTTAGCTTGACAATGAGCCAGGAGCAGTAACCAATCCAGACCACTGTCCAGACAGAGAAGTGCATGTGAAGAGCCTCCTACAGGCAAGCAGGTAGTTTAGCAGGTTGAAACGTAATGGAAAAGTCAAATAAATGAAGTCTTATAATTTGCCCATCAACATCACAAGGAATATTAAAGGACACAGTCAAGTTTCTACATCCAAAAACAACAAAGACAGTGCCTGACTCGTCCCTCAGATTCGCTTAGGTAGTCACATCACAAGTCTGACCCAGAACGTTTTTAAGTTACCAAAAATTGTAGCATGTACATTATTTTGATATTTTAAGTCAATGACTTTGTTTTGGCTCAGCAAGAGGATCCAAAGGAAGAGGTGCAACTCGGGTCTGCCTCGGGGCATTCCTACATTCTCAGTTAAGACATGACCTTCCAGCATTTGGCACCTAAGCCAAATTCCATAAAAATAATTTGACAGACTTAAACAGGCTTTGCATCAGATCTATTGGGGTGTGTCTCCCTACTCCACAGCCAGTCTCGCCTGCTTTCCACCTCTACGTGACAAACAGCAAATCTGGGGCTGTCTGCAGCTTGTTTGGTTGGCGAGCTGAACAAACTGGGTCAAATTAGCACAAAAACACTGAACTAGCCAAATGCCATGTTTACTGTAAGCTTTACAGGTGAACAAAGCTGCACACAACTCTGCATTAGAAAGGAGCTTCTGGGCCATCAAACATGATTTACTATCCTAGGCACTGTTCCACGCAGGCATAACAATATCGCTTCTAGTTCTGGAGCCAGAGTGGCTGATGCTAACTTTTTAGGCCTCCTGTCATGGCACACACCTGCATGCTTCACATTTCCCATGGAAAAACTACCAACGGACAGACTCTTCAATAACTTGGCCAGTGTGCCCCATAGAATTGAAAACAAAGACAGATTATTGGGGGGGGGGGTGAGGGGAGGGAACGCAAAACACAGATGACCCTCAAAATATTTTTCCTTATTTTTCTTCCATTTAACATTCATATTTATCAGAGCAAGAAACTTGTCAAAACATTTGACTTGTAAATTTCTACCAAAGAAAGGGTCATTTCTGGCCCCCTCCCCCCCCAAGCTCCACTCCCCACTTCACAGGGCTGAGTCTGATCCTGTGCTCCTATCTGCATGAATGGATGCAACTGCATCTGAGGAATGCCACTTAACACTGGTATTCCTCCTAGAAGGAAACTTTAAAAGACCGTCTCTTCAGGCCAGGAATACTTACGTTGGACACAGTACACATGCAGAGCTACACTGCATAAAGACATCCATCTGCTATTTTATCTGGAACCTACAGGAGCAATTTCACATTGCTGGCATATTGTAATACAGCCCCCTGCCCCCTTATGTAACTTCCCCCATAAAAGTTCTCTGAGACCTTGATCTTATACAAACTCTTTGATCATCTGTATTTTTCTTGTCTTTCAGACTTGGCATTCAGAAAAGAGGTGTAATACCTCTGCCCAATATGTTCAGTATTCAAGGGGAGGATGTTCCACCAGCTGACATTGTTGCACTCCGTTAGCTTTAGAAAAGAAGGTATGTTTTATAGAGAAAGCAGCTAAATGCTACTAGTCAACTTGCACTCAATTGTTACCTGGGTAGAAAAAAAAAATCAAGTACATCTTCTTGGGTAATTAATACAGCTTAAACCCCACGGCCTGGTAGCCTCTATATGAAATGGTTAAGAGCTTCTAGAGTGCTCTGTCATCCTTGATCTCCCACAAAGTTAAAGTATGCAACTTGTATTGTCCTACGGCCAGTTACTTCAGCTGTTCTTCTTTCCTTGAGACTTGGACAGCTTTCCTGTTCCCAATTAGAAAGTGCTTTGCTCAGGGAAATGATAGCTCAACCAGGTCTATAAACCATTTTCTATATCTTATCTCCTCTTTCAATTTCCATCCAATTAAGCTGAGAGCTAAAGTTTTGTTGGAACCGCAAAATAATAAATTACATCTTGTATATGAAAGACAATTACTGTTTTAGTTCCACAAAGCAGACGTGCAGTATCAGTTGTCTTCATACTTTTGAAGACCCTTTGTAGACTATCACTATCTGCAGTCTTTTTTTTTTATTCAGTGATTGATTTAGTATTTCTTTCTAGACCTCAGAACAGTTCATTGCTTCCCAATAAATGTTGTATATTTGCTCAAAAAAAATCTTTTTATTTCATTTTTTCCAGGGGTACACAAGAAGTGGCAAATCATAAGCCATGCAGAAAGTTAATTTTATTAGTCTGTAGACACAGGACAGATCTTGCAATATCAGCCCATAAGCAGACTTCTGCACCTAGGCACATGCACTGAAATATAGGCCAATGTCTACACTGAGAATTAGGACTGACCACAGTTTGCTGTTCCTCACTTCTACGCAGTGCCCAGAAGAGAAGCAGTCTGCAGACCAGGTCCTAGAACGGCTCCGTGAAGCAGAGCATCTACGGAGCAGGCTATGAGACATGAAACAGGCACTCTAGTGGACTGAAGTCAACACCACGATCCATCCTAAATATCAGTGCATACATGCAGTTAGGATGACCAGAGGCACAGTGATCTAAGAATAAAATTTAAGACTGCAGCCACAATCATAGTTCCGAAAGTATTCAGAACATGGAACTGCATACAAACAGTAATCAAGACAAGACTAAAGGATACACAGTATCACCATGAGACTAGACATCTGCAGATTTATACTTCCAATTCCCTTTCAAACTACCCCGACACCACTAAACAAATCACACATACCCTCTACAGAATGTATTTGATATATGAAAAGAAGACGCCGCTTTCCCATGGTAACCTTCCCTCCTCCCACCCTTCTTCCTTCAGGATGTCCTCCTAAAAGACATTGAAAGAAACATATACATACTCTTGATATTTTGAATTTAAATGACAGGAAACCTCCCACACCAGTCCACATATACTGGGCTAAGCTTCCTCCTCCTTCTGTGCTGCTCTGGCTGAGAGAAGATTTAGAAGTGAGAATTCTTATCTCATAAACCTTCCATCCCCTTTTCTTTTAAAAAAAAAAAAAAAAAAACAAAAAAACAAAAAAAAAACCTTGAAACAGGAAATTCCAGCACAATTCAAAGACAACAGAAGTGGGGTTGAGAGAGAGACAAAGACAGTAAGGCTTGTAACATTCAAATCGTGCTTTTACAAAAGGGTACATCTACAGGGCATGATGCACCCAGGACAACTGAGCTAGCTCATGCTTCAGAAGAGCACTGTGCTCATTTATTGGGCATTTCTGAGAACCACATGCACCTAATTACAATGCTTTCTGTACCCAAGCCTTACAAATTACTTTTCTTAGCATGTGAGATATAGACTGAGATACAGCATACAGACTTTCAGAAAGGAGGTGTTACTAACCACGTGACACAGTTTCTTCAGTTAAAAAGTTGCTATAAACTTTAAGGATACACTGCTCCCTTCTGAAAGTGGGACACTGATCTCCAGATGGACATTTCTGGAGAAGGGTTTTTTCTGTATTATCATTGGTGCCTACACCTGTTCAAAGACTTGTGTATTTAATATAAAGCAACCTAATAAACAAGACGATACTTATGATCCATGTCATCAATTTTTCCTCCAGCGTGACAAATCAGCCTTCAGAGCCCTGACATTCATTATTGCTGTGTAAAGGCAAAACAGTACAGATCTCTCTGTAATAAAAGCACCACTTCATAACCAAAGCAGACAAGAGAGAAGATGAAGCAGCACACAAGATTTTGATCCTAAAAGAAAATACTTCCTTGGAGATACTAACCAGTTCTTTTCACCGGAACTGTTTTTAAATACAAGGCTAGAAATCAATCTTGTAATTGCAAGCACTTTGTGTATTAGAGATCCATAAGCTGAACAAATGAGTCTGGAGGAAAAAGGGAAAAAGCTGCCAGCTGCCACTACTCTAAGGCAGACAATAATTACACCAGGAATTTAACCTTCCATTGCAGATCCTATTTTTTCCCTGTGAAGAAGCAGGACAGCAGTACTCACCAAGGGTTTCTTCAAAGAACACCCTGTCAAGATATTCTACTCTACATTGCCTCTGCAAGGAATATAAGGTCCAGCTCCCGTTTTGTGTTCTGGCAGTGTAAACCCTCATTACCAACTCCACCTGTTTGAGAGATCACTTTACCACCTGCAGACGTGACCTTTTGCCAAACTGACATTGCATAAAAAAGCACTGAAATTATTAACACAGAGGTCCGGTTTTATTTTTAAGTGACAGACATCAGACCTGGATTGCACAGGACAACACGACAGGACAAAAGACAAAGCATAGCCACTTCTGTCCTCAAAAACATATGCAAATTTAATGCCCTGAAATTAGCATTGTCACCATCCATACACAGAAAAATGTGGTACGGAAGCTCAGCTTGTGTAGGCTGAGATACATCCATATGTAGATGTTGTTGGATATAATAGCATTTGCTTAGCACTAGTAGCTAAATTTACTGATGCCTAAGGCCACACATCACTGAACTTTTCCTGAATTTGTTTGAGCCAGTTCGAACAATGAGGGAACAAGGAGATAAGAAAGTAACAAAACGGCATCAACAGTGGTCACCAAGTACCCTAACTCTGCCTGGAGACAACAGGGAAACCAACCAGGAGTGAAGAAGCTACTACTTCTCGAGTAATCATTGGTGCAACAAATCGGAGAATGGACAAAGAACTTAACCCGTAGGGCTATAAAAACCCAGGGAATTTTCTGTTTGGGGGTCCCTCAGAGGAGGCACCCAGTTCAAGCTGTAATACTAACAAAATCATCTTATAAAGAATTATTTTCTATCTTTTGGATAAAGTCAAACCCTGTTAAGCACATTAGATTCAACAGTTTCCCTAACAGGTGTGTATACACATACACACGTACATACACATACTCACATAAAATACATTTTCAGCAGGAGGTGTGGTTATTGTTGCATTATTTAAAATTCTTGGAATGGACCCACTAACAACGGTAAGAGAAGTCAAAAAAGCACAAAGACATTTTAAAACGTCAGGTAACTGTTCATATTGCTCATAAATCATGTATTTAAGACATTTAGCTAAAATATCAAAAATGATCAAAAGAACTTCACAGCTATCTAAGCACTCTCCTATCTGAAAGACAGAATGCTATTTTGAAAGAAAAATGTAGTATTAAGGTGCAGCCATTTCTGGAGTGGAGACTGACAACGATGAGCTGGTGCACACAGGAGCCTGTGCTACATCACAGGAACAATAAGTCTGAGTTGAAACCACAAACCAAACCCTTCTTTTCACAGGAAAAAAACCAGTATTTTTAATATCCATTCGGAGTCAACATGACCTACTTGAAGATGTACACAGTAACCTGCATGGTGTTTACCAACATCAAATGAGTATAAACAGTGTCTGGATTTCAGTTTGTCTTTCTAAGGAGAAAGAGAGATTTCAAATAAAAACCCATGTATACACAATGGAACTGAGTTACTGTCACTGTTGAGAGACTTACGTTTATGAATTCTCAACCTTACACTGTTGTTTCACCCTAAAATCTAATTCAAAAGAAATACCACCGCTTCACTCATTTGACTTTGAATATAGAAAACAGGGCCAGCCTGTTGAAATTGTTGACTACAGGCAATATTTTCCCATGTCCCTGAGACCATGCCAGTCCTGCAATAACAGATTTTGTACATAGGTATAGCAGAGCCAGTAATAAACTATCTGTTTTGGGTTGTAACACTCATAGAAGCTACAGCAAACACTTGCATGTGATAAAATACCTATGATGCCTAGGTAGGCCTGCATTGCCTACAAACAAAGCAAATCCAACTTTTGCTGGCACTGGTGTCAGACCTGGATTTGGGAATCTATGACTTCCACCCTAGCAGCTGCCTACCTCCCCTGAGAAGTAGCCACCCTACTTCTCAGCAGCACTGACACTGAAGTTCGTCTTTATGCAAACGACCACAGTCCTCCTTCTCTCATCAGCAAGAGCAGCCACCAAACTTGCTATTCTGCACTCACTAGGCTGTTGCTACACAAGTGAAGAGTCTCCATGCCACTTACCAAAGTTTTATAGGGTTGAGCCTTGTGTTTCATATTTTGATTTTTTTTTTTAATCACACCCAAGTGACAGTAGCAGCAACCCATTTCTGCATTAGGCTGTTGCAGTCACAGGAAGTGATACACAGTTGTTGAGGCAGCAAACACAGCCCAGTCATCTGTGTCTCCCATGGGAGAAAATGAAAGATGACCAGTGAAAGAACTCAGAGATGGGTTTTTAAGAAGAGACTATGTCCTAGAATATGCTGGCCTCTTTAATGAGACCCTTGATACCACAGCTCCATTTCTACTGATATGCAAGCCATCTAAATTGTCACTACCTAGTTATGCCTGCATGTTCTGCAGTGAGTCTTCTGAGTATATTGGAGTCAAGAAATCCCTCCACCAAAGCCACCAAAAGTGTTTAGTAACCTGAATACCCTCATTACTGTCTTTCAGTGAAACCTTCAGTTCTAAGCGCCCAAATAATTTAAAGATGGGACTTAACTCTGAAAGCTTTACAAGCAAATTAAGTACTGGGACTTGTTATTCCTTTTAATCCTGAAGAATAAAAAAGATAAGCTAAATTCACTAGACAGCAGAATATTTCAGCAAGTTATAGCTGAACAATTCCATTAAAAACCAACAGCATTGAAGAGAGGGCTAAATTTGATCAGAATCTTTCTCACTGCTAAGCATACTTGAAAGGAAGAGACTGCAGACTTACTCTCAGGAGTCCAGTTTGAATTATATCAACATGTAATTTAAAGTTTTATATATAAATACTAGGAGTTGAGAGATACAGAACCTACCACTAGAATTCCAGGAGTCACTCCTTAGCATACAAGCAGTCCTTGCCACATTAACAGCCAGAAGTACTGTATGTACTGCAATTTTTTTAAAACTCAGATAATGCAATGATATACAATGTGAAAGTTTACAGTTTCATTTGCCAACTTTTCAGTGTGTTTAGTGACCTCCAATCTGCGGAGGAGACAAAGCTAATACTTCAGGAGAAAGAAGTTTCACCTTCTTACATATTCTAAGCAGAGCTCTCTCCAAGCAACACCAGTGCCCCTGTGCCTTATATCTATAAACACAAATAAATACACTTTAAATAATGATGTAGAGGAATTTTGTGGTGTACTTCTGCTTTTCAAATTGATTTTTATAGAAATTCAATATTTGGTACAAAAGAGATACAAAAGAAATACTCTACGGGTCTTAAGAGAAAGTAGTTTTGTGTAAGTGCACTACTGCCCTCCACTGGACCTGATCAACATCTGCTCCCATATTTATAAACCATCTAACGGACCCTGGAAAGAGCAGCACCTCTAGATCAAGATCGTGATATGAGAGCTCAGGATTTTATACAAATGCAGAATAAATGCAGCAAGTTAGTGATCAATATATAAACTGTGATAATTCATCACCTTAAATGCTACAGCGCCTTGTTCCTTCCCTCACGAGCATCAGGTGGAGAACCCAAAAATGAGCATCGACATCGAAAGCAGAGATGGCCTGTGGAACAACAGAACAACAAATCAACCAGCAACTTTCATATGCAAAAATACTTAAAAGCCTTGATGTTACTACTGCAGCTTATAATACAAAAATTAAGCATACAATATTAAATAGGATCTTAATATAACTGCTTTGATTTCAGTGGAATTAAACCAAGGACAAGTTTCACTGTTAGATCAAATCTTGCTCTTGATTACCTTACACAATCCCACTTATGGGCTCAGATGCACGTTCCAGGTACCACAGCTTAATGAGTTGCCTTGTGTAAACTAAGCTGTAACAGGCAGAGCACACAGTTTTAGCCCCAAAAATCATTTGATAAAATACACAGCTTAAGCCTCAGCATAAAAAAGTTTAAGCAAAATAATTTTAGTTTTCACACGTGACTGCTCAGAGCAGACACAAGTTTGGCTTCTGCAGTCCGGCTGATGAGAGGCAACTCACTAAACAGCAATAATCCTAACCCTATGCTGAACCATAAATTCTAAAGTGATTAATGAAGTTCGTTCTTTACAGTGTATTTTAATGCAATTTACATTTACATTTTAACCTAAACTAGCAAATAAAGTAAACCTGGCTTCAGTTTGTGTATTTAGTACACTACACAGGTATAAATCCAGTCCACTGAGTAACATAAGTAGAAAAAGTGAGTAAATGAAAGACAGGACCAGAGGGCAGATTTATAATTCAGCATGACCTTGACCAATCTGAAAACTGGTCTAAGGGTGGCATTCAACAGTGACCAGGCCAAGTACAGTCAGTTGCACAAACCCAGAATGAAAATAGCTGATTAAGCAGCAGTTCTCAAACTGTAACTTCCCCATTCTTCTTGATCATAAACTTCATGAAAGCCAACATCGTTGTGCCATTGTAAACACCGCACTAGGGTGTATAAACTTGAGTACAGCCTGAAAAACACATTCAGCACTAGCAAGGCCTCAGCTGAATAGCAGTATATAGTGGTTTTCCAGCATTTGGGAAACACACTTCAGGTAGACGTGTCCCACATGGAAAGGGTCCACAGAGGAAGCAAGAATGATCAGAGCTAAAAGTCATGATCTGTAATACCTGAGTGAACTGGCATTTTTTAGTTACATATTTTAACAAAAGAAAAAAAAAGACTCAAGTGGGATAACCTTAGCAGTTTTCAAATATATAATACTGTTGCAGAGAGGGAGTAACTTGTTTTCTATATCCACGGTGGACAGAAGGAAAAGTAGTAATGAGTTTAAATCGCAGCAATAAGCATTCAGTTCACACATCAGAAAATCTTTCAGTGAGAGATATAGTAAATCATTAGAATAAATTGCACTGAGTCTCACACACAAAAAGGCTTTAAGAACAGGTTAGACAAACACAGATAAGGAAAAATACAGAGAAGCTGGGCATGTGTGGAAAACCAATGATCTCTGAAGTCTTTTCCAGCCCATTTTGTCTATGAATTTCAAAAATAAGTAAGTGTAATGCAGCTGAGAAAACAGGTTTCATCTAACCTACTTGTCTTTTGGTAGTAATTCTATTTCAGTGGACTCAAGCCCATAGTTTATAGCCACCATATTGGTCACAGAACCTTCAACATTGCTCACAGGCATCAAAAATTAAGAAGCTGAAACAATGCCAACAAAAGAAGTGCAACACTACTTGCAATACTATTTGCTGATAGCTTGCCTTTTAAGGCAAAGAAGTACAGCTCACAAACTATGCAAGCTGCAGGTAAATTCTCCAGCTGTGTCTGTTCCTGAAGGCACCCTTTTTTTCTTGGTCACTTTTAACTCTATGCATTTTTAACTTAAAACACAGACCGAGTAACTGAGAGAATGAAAGAATGTCTCCTTAAAATTACCCTCATGCTGAGAGCACATGGCAAGCCAGTGCAAGGTCATACTATTCTATGGAACAAGTAAAAATCCATTTCCTATATTCCCAATATTGGAATTTTCTTATTTAAAATTACAAAAGTGGCAGAAATCTAACTTTTTGTTTGGTAGGAAGAGGCCTATAACCCTATTTTTCCACAATTTTTTGAGCTATGGTTCACATTTTGCTGTAACTGTAATCATCTATTAGAGGGACAAATATTTCTACCATTCCGTTTCAAAGTTTTTTAACTCCTAGATGCTGGACAGGAAGAAGAGGAGGAGAGCCACTACACAAAAACAGCCTTTAGTACATCACTAAGGAAAGATCAAAAGGACAGTGGTTTTCTTACAATGAATGCAAAGAGATGGCAGTTGCAACTACATCCTTTTGTCACTGTTTCAGCTTTTGCTGATGAACCACAGGAGCACTGATCTCCTCCTGCCACTGACTGCTGCAGCCCTGAGGTCTTCCTCACCCATTTGCTGCACGCTTTCCATAGCTGTCCTACTACTACTGCCTTCTCGCCTCTCACCGATCTAACCTTTTGCCGCCCAGTAATAAACAGCCCAAAAAATACTCTGAAGCACCAAAAGGAAGGGGAGGACCCTCAGCTAGGAGGGACAGTTTAGAGCTACCACTTGCTCCCTCACCAGTCCTCCACCGCCCAGGCTCCTCTTCACCATGCAGTAATTGTGGAGAAATTCAAGGAGGCTGCAACAACCGCTTCCAGCTCCCCGAAGCCCTGGCACAGCTTTTAATAGGTTTCTTCCAGTGAACCAGCCAGGAACCCGGGACAGGAAGCGGCGGTTTCCTTCCAGTGACCCCATCCCTCAGAAACACCTGCCTCCTTTCCCCACGCGGCCCCCAGCAGCCCCCTGCCCTCAGTCTCAACCCGTGGAGGAAGCAGATGTTTCCCACCCCAGAGCCCCCGCAGCTGAGCTCCCCCAACCGCGGCCCCCTCTCGCCTCACACCCAGGCCCTCCCTCCCTGCGCTCCTCGGGCGTCCCCTACTTCCCAACATGTCCCCCCTCCTCTGCCACGGCTCCGCAGCAGCCTATCCCCTCCCGCACCTCGGCCCCTGAGGCCTGCCGCTGCTTTCTGCCTCGCGCTGCCCCCCGCCCCGCTAACGCACCCCTCAGCCGGGCGCCCGCCCGCTCGCCCCACTCCCCTGCCCAGGCCTCAACTGCGCGCCCCACGCGGCCGCCAGCGTGCCCCGCCCTGCCCAACGGCCGCTGTGGCCCCGCCCTCCCCGAGGGGGCGGCCCAGGCGGCGGCCTGGCCTCTTGCCGTTTGGCGGCTGAGCTGTCCATCAAGCGGCAGGCGCGGGCAAAGGCCAATCAGACGCGCTGGCTAGGGGGGCGGGCCGAGCTGTGGCGGCTGAGTGGAAGCGGTGAGGGGCGGTGCTTGCGGTTGGGCCGGGGTCTGCGACGCCTTGCGGTGGGTCCGGCGCGGGGGCGTTGGTGGCGGCGGTGGCGAGGGCCGGGCCAGCCCAGCCCAGCCCAGCCCAGCCCAGGGGTGTCGAGGGGGCGCCTGGCCGAGCCCCCGCCCCGTCGGCTTGCTGCGGCTGCGCGGGGCTGGGCTGGGCTGGGCCGGGCCGGGCCGGGCCGGGCCGGGCCGGGCCTGGAGGTCGCCCGGCAGGAGGAAGTGGAGGCCGCGGCTGAGCGTTCCCCGCGCGGGAGCGGAGGTCCCAGCGGCAGTGGCAGCGGCCGCGCCGGCCGTGGCGCAGCCCCGCGGTATCGGCAGGCAGGCGCGGCGGGAGGTCGCCGCCGGCGGTCCCGCCGTGCTATGCCGTGTGGTGAGCGCTCCCTTCTCCGGGAAAGCGTAGCGCGCCGGAAGGGTTGCAGCAGGCTCTGATTTAGCCGTGAAAGTTTTCCAGCCTGAGCACGTGAGAACTTGGGTCGTAAGAGGTTATTTACCCATATTGTGGGCGAGAAAGAAACGCAGCCATGCCGTGCTTATTTCGGCCTCCCTTCAAGCGGCCTATGGTGCTGTTCTGCCTTTCCTTTAAGGTTTGATGCCGTTATGGTTTGTGTCTGTTTCTCTTCTTCAAGAGTAAGTTATTTTCCTTTATGTGCTTCTTTATTTTGATCATTGGGGCCGCTATGAAGCTATCTGAAATCTAATTGGGGGAAAAAAAAAGCTGTGTTAAGAGGCTGTCTAGTATGCTGGACTCTTTTGGGTAAGTAGAATTAAAATATGTATTTTTGCTTTGGAAGCAGGAATGAAGAGAAATTACTGGAGAGGTAAAGAAAAGCATAGATGGAGCAATCACAAGCAAAGTGACCATCACCATCAGTATAGGAGAACCAATCACAATAACTATGCTGGAAGGCAAGTATATGCTATTTGTACTTAAGACAGGTTAAGCTGTTAGATGTGGTGCCTGATTAAATTTGATGGTAGCCATTTTTGGACAGTTGCCACCTAAAAACCAAGAAGGTAGTATTTCTAGTATACTTGTCATCAAAAATATTCCTGGTAGGAGTGGAATTGCACTGAACTCTGGAAACTCATCACTTGCTCACAACTGTATTTTGGTTTAAAACTGAGGCATGTTTCCTTGAACTAATCCTTTGGGGCTTGCCTGATCATCATATTGATGCCTTTGCATCAATATGCAAAGGTAGTTCAGGGAAGAAAAATGAAATACTTCCTCACCACATTTGTTTTACCCCTCAGTGTCTATTAGTGTAAAAGCTGTCATTAAAGGATCTCCCTAAAAGTTTTAAAATCTGTTAATAACCTACAGTAAAGTAGGCGTTATTACCACATCTAGCAGATCAGGTAACTGAAACAAAGAGGGTCTTGGGAATAATTCACTGCCTTGAAAACTGGCTCTTTCAGAAAAGTACATCTTGAACTTTAGAACTCTCTTTTCTGTGTTGGTCTCTCTTGCAGGAATAGTATGGGCTGATCCTCTGCTTTAGTCCTTTAAGCATTTTTTTTTGAGAGAGAGCGCTAATGGAGCAACTCTTATGTAAGAAAAATAAGAAATATGTATGGATTCTAATTCAGTGAATATAGACTAAAAATACTTTTATTAAAAAGCTTTAAATTGAAGTATTTTGGTTTAGTTTGTTGTTTCCCCACACACACACACACGCACACACCCCGTTGAATTATTATGTTCTTTAACTACTTCGAGCTTGTACAGTCAGACGGTAATAGAGTCTGCATTAGAACTAGAATCTTTGCATCATTTTGTTTTCAATAAACTACAAATCACGTAAAGTGTCTTGGCCTAATGCTTATAAGATGATATGTAATAAGAACTGTCTCGAAAAGTGAGAATTGTACAGGTGACTCGGAAAACATCCAAATGCAATTTCACTCATTAGTAATGAACGTGTTTACTCTAATGATTTCAAAAAGAAATAAGCTGCAATTACCTAGAATCAACTGCGGTAGCAATGACAAAAGTAGAGAGGTTTTTTTACTTGGATTTTTTTTTTTTAATTTTTGTTTAGCTTGCTTCTTTTAGAACCTCGTCAGCGAGATTCGCGTCTTGAAGACAATAGCAAAATACTCCTTACCTGACATGAAGATTTTACATATGCTGTCTCTTTTACTTTATGCTGTAAAGAGTTCTCATGTTTACAACTTTTTTGTTTTGTTTTATTTTTTAATACAAGAGGAGCTAGTAAAATGCCAAGAATTAATGTTTTGCTGAAGTATTGCAAGCATACAGTTAGGATCCACCTCCAATGTTTTAGCAAATAATAAAGACTTTTAAGATGTTGATGTCTTTAATGCTCTTAAGAGGTTTTTAGGCGAAACTTTTTTGTGGTTTCTTTTTTTTATAGTTTTGTGTATGGTGGTTCACACAGTGTGCTTATGACAGCCCTGCAAAATTGCACTCTATTAATGTGATAGCAAACTGCTTTCAAGAGCCTTTGCAATAAAGTTTTGTAGGACAGTTGTGAGCCTGTCTGAAAGACAATGCTATCTTTTAGACCTGAACAGGAGGAGACACAGCCCCCTGTGAATGCAGGCCCCAGCAACAGTGAAAATTCTTCTTCCAGTTTAACACAGAACTCTGTAGCACCAGGTAAGAGGCCATGTTTACTGGTCAAAAAATTGGTGCCTATATGCTAACTGTATGAAAAAAAAAATAGCAGTAGTAGTGTTAATATTGTGGTGTTAAAGGAAGTATATAAATCAAAAAGTTTGTAGAGAAAAGTGATATCAGATGATCTAAAATGCTGTAGCAGGTGGGGACAAATACACTTGCAAGCTCACAAGCCTTTCATGTTTGAAAACTTGTGTGCTTAGCCTAGCTGATATAAACTGAAGAAATAGAATTCTGTTTCTCTCTACAAATATGGCTTTGGGAGGAAAATAACTTTATTTTTCTTTAATTTTTCTCATATGAGCTGAAGATGTTAAAATAGAACTTTCAACAAAAACTGTTAATAAAGAAAGAAAATAAGACAGCATATAAAAATTATAACCTATGTCCACTATTCAGCCTTCTTAAAAACGCAGTTACCCACAACTTTGGAAAAAATACAAATTCATCTATATTCCTTCAATGTATTTTGTAATATGTAAGAGGTATTGTCTGATGGCTAAATGAGCTGTTTGTTCATTAATCAGGGAGGCAACCAGAGAACTTGATACAGTGATGATACTATTGAGGAAGATAACCATTTTGCATTCAGGTTTCTGGGCTCATATATACATCCCTAATAAAGCTAAGCTTGTAGTAACATACGTTTCTCCAAAATTGGAGAGTCCTGAAACAGCCCTGACTGTATAAGCTCTTAACAACAGACAAAAACAGAGTTTAAACTGACCCTCTTACGTATCAATCCATTTGTGCTTAAGAGGTTGTGAGCCTGTTAGAAATAGGTCCCCTGCAAAGCATTTGTTGCTATATAATCAGTTTAAATATACTGAATGCAGTGTGCTGTTAACAACCTTATTGATAGACGCACTAACTTTACATTTTTTTGACCTGAATAAATCTTGGCTGTTTGTTGCCAAGCTGAAACCTAAGAGATGTTGACAAGGAGATGTATTTAAGTAATCTGTTTTTGCTGCTGTTTACAATTCAATTTCTAGCAATAGCAAATGTTTAAATACAAACTCTTGAAATGAGGTGAAGATGTTAACTTTTACCTTTTTCAAATAAAATCCTTTCCCTGCATTCCACCATTATGAGTCTGTCAGAAGTGTTTTGCCTGTCTACTGTGAATTTACCCAGGCAGTAGAGTACTAAAATCGAATGTTTCTCTCTTCCTAACCCATCTGTAGAATGAGCATCTGTGTATTGTCAAAATTTACTCTTACTTGTATCTAATTCTGTCATTTGTATTCAGGAAAAGGTGGCATGTTCTGGGAAGTGAATCACTTTATTTCCGTTTGGATGATGCTTAGCTGCCAATTATTTCGCTTGAGACTTCCCTAACTAGTCTTTTAACCAACAGTGTCCCCTCGTGACTGATTTATGAAGAACAGTCATTTTTGTTCTGCAGCAGAAAGCTTTCCCTTTGCTTCTCTGATCTGTCTGAATTTCATTTTGCTGGCATCCCTTCCGTACTTGTGTAATGACACTGCATTTGCAAACTTTCCTTTCAGTGGCTGTCAGCAGTTATTTCATAGGAGGTAACACTGTCATCTATTCCCAGTCTTTTTATCATGCTTGGGATCAGCTGAGAGTAAGAGCTTTGGGCTTTGTAACCCTTTGACATCCCTATGGGAATGAGGGATGTCAAAGAAGAAACTTAAAGAAACTTAGTTACCCATATGATTTTTGCCTGTTCTTTGCCACTTTAAGAACTGCCAGGATTTTACTATGACTCAGAAAAGAACCGCTATTTTCGTCTACTGCCTGGGCATAATAACTGCAACCCACTCACCAAGGAGAGCATTCAGTACAAGGCGATGGAATGTAAAAGACTGAGACTCTTAGAAGAGGAAGAAAAACAAAAGAAGGTAGGCTCTGAAAAAGAATGAAGTTACTTTATTGTGTTCTGACCCAGGACAGATCACAAGCTAAACTCCTTCAATTAAGCTGGCTGGAAAATGAGAATTCTTTTTTGCTGAGAGTTTAGAGTCCTTGAAGTTCTTGAAGAACTTGTTTGTTCTACACAGGAATGAAAACAAGCCATTTCCAGTACTAAGTTTGTGAAGAGACAGGAGCTGTGCTCAGAATAGCAGCTAGTCCAACAGTTACACTCCACTCAGGATATTGGATGCCGGGTTTGAAATCCCTGCTTGGAATTTGCAAAGTGGAGTCTTAATTGTAGGTTTTCCATATGCTTAGTAAACACATTGATCATATTCCCGGACCTTGAGAAACAGTACTAATGAAGTACTAATTGAAACAGCATTTCTGTGAAGAATTCTTATTTTATTTTTTTGATAGGAAAAAAACAAAGTTGGTCTTACCTTTATCATCAAGAGCATATAGGCTTTCCAGGCATAAACTTTAAGGCATAAGGTGTTAGAGCAGAGTAAATATTGCTGAATAATATTAGTAGTCTGGGTAAAATACCTGACAAGGATATTTTGTAATTACCTGAAAACCAAGAGTTTTGTAGCTTTAGAAGTCAGTATTGTAGCTCAGCTTGAATGTGCGGAGTATTAAGTGCTCTCACTTGGAAGGAGTGCAGTATTTTTTTTCGTAGGTAATGAAGTTCTGACTTCAACCAGCAATTCAGCTCTTCTGTCTTCACTATGAAAATGCTACAGATGTCTCCATAATTTAGCTGTTTCCATGAGCAGTTTAGTTTTATTTTCAAAATGCTGCTTGCCAGGTTGTTTTTAATGGGAACTGTGGATATATATCTCTTCTCAAAATCTGGCTGTTGAATTGGGTGTCTGAATCAGGTCCCAGATGCAAACGTTTTGACTCTTCAATGCTTGCTTTGTCAGAGCATTATCAAAAATGTCTTACTCCTAAAGTCTGCCAAATATTCTTTCCTTGGCTGTCCCCAGTGTTTAAAGTGTTCACATGAAATTTTGAAGTGTGATGAATGGAAAAGCAGTTTAGGGCAACATTAAGACTGCGTAGTTAGTAGCAGTCTTGTGGTGATAGAACGTTTTGCTATATATTAAGAATTTAAGGTGTTACAGTGAAACCAGAAGGTGACTTCACACCTCAAGGTGGTACTACTGATTATGTCAAGTACAAATAATGGCTAGATTTTTTTCAGTTTTTGTACTTAGGAGCACTTCGCCTCTCTGAGAATTTGCTCTTGATTATATTTCTCCTTTTTGCCTACTTGCCTTAGTAGACTATGGAGGTGGTGCTGGAATGTGTTTTACAGACTTTTTTGAAATTTTCATTTTTATTTTTATATATAAATGTAGGCTAGAGGAAAAAGTTAACAAAACGTCCCAAACATCAAGGATCCATGGCTGTGTTTGAAACATAAACAAGCAAATAACTGAATGTGCTTACATTTTATTCTCTTCTAGAAAACAGCAAGGGCTGGACTGAACTCATCTATGCTGTTACATAAAAGGCAGCTAGGTTTGCTCAGCTCCACAAGTTATTGCAGGTAAAATGATTTGAATTCTTTTCTGTTTGCGCTACCACGTTCTGCTGTTAGCGCAACTGTTCCTGTCAGTTTTTTGCATTCTCTGCTGTTCCAGTTAGGACAAGAGAGGAACATATTAGTTACAATAAAATAGTTATATTTCTTTATAATCAGATCCTGCCTTGTTTTCCATTACAGGCTAAATCATGCACGCCTAGAGAAGGGTTCGCAGACCTTCCCAAAAGTGCTGAGAATTAGAATGAGGAAAATATTACCTAATCTCAAATAGTTGGAGTGTAAAACTTGACGCTTTTCTCAGTATATGCTGTTCTGCCACATTGTGCTTTATAAATACAGTGCAGCTTTCCTTTAGATAAATGATCTTCAGCTGACTTAGACTCTCTCCAGCATCTCTATACTCAGATTCAGTAACACCATAGAAGGCAAATCAGTAACTTAGTATGTTGTTGTTTCTGCTACCAAAGGTATACTGGGGCTTGAAATAATGGAATGAAAAAGCTGTGGGAGATGCACATATTCGTGGGCTATATAAGTGAAACTGAGGCCTGCTAGTTGTTCAGACGTTTTATCTTTTGTGACTGAGAAGCAGTTCCGTCTCTCATTCCACAGTTCTTTTCGTTGGCATTAAACCTAGGCATATCTAATTTTTCCCCCCCCCCCCCCCCCCCTTTACAGACTAGTCCATGAATTAAAAGTAAGCTGCATGCAGAGGAGGAAGATAGAAATTCACAGTCCAGATTCCTCAGTCGCTGGAACCAACAATTTTAAAATAATTGTGGTATGTTATGAGAGCTGTTAAGCCTTTAGGATAAAGGGGGCCTGTCTTCACTGGAAATTCGGGATCTTGTAATTGAATCCCACAGGTCAGGGATTTCAAGGATGCATTATTTGGGTTGTGTTAGTTCTCAAAAACTGTACTCAGTAATTTTTATAACAGGTAGGAAGAGGCTGTTCCTTGCCTAGAAAGGGGAAATGATGAAAAGGATAGATATGACAATGATTTTTTGGAGCTGACCAACATGTTCTCTTGAGAAATACACAAGAGTCATAATTAGTGGATAGTTGAGTGGATAATTAGGTTTTTTTTTTTTAAGGGAAGATGAAGAAAATGGAAGAGAAGAATTTGTGGAGTAATGAAGTCTATGGTTCCTAGAGTCTATGTAGATCAGTAATGATTTCACATCTGATCCTCTGAAGGCAGTTCCTACTGTTTTTGATGGTACTATGTGTGCAAGAGAGGTTTCAAATGCAGGAAGTTCTCTTGTACCAGCTTCCGGCCTTGTAAACACTTCATGAGTTGCCAAAGTCAGAAGGGAGTTGGAAACTTAACATTATAAAGCAAAAGTTGAAGTTTAATGCCAGCTGTTTCACTGCAGCATGATCCAGCAAGAGGAGAAGGCTTTTGTGCAGTGTAGGAGAATTCCAATTTCATAGTTCGTAAGACTTAAAATTTGTTGTGCTGAGCCCTCCACAGATACCAGTCTGTGCTCACTAATTATCCAGAGTAAGTGGCCAGAATAGGTGTAATTGGAAGGAGTATTTCTTGTTGTTAAAGAACTGCCTCCTCTTAAGTTACTGAATGTTTTCTGTGCATGTATATAAAAAGAAGGTGGCCACTCTGTTTTAGAGATGAGTGAAAAGCGGGTGGTGGTGAAGGGATCAGAATTAATGTGTTTCTTCAATTTAGACCTAATACAGCTACCTCAAAATATTTTTCCCAGTAGGTTTCCAATATGACAACGCTTTTATTTTACAGGCAGATGTTGCTTGTGAGCGGATATTCACTGTGAATGATGTAGAACATGGAGGGTGTAAATACGGTATCATCAATCTCAGTGGTTTGGGGAAGGAGTCTCTTACTGTGGAGATGTATGACAACCTCTACTTCACAAACCGCAAGGTACTGTGTTCTATTCCTGCTTCCTTCAGTTGTGTTCTCTAAATGCTGTCCCTTGAGAAGCAAAGATAGAAATGCCTGAGGGCTGGGGAGTAGGTTAAGAGGAGAGAATGGAAGAATCTGGCAATGCGAAGTTCTGATGAACAGAATTGCACTAGCCATGTCTCTGATAGTTCTCTATACCAGCCTTAGTTCTCAGGAGAGAGATGTTCACATGGAACAGAAAGCTATGTGGAAGGTACCACGTTCCAGGGATAGTGCTTACTTCAGAGTTGCGCTTGGCAGTAGCTGACAGAACTAATGTTGAAGGCTAGAAACTACTAGGATTTGTTTGTTTCTTTCTTAAAAATGAGTTTGGAGAAAATATGTTTATTCTTGAACAGGAAGAATATTTACATCCTCTGCATATTGGGATTCTTTTAGGGATGCTGCCTTAAATAACAGGATATGCTTGATGCTTCAGTTCACATTTGGACAGACTTCTGAATGCTGCCCTGTCTCCCTCTACATTTAAGAGGACTGTGAAGCTAAAATGGTTTTTTGTGTGCCATAACTCTAGTTAGTGGGCTAAGCATATGTGCCTAGGTCTTAGTCTCATGTCATCTTTGCATGGAAATACCCTTTCATGAATTGTACAAGAGACCACAAAAATGCTATGTTGTCTTGTGTCTGAAGGTGAATTCTGTGTGCTGGGCATCATTGACTCATCCAGATTCTCATGTTTTATATCCTTTTAAAAATGCAATATTTCAGTTCTACTTTCAGTAGTCTGCCTCATGCTGCACAAAAAAGTTAACTTCAGGAAGAAATTTCACATACTTCCCCCAGAAATAATATTTTCCTGAAAAATAGAGAAAATTATGAAAATTGAAAGAAGGTGGAGTTAGTGAGACGCATGTAAGCTGCTGCTATATAGATATATGTAGTGTTGTTCCAATATTATAGTGAGCGGAAGACCACATTTGCTACTGTGCAGAATTCCCACTTCATTAACAGTGTAGATGCCATATCCAAAATGACCACTCTTTGAAAGTGAGTTGGCAGGCTTCTCATCAGGATATTGATGGGGGCTGAGAATAGCAGCAACGTACTGGCATCACACACTGCCACTTTCAGAGTGTCTTCCGCAAATTTGTCTTAGAAGAAGAGGAAGGTTGGTTTTATGGTAGAGGAACTAGTGATGGAAGATGCAGAATCACAGGAAAGAGGAAGGAAATGGGGTTTTAATGTGGGAGATGGCAGACAACAGATGTACCACCGAAGTATCAAAAGAGAGGATGTAATATGCTAATGTGCATAATTTCTCATGGGAGAGGCCAAGAAATTCACAACTGATCCAGAAGGTGGCAGGAATCCATCAGACTTGCTCAGGGCTGGATGGGAGTTACGGATTGTTTGATTTAATTATTTTATGCTTTTGTCTAGTCATGTCACAGATTTACCACACTGAACTTGAAGAACAAGTTTAAAATCCTATTCATACCTGCTATAATGTTTAGAAAGTATTTCAACATAACCTAAAATGAGGCTTCCTTGCCTCCCCCGTGTGCCTGTGCCCCTTTGCCCAACCCATCTCCATGAAAAACAGATCTAAATTAGTGCAGCATCATCAACATGTAAAGATGAAAAGAATGATCCATGGTTTTTGTGGGTTTTTTGCTTGTTTGTTTTTCTATCATTAGAAAGAACAGGAGATGCCTTAGTATTCCTCTCGCATTCTCTTTCTGGGTAATGTAAGTACACAAACTAGAAATGGAGTTCTTTCTATCCCTTCCCTATGGAAGAAAGGAAGTGTTGAGACTTGATTGTAAAATGTAAAGCACATCAAGGGTCTCAGAAGACGTTACTAAAGGGAAAGTATGGTGAGCTGCTGTTGCGTCTAGCATCTTGCTTTTCTCGTCTATAAATGTTAAGCAGCCTGATTCTTTCTAGGCAGAAATCATTGTTTTCCTTAACTCACTCCAGCAAGCTGTGTCTCATGGGAATTGCAGAAACACCAGGCTGTGCCAGTCTGCTTCCAGCGTCGTTGTTCAGCAACTCTAACCCAGGTAGGGTGGAGGGGTTGGGTTTTTTGTTTGTTTTCTAGTTTAGGATAACAGTTACAGTATGAACAGAGCATGAAGGAGAGATTACTTCTGTATCTTTTTTCTTTAGTAGTTGGTGACATTGTTGTATTCTTGTAAAGTGTAGAAAGCCTCTAACAGTATAAGAAGTGGACGGGTCAAAGAACTGACTTGAAGAATTAACTAACAAGCAGCATTCATGGCACTAGTTTATTTTTAGCTTCTGATGATGTAGTATTTGACTTAGGCAGGAGAACATCTCGCTTGTAAAGTGAGATTTGAGATTTTTCATGTTAGTAGCTCAGCCTGCAACTAATCCACAGAAGCTGGAAACAAGAGGTACTCAGTTTTTCTCATCTAGAATCATTTCCTTATTTAGAACCATTGCAGAATCCTTTCTCGTAGTAGCTTCTCAACTATGCTCAGTGGATTAATCAAAGATGGAAAGGTTTTGATAAATGTCTTGGCCCAAAGCTCCCTTTCAAGCACTGGACATCACACTCAGTTGTGTGTTCTTAGGGGCAGGATTTTGTATTCATTGCACTTAACTTCTTTGATAGATGTCAAAACCATGCTAATACAGTAGAGAGTCGTCTAACCTGGTGACCTGTCATGATCAGTTAAGTTTATACAGATGAAATCTGCGATAGATAAAAATGTAAAATTGCTCCATGACTCATTTAATGTCATGCTATTTCTGGAGGCTTTTTTTTTTTAAAAAAAAAAGACAGATACACAGGATTAGCATGAGCTGGACAAGTCACTTCTGGAAGACAGAGGGCTACTTGACCAGTATGCCCTACTGCTCAGTAAAACATTTTAAGCCCTGTGCCATAGATGCTGAGTTCCACCAAACTCCTTCTGTCTACTATTTCCTATTGACAGTTTAAGGTATTTCCAAGTGTCATGTCATGCCGTAGGTCACTCTCCTACATTGTTATGAGGGACCATTGCTAAGTAGTTAGAGAGTTAAGTAGAACTTAAACTGTGGTTTGTTTTAAGACATATCACCTGCGTTGCCAGACATCAGGATGAGCACGGTGGATATGCTATTGAAGTCAGTGATGTCAAGTAGACTTTGGCTGGGTAGGAGCTACATGAGTAAAAGTCAAATCTAAGGTGTTGTTGCTTACTCAGACCTGTCTTCTAAAACAGAAACAGAAAAAAAGGGAGACAATTCTAATCTATCTGCACCCCTTTCTTTTTTTCTTCTTTCCTTCTATTTCTTTTCCCACTTTTTTTTTTAATTGTTCTGTCTTCACTGTTTCGAAAACTTTCAGATTAGGCTTTGGCTAATCTATGGGTTCTAGAGTAAATAAGATGTTTTCTGTTTCCAGCCCAGGTAGTCTTGCAAAAAATGGCAAACTTAATGCTGTCAGGCCAGTGTTACTTCTCTCTTCCCTGCCATGGCAAGCCCTCTGACTACTGAGTAGATTTTACCATCTATCGTGATCATCTGTCTATCTAGTCTACAAGACTTCAGCTTACAATCATGAAATCCCGTTTTGTGCTGTCTCTTGAGTAGCACAGGGACACTTGATTGGGTAACACTGTGGGTCTCTGCCTCCAATTGCAATGTTAAAAGAGGTATGGAGATCAGGAGAAGCTTTCTGAGTTATCATGCTGTCCTTATAATTTTATGGATGCTTCATGTGTTGTTCCTCTTTCCTAGGAGATGGACCTGGAATGTTGTGCAGCTTTAAAATATCCACTGCCTGGTCCTGTGCTTGGTGCCTGAATCCCCAAGCAGACAACTGCTTCAGCACAGGTGAGTTGCAAAGGTAGTTACCCTCTTTATCACGGAGAGAATGACTTCTTGCACTTAATCTCCCAGGTGCTTCTCACATCACAGCTAAATGAACATAATCTGTCTTCTTCAGGCCTGACACGACGAGTTCTTGTGACCAATGTAGTGACAGGGCATCGACAGACATTTGGAACCAGTAGTGATGTCTTAGCACAACAGTTTGCCACACAGGTAGAAAGAAATGTATACCCTTAATTTTTCAGAGCTCTGTCTTGTTGATGGCCTTTTTGTTCTGTTTGTGATAGAACTCGTCATGCTATACGTAAGGTTATGATTACAGTTACTGTTAGACAACTATTCTACAACAGAGCTGATATGATCTGATGCTGACACAATGGAAAAGCAAAAAAATCAGCTGATTTCAAACTCCATGGCAAAAGGGGCAACTTTGTTAAATGTACAGAGGTAAAGGAAATGAAACAAATATAAAGAGCAGCAGTAATAATGCATTGTAACATTTGGGAAGGTGTTCATTTTGTGCCAAATGAACTCAATACAGAGAGTGTTAGTGAAATACTTTGTTTTCATTTTGCAAGACGAAGACGACCCTTATAAAATACTAATTGACTTGTTTGCAAACCCTCAGTGAGAGGGGTTAACCTGGAACATGAGGATTCCTGTTCCCATTCTGCTGTTATATTAGGCTAAGTTTCTGCTTACCAAGCTGAACTCTTACAGCTAAATAATTGAGGTTTGAAAGGAACTAATGAGTTGACTGAAAAATGTTGCAGCGTGTAATAGAAACTCTGGTTCTTAGTTCTTTAATGCCTATGTTAATAAAATTGTGTGACAACTGCAATGGAGACCTCAAAAGCTTGACATGGCTACTGTCTGTATAACTTAATCACTACATCTCTTGTTTCATTTACATACTACATTTCTTCTTTTCTTGGATTCTTCCAGACACCAGTGCTGTACAATGGCTGCCGTTCAGGTGAGATTTTCAGCATTGATGTGCGTCAACGCAACAGAAAGGGCCAGAGCTGGAAGGCAATTCGTCTCTTCCATGACTCAGCAGTTACATCTATTCGCCTTCTCCAAGCTGAACATTATCTTATAGCAGCAGATATGGCTGGAAAGGTACAGTTTTATGGCTTTTAGGAAGAATTTGATATTGTTCCTTTCAGTAACTGGACACTGACAGGCTCTTATCCAAGGTCTGAGGGAAGACACCCAGTATTTTGAGAGAAGCAATTGCTGTTATCTGCCCTTTCTCTCACTCATTTGTCCCCTAAACTGTGTATTCCTGTGGTGATTCATATAAAGCCTGAAGATTTTTTTCAGTTCAATAGTTCAAAGGAATTAAGATTTGTCTGAGGCCCAATTATTAGTCTTCAGTAAAAAGTAAGGGAGACCGTACTTAATTTACTAAGTCTGTTGCGAGGTGGAAAAAGAATACAATTTACTGAGTGGTGTGTGTGGTGTGTGTGTATGTTTTTTTTGTTTTTTTTTTTTTTAATACTTTCCAGTAACTAGTGTTTTCAATGGGTATTCACATTGTTGGCTACTTAACTGGGTGACAGTTCCATATTTTGATCCTTCTTGCTCCCTACTTCCAGGTGCACTTATTTACCAACTGTCAAGTGGTCCCTGCTTTGTTAATAATGCCCTCTTTTGAAAAAATTACTTGAACTTGCAGATAAAACTGTGGGACCTGAGAACAGCAAAATGTGTGAAACAGTACAAAGGCCATCACAATGAATATGCTGTTCTCCCTTTGCATGTAAATGAGGAGGAAGGACTTCTGACAGCAGGTAGGTTGACTTTTGTCCCTGTACTTGTAGACTGCCTGGCAGTGATTTCTTATGCCTGGAGAGTGTTTTTTAGGTGTAGCTGTTGGACGCTCTAAGGCTGTTGATTCTTTGGAACAGACAGAAACTCAGCCTTAGACAAAGCATAATAAACTATGAAAAGGAATGAATAATATTATGGATGCACACTTACTGTAATGACTTCTCTGTGGCTCTCAACTGCTGTGTCCCGTAAAAATCTCACTATCCTTTCCACAGTGTGTCTCAAAAGGAGAGCAGAAAATACTTGATTTTGAAATTTAGGGAAGCAACACAGAAAGAGGAATCTTAAAATACTAACATAATATACAGGCAAAGACCATGTATGTTTTTCTTTAATGCTTAAATGGGTACTGTGGTAGACTGAAGCACTAGCACGTAAGCATAACGCTTTGTACCCTGTCTGTACCACTCATGTTTGTTTTGAATATACTTGGATACAGTTTGTTTGTTTATTTGCAAAGGGATAAGTAACAATCATAAATAAGGCAACCCCCCTGAATCCTCATAGTATTGCCAAGTTTCTCAAAGTCACCATGAACACAGTAACCTACTCTCCTCAGATTTTTCAATAAGTGGCAATGATGAGAATTCTCTTTAATTAGACAAGCTGGGTTTTTTGGCTCAGGAGCCTGATAATGAGGAAAGCATTTGAAATACTGATTTATCATGCCTTTTATTGATGGATAGGAAATGCATATTTTTCTCACCTTCTCACAGTGTAGAGTTTGTTTCCTAAAATGTTAATAAGCATTTTGCTTGCTCTGTGTGTGTGGAAGTGGCAGGCTTTTTTCCCACAGACCTGCTGCTGCTGCTCTGATAAAAATCTTGCAGAGCTGTATACAATACCTCTTGTGTGGTGTTGATTTTTTGATGTCTTTTACTCTCCAGTTGGCCAGGATTGCTACACTAGAATCTGGAGTCTCCAAGATGCCCATCTGCTCAGAACCATCCCTTCTCCCCACCCATCGTCCAAAGATGCCATTCCCAGTGTGGTGTTTTCCTCAAGACTTGGGGGTAGCCAAGGAGTTCCTGGCTTGCTCATGGCTGTCAAACAGGATCTCTACCACTTCTCCTATAACTGACACAGTTGATATTCTCCACATACCTGGGATACAAAGCCAGCATCCTATAGGTGACTTCAAAATTGTTAAACAAATCACTGTGCCATTGAGTCAATGTGTGCTGTTCTTGCATCTGCTTTAGCCATGAGATTCTGAACCTCCTTCAGCAGGTTCATCAAGTCTTGCTCTATACATCTCAGACATCTTATAAATAAAAGCAGAATGCTGATTAATTTCTCAAGCAGAATTCAGCCTCTCTGACATCTAGTTGTAAGCTTTGAAAAGCTGATAACTTGCAGTATGGGGCTGACTCTCATACTAGCTGGACTTGCTGTCAAAAGGCTGCTCTAATCCAACCCTAGTTTGATCAGGTATGTGACAGCTGTGGTTACCTCTACATTAGCAAGTAGACTGGTGCCACAGCATGGATTAGCAGAACAAAGCAGTTAGTGCTGAGAAGCTGACAGTATAGGTGTTCTGGGGTTTTATTTGGACTTGCTCTGATCTGGGTCCCTGAAGCAGCTGTCTCCACTACTTACCTGGCTGGAAGCAGTGCAAGGGAAAGCTATTTTCCTAGCCTTTGCTGGTAGCCCTCTGGGAGGGGCCATGCTAAACTTTGATGGTAGCATGCCACTGCCCTGCTACCATTTCCTCTAAAAGGCATCACGTATAGAACAAAGCCCCATTCCTAGTTCAGTACCTGGGTTGAATGTCCCAATTAACTCATCGTAGTGCTTCCTAACCAAGTCCCTACCTGATTTGGAGTTTAGTCATCAGCCACATAGTAGTCCAGAAGGGCAGGCTTATTCATGCAGCTGTAGCCAGTTCTCTGGGAGCAAGAGTCAAGCGCTGTCTGGAGAGACTGTCTTTCTTTGGATGAGATCACTTGCTGTGGATTCAGGGCTTTTGAAAACAGAGGTACAACCAAGGCTTTTAGCTGCAAAGTTGTGGTACCAGCTCACAGTACCTGGGTGGCATTTTGGGAGCCAATACCTGTATTTCAGAGTGCTTGTCATCCAGTGGAGTCTCATTACCCTCAGCACCTGCCTATCAGTGGTGGCCTTGCCCAACCCAAACTGGCTATCCTGTAGATACTATACAGAGGAAGTATAGACAAGATCATGGAGCCCCAGATATTGAAGGCTTTCAGTGAGGGCTGCTGCTAGCTGGGGCTGTTGATAGGCTTTGCAACCTAGTCCAGCACAGCCAGTGCCTGGCCCAAGGCAGGCAGTGATTGCGTTAGCCATGAGGGCTGCCACTTTGTCCAGCAGAAAATGCCACAGTCTTCCTGATGAGCAGTACAGCAAGGTTGCAATTAAGAGGGAGAATGTATTGAGTTGGCTCAGGGAGATGGCAGTGTCTGAGAGACAGGCTGGGTGTCTATATTCCCAGTGCTTCTGAAATCACGTAGATGCTGCATGTGGGTGAGCCTTTATCACAGCAGAAACAACAAAGATGAGTTTCCCCAGTGGCTAGAGGTGCAGCCTTCAGCACAGTTGGAGTACCTAGGATGCTCTGTTTCTTTATTCCAGAGGGGTGTTTTGGTGCTGGGCATCAGGGGAGGAGGGGGCTTGCAATTCCATTTCAAAGCTTTTGTACTTCAGTAAATTACAGTCCAGGAATAAAAAAAGAAACAGTGCTAATACTCCTCTCATGTCTGTACACCCTCTCTCTGTTTCATCCCCCACTAGCATTCACTTCACCATGTCTTTTGAGCATCTATAACTACTTTGCTCTCCAAGGCTCTTCGTGACTTTGCTGCTTGTTGCCCTGCACCTGGGGATCCTAGAAGCCCTTGCAGACTTAGGGCTAAGTGGCCTGCTAAAAGAGGTTGTGGAAGGCATCAGACAAGCAGCTGTTTTTCAGTGAAAGGTGTGTGGGGGGGGGGGGTCTGCTCAGTCTCCATGTATAAGCAGAGGCAGGGAATAGTGGTAACCATAGGTAATTGATTGTAAGAGTGATAAGCTGTAGTTCTGTCACAACCCAAAGGATTAAGCCTTAAGGGCTGAAGGATGCTCTGTTGGATAATTAGCCCCCCCCCACCACCACCACCACCACCTTGTAGGGTGCCAAGCAATCCTGTTCCTGCCCTCAAAGGAAACCTTCACCACCCCTAGCCCAGGTGTGCAGCCTACTCATCCCTTCACATCCCCACTAGTGGCTGGAGCTTATTAAGCACACTTCAGGAGTGTGTCATCCAGCTTGGCTTCCTCCAAAAGGAATCCAGTTCATGCCCCACATGTGCTCTGTATTGTGAGTTGAATACACAGATTCCCTTCACAAGTGCAATGCCAACCTGGGCACAAGTGTGTGGGGGGGAGGGGGGGAGTGTCTTATTTTTCCAAGGCGCTCTCCCATTTCCTTTCATTTTTCAAGCAACCTTGGATGAGGGGGAATTACTCAAATACAAGCAGGCACCAGCCAGGGTCAGTCCTGCTAGGATAAAGAATCCTCCCTGTCTTGCAGGGTTCCACATTCATTTCTCCTGTCCTCTCACCATCTTCAGGCCTAAGGAATATGCCATTCTGGGAAACACTCTTCTTTCCAGCACTTCTATTGATCCCCACACTCCAATGTTACATGTGGTTATCATCTCTTTTATCCATTAATCCATACAAAAGACAAAAAACTATAGCAGGAAAATTCTCATCATGGGAGCAGTGCAACAGTATAGTGTGAATATATTCTACATGAAATAAGTGAGTTGTAAGAGTCATCTCTATATGAGATGAATCTCAGCAAATATTCAAAACACTCTTTCCTGTTGTCATGTACTTCAAACTCCCCAGATCTATCTTATATCCTATTAATAGGCAACTTTTTTTTTCCCCCATAGGCAAACTGAGCTGTGAATTCCTTATGAGTAGCTGCTTCCCAGATACATCTGGCTTTAGTATCAGTACAGAGCCTCCTTTCTCACACACAGTGTAGCAGATGCTGCTCAGAGCATACCCTGCTGCCCCTTCTTTCTAAAAAAACTGTTTATAGAGCTTTCCTGTCTTCTTCAGATGGTAAGTCCAGCCTCACTCACACAGACTTGCAGGCTCTTTCCTTTCCCCATACTACCCCAGATAATCAAGAGTTCAGTCTGGCTAACGCGGTCACCGATTCCCAGCTTGCCTTTCTTTCCAATTTAAGAAAACACGCTGCAGTTTGTGTTGGTTAGTTCTGTTTGTTTGGGAAATTTTCTGTTGCATGCACAGCGATTAATACATGCAGTACAACTTTCAAAAGTTTATGTATTGACTTAGTTAATAATGCATACTGCAGCTAGGCATCCGTTCAGGAAATAGGTAACTAACACCATCCCACTGCAATCTCCTAATGTTACTTCTGATAATCAGCTCAGAGTTTACATCTTCACATTGGAGGGCTTTACATCAGTATTCTTGCTATTAAATGTGTGGTTCAAATGCTTGCTGGCAGCAAACCACAAGGATCGTGAACTCGCTTGAATCAAAATTAATTCAAGAATCTAAATTAGCATTTAAATTCTCTTCACTGCTCTTAACTCCAGTCATGCCTGTTCTGTGAGAATAAGACCCTGCAACAATTATGCCCAGTTGCTGTGGGAAACACAAACTAGGAGCTGTGGCAGAAAGGCATCTTACATAACTAAAGACTAAACTAAATAAACTGAAGTTTATTTCCCTTAGTCTCCCTTTAGGCAAAGCCCATTAAATGAAAGAAACTCATTTGCTTTCTACTGGTTCCAGGAGCCAAAGACATACACGTCCCTGCAAACCCATTCACCCAACCAGGGCTTTTGCAGGAGCAAGGAGAGGGGAAGCAGGGTAAAAGAGAGACAGTTTGGTGTCAGTGACAAACACCTAGCAGTTTGCAGACAGTAGCTGTCCTCATGCACCAGTGGCTAGGAACCAAAGACAACTAAAAAGAAAAAGACTGCAATGCTCACCTTCCTGCTCCAGTGTCAAAATACCCTACTCCTTTCCCTCAGCCTCCTAGCAAGGACTGAGTCTAGTAGGAAATTCCAGAAAGGCCTAAGGGCACCGCAAGTTAGTGAGGCTGGGGCACCCCTCATTCAGCAGGCACCACTTGTTTGGTCCTCTCCGCTCACTGGAGAGAGGAAAGCTGAGTGGACCACCAGGCGCTCTTCACTGAGCAGACTTTACTGACAGGCTGTACAGAACAAAACTTCTGGTTTGCAGATCTCTGAGCACTAAGCTCCTTTGTGCTTTTTCCACTGTTGATCACAGCTATGAAGAGCTCTTGCTGGAGATGTGCTACATTCTTTTTAAGGAGAAAAAAACCTGCTTCTCTCTCCTGCTTCAGTAGCTCAAAAGGAGCTACTGAAGAATACTAGTGTCCTGCACTAGTTACTATTTCTTCATATATCCTAGCTATCTGTGTTCATCCAAACACTGTTTCATATCTTACACTTAGATGAATAGCTCAGCACCAAGCAACAGTGAGATTCCAGCAGGGTTCCTACAGTGCAATGTGCAAGGCCTAGGAAATCAAGGCCATGGGAAGTTTGCAACCTCCCCCCAGTCAAAGTAGAGATTATTATTGACTCTTTTCTGTAGTCAAGCTAACCTTCAGTGTACAGCACTTGACTGCTGCCTCCTCTTCTTGTGGAAGAGGTTATTCTATTACTCTCTCTCTCTCTCCCCAGTTAAAGCAGCACTGGCCCCAGCTGCTCTGCCCCTCCCTGGTGAAGGAGCAGCAACATTTTCCTTGCTCCCTGCTTCCAAAGAAAGAACAGAGACTTTGCTCTAGCGGGAGTCTTTCCCAGGGTGTAAGAGATTAGAGCATGGCAAGGAAGTCCAGTTCCTCAAACAGCAGATAAAGGACCATTGGGAATCCAAGGAACAGCCTGCCATGGCATGCTGTCCTGTCCATTGCAAGAAAAGCCCCCATGTACTTCAATAAATGATAAAAACTTGCGAACAGCCAGTTCCTCCCATCAGTATGTTACAGACGCCATAGAGTCTCACCCTTGTTACGTTCAATCCTATTATTAGCCATCTCTCTCCACCCTAACTAAAAAGTCTCTTTCCCCATAAAGCCATTTAGGTCACATAAGGAACTTAAAACCAGTTTAGGTTTCAAGCAGTTATGTTTAAGTGTCTAAAGGGGAGAGGGGAATTGTTTTGGGGTTGGGAGGGGTCATTTCTTTCTGTTGACTCTGATTTACTGCAAGACATGGCTGCATGGTCATTCTTCCCTGAAGAATACTGAAACTAAAACAGTTTAAAAAATGATTTTACTAGTCACAATTTCACTCTGGCATTTTTACATTTTGAGCTTAATTATCTAGCGCTGTTAGGTCACCATTAGATATTTGTTACAAGAAAGTGGGAATTTAAACCCAAATATGGTCATACTTTCTAACTGTCCCATTGCAGTAGCTTCTTTCAGAAAAGCTGTAATTTGACAATGGACAGTTCAGCTTTGGACCCCAAATCTTCAGTAGCTGGAGCAAAGTGACTGCTTGTACACAATGAGCTGAATCTAGCAGTCGGTATCAACCCAAAGTACTTCCTAGACAGGGGTATTGGGGGGAGGGGAGGGAGCTGTTTGAAGGAGAGTTAACCAGAGAGTTCAAAGCACTTTACAAACTAGCTTTACATTTCAAAATGGAAACCAAGTCATAAAGCAGATGAGTAATTTTAAGTAAGGTCGGAAAATATAATCAAGGTCACTTGCCTTTTCTTGTTCAAACAACGTCTTTCCTATCTGCAGTTCTATTAATATCACTACAAGCTGTGAAGCATTCTGGTGCTTTCCTGACAAGTCATCATCTATACATTATATGTACACTACTGTTTCTCTGTGCCTATTCCCCCCCCCCCCAAAAAAAAAATCTAAAGTTGATGTAAAACTGCCTTTCAAGTAGAACAAGAAAGATTTAACCAGCACTTGAAAATGTCAGAAATCAGTCAGCTTCAAAATCTCCAAATGGTCAGTCTTGGCATTAAAATTTCTGTAATGCTGCAATCAAAATATTCCCTACATTAGAGAGCTTTTTTTTTTTTTTTAAATACCTTGTACTCATGTTGCTTTTTATATGTTTGTTAGAGTTATATCCAATAAAAATGAAGTTAAAAAGCTGAATACACTTCACTTTTGGCTTAAGATAACTGACTAGCTGCCATTCTGATAACATTTGTTAGCTTTGTCACACTATATTGTTGATTTTGAAAACCCTCCTAAAAAGTTTTATTTATTTTGGCATTGCCATGACAGCATTGCGTACGTGTCTGCGCTACAAACAAAAACATTTTATGACACATTATGTGCTGTAACTGACAGAATATACATGTTGACATTACTTACCAAGAAAAAGTCCTCAGCCAAAGGGAGGAGGAGAGAAAAAATAAATAAGTAAAAAATCAACCAGCTCTATCACTTGACCAAATTACTCTCTGTTCTCAAATTACTGGCAGGCAAAGACATATCTGTTGGTGCCAAGTTATTATACAGCCAACTGTAAATTAAATGCAAGGACAAAGCCACAATAGGTGGAGCTACAGTGACTGAAAACATCAGTTGACAATGAAACAAAGAGAGGCTGCAAAATGGAGTGAGAGACTGGTACTTAAACCTCATTGGACTGGTTATGCTGGAAGTAAATGCACATAAAAAAAAGAGCAAAAAGTCTGTATGACCAGGTGGGAAGCCAGAGTCTTGCAATGTTAGAGCCCAGGCAACAAGGGAATCCATGAATTTCTCAGCAGGGGCACAGCTACAGCAGACAGACACTTAGCATAAATGCAGAGCAGATCCAACATAACGGCAGCGTTTATTTTAACAAAATGTTGACATCAAGAGCTAGTGAGAGTTGTCATGTTTTCCAGAATGCAGCCAAAAGGTCCAATTCACAAGTGACACAGGATCATATATGATACATTGGCAAACCTGAATAAGTGCAACTTAGCCTGTGAGGAATTGGGAAGGAAGATGAGCAAACAGGAAAACCAACAGAAAAAAGGGGGTAAAAGACAAAGGCTGCTTTTTTTGTGCAAAATCCTGACAATAGTTTTTCCTGACACATCCATGTTGTTCTGCCCTCCATTTGCCTAGCTACAAGTCTCAGGTGCAATGTACACTTGGTATACATTTAAGCCAAGTTTGGCCTAAAGGTTTGGGGCAGGGAGTCTAACTGAAAATGAGCACATCTATATGAAGCTCACATACATCTGCTTTACAAAAGGGCAGGAAAACCCACACCACCTATTTGAAGGAGCATCTTCCACTTTCACAATTGGCATAGATACCCACAATGGGAATAAATCCATCAGAATAGAGCAATCAGGTCAGCTGTATTTATTTCTCTATAAATCTAGACTTGTTTCTTGGTGCTTTGTATAAGGAATTAGTTTTTTTACTGGGGCATGCCTTTAGGAATATTTTGCACATCAGTTAATTCACATGATTCTTATATTATTCATGTTTTTCATAGCACTTCCTAATCAGAAGAGATGCAGAGGTTGCTTATCTACCAATAACCTGACATCACATTTCTGGCAAGAGAACAGTCTATTTCATTCTGTAACTCAAAACATGCTTTTATCATGTCACATCTCAGACAAACCAGATTCATTATCTTAGCAAGACAATGTGCTCATTTTAACCACTGAAATATTAACATTATAGTGAACTCAGTTGATCCAGAGGACAGACTATCATCCTGACCAACAGGAATTTAATGGTGAATCATTATTATGTCTCTGGTAAAACACACATACTGATCTTCTGGAAATTTTCTGGAAAATAGTCCTCCCCCACCCCATCCCTCTCCTCACAAATAAATGAGATTTTTCACATTCAACAATTCAGAATTTCATTCCTCAGTCCCATCTCGCTAAGTATTTTTAATATATATAAATATATATATAAAAAGACATATATGATACTAAGCTAGTATTCTTTACATCTCACACAGAAGTTGCATTAAAGTGTCAGACCTCTTCCATACTGGCATGATGAGGCACCCTCAAGTTTGGGCTTTTGCAGAGCTCCAGAAAGGTTGCTGTTAACTGCAGACAGGTTTTGCAAAGACTCACTCTGGTTAGATGCTACCAATACCTCTGCAGGCAAAGCATCTCTAAGAGTTTATGAGTAAGGAACTCCATCACAGGTTTCTCCTGCTGGCATTAACCCTTGCCTTCAGGATGACAGTTCCACTCCGAGCACCAGATGCTCTCATGTTACTTACTGGTTTTTTTTTAGGATTTCTATTTTGTTTATTTAGGCTTCCTGTACAGCTTTCTGTCCAAAGACATTGTTTAGAGCCCTTTAGGTTATAAAATCCTAACGCTGTTAATACCAGGTAGCATTGGGCTTTGCTAAACCATGTATCTATCCCCTTTAAATAGCTTATCCATTTAATTCCCATGTTCTGTACTCTGTGTACACAGCACCCAGTACCATCAGAAAAGGGAAAAGATCTGATCTACAGAAAACAGCAGTATACTTAAGTCTCATCGGTATTTTCCTCCTCTTTTCCGGGGGGGGGGGGGGGGGTGTGAGGAAACAACCCAACCCTTTCCATATTGTCCGGAAATAGTAACACCAAACCTGCTGCAGGTAAGCACCACACGAGAGATTTTGAACAATGTCTTGGAGCTGAGTGTTTTACAATCAGTCAAGAATGGACTCTGTTTATCGACAGGTTGCTAAGATACTAAGATCACTTATGTACTAAAAACATATAGACAGTATTTGCTCTTAGAGTGAGCAAGAAATCTGACTGCGACAGAGAAAAAAAATTCAGACAAGTCATTGAAACGGATGCCAAGGATTTTATACAAGGAACTTCATGGTTGCTTTCTCTTTGTGCATTAACATGGTAGTAAAGCTGCATGCATAAACAGCACACAGGGCACAGCCTACAAACCAACAACACATTGTAACTGCATTGTTCACCCATTAAAAAAATAAAAAGACTTTGAACCACAAAATTATGCTGAGTGTGTGGGATGTGTTTTAAGAGAGGATTTCTACCTATTTTTCTCATGCCCTTCCTTGGGCAACTGTCAGTTTATGCCAAAATTTGCTTACAAAAACAGCAGACAGTCCCCAGCAAACTTAGCCAGTACAGAAGGTGTCAACGGAACATCTTTCAAGTCTACTTCCATGTGTAGGCTGGATATAGTTGCGAAAGGGCAATCACTTTGTGAGCACGTTCTTTCAGAGACAAAGTGAGAACTACTTGTTACAAGGAAAAAGCCAGTACGCTTGTTCAGAAGATAAAGTCTTTTATAGCAGTTAAATTAATAATACAGTCCTAAAACAGGGTGTTGGGCACTCATCTACACAAGACCACATTTAACAAGCTGGGGGAAAAAATACCACAGTTCCAGGACATTGGATCAAACTCCAGCCAATCCAAGAGGAGACAAGTCTCCTCCAGCAGAATTCTTGTCCATATAAGCCAACAAGGGAGGATTTCAGGCAGTTCAATCCACAGTGGTCTCTTACTTCTTTATCACTGGAACCACAAATCCACAGTACTACACAGTGTTAGTTAAGTTAAGTGGTCTTTTGGATGATAAAAATCAGTGAATTCAATGCAGTCCTTTACTAATAAAGGATGAAGTCCAGTGAGTGCCACTTGCTAAGAGAGAAGAAGTTCCCATTTTCCAGGTGGATTTGTAAGTTCATATTATTAGAAAAAAGACAAGTCAAATCTGTGAAGTTTCTATGCAATCACATCTGTGAACATGGAGGCTCCATAGATTTAGGGATCACATAAAAAGAGGCAGAAAAGAAAAGTCATCACAACCCAAGCAACTCATAAACTTCATATCTCAGAATTGCCTATGTAACTTGTCTCTTGTTTTGCTCTGGACAAAACTTAACTGCAACAAGCTGGCAGAGAAACCTGAAAAAAAACCTGAGTGCATGAGAACATTGTCAGAGAGAGTAAGACCTTGTTACCTTTTGATCTGGTACTGAAGTTGAAATGGCAGACTCTGAATATGTGCCATACTTTTGAGAGCTCTATTGGTCTCTACCAGTGGATTTATTTCAATTTGATACCTCTTGCACTGCAAGACCACTATTCATATCACAATTCAAACAAACTTGCTGATGAATTTAATCTTGCTGGGTTTAATCTTCCAGGGACAGAAGAACAGCACCTCCTGATGTAGGGTTGCTCCCATTATCAGATGCAATTCATAGACCAACATTGGAGATGCTTGTGATTTCCTGGCAGCATGGAATCCAAACCTTCCTCCCTTCCTCACAGGACACCATGATCAGCAAGATTTTCCAAAAGAATAATCAGAAGGCCAAAAATCTGATCCAATATAGTAAGGAACAACATCATTCATCATTTGAAATAGGAATACTCAAAGCTTCATTAGCCAACTGTATTCTTAATATACTAAATTATACATAGATATATATATATGCATATTTAAATTGGAATAAAATACACTGGATTTTGGGTTGTTCATTTACAAGTGAGCTCCCTCTCTTCCCCAGTTAATTTGAAATTAAAACCTGAAGACTGAACTCAAGCTCATTCCCAGTGTTCCAAGATGGATGTAACACATGACAGGAGGCCAGAAACATGCACTCTGGCTGCAACAGGTTAAAAGGTGAAAGGGAGACCAGATATTTCTGTTTGTAACCCTGAGAACATAAAGAATTGCAAAGATCTGGAGAAGAACCTGGGGTTAAAGGTCACCAGGCTTTTTATTGCAGTTAAAGCAAACTCGGACTGGGTGATCCCATCCACGAGAGGGAACTGCTCTGCGGTCATGTGAGCACTCATCGCAGAATCCCTGGCCACAGGCCCGACAGTGGTGTTTGGAAAGTTTGATGTTGAATTCCTTCCGGCAGTTGTGGCAGTGCAAGATTTCATGGTCTGGTACCCAGTATGCAGGTCGGGCAGCATCTTTTACGAGACCTATGGAGGAAGGGGCAGGAAGAAAGAGGGAAAACAAAAGAACACGTCAACATGAGCATGTCAAGAATGTCTTCATTCTTTCACTCACAAAGAGGGAAGGACTCGCACACTTCCAGTCATATCACTGCCATAAAGTGAAAGACCACCTAATGACATAATACTTCAAGGTAACAGGTAGCCATTTCCCATTTAGGCCTTTCTGCTTTTTAGTACATTCACCCACATTCTGCCTCTCTTCAAAGGGATGGATTGCTTTCCCTTAAATGGAAAAATCTTCTTTTACTCCTAACCTCTTCCAGAGGTGGAAAGACTTGCTCTTCCCTACCTTGGTGACCAAAACACCACAGTGACCAAATCAAGCATTCTGAAATGCAGGTGCCATCTGAACTGAGGAAGAGACTTATTCTTCCTTCCATTGAGCTGGACAGTAAACAGTCCACCAGGGTGATTGCAGGACACACTGTAGGCAAAGCCATGGAATGATGACCTGAGCAATGTATGGGAGGTCAGTTGCACAACAGAAGATTCAAATATCAAGTCTTTGCTGAGCTGCTACCCAGCACACTAAAGACCAGCAAACTTTCACTGTACAAAGTTCACCATTCAAGACCACATTCCTAATTACTTTCCCATCAATACCAACCCAGAAAGCTTCAGATTCTCAACCAACCCTTGAAGAAGTACTCAGTGCTAGCAGTCTCCACAGACAGACTTATAGGCACTCAGTATCTCTGAAAGAAAAACAGACCTGGTAAAATGCTTCCTAACTGGCCAGTCCTTAGGGAACTCCAACTGGCAGGTCACTGCAGTGGTGTATCAGGGGAACATGAATTACTCACAGTTTGGATGCACACACACTTGAGCAACAGGGAGAAAAGAGAAGGTATGAACTACAAAAACAGCATGCTGAAAACCAAGAGGAAATATCAGGCAAGAACACTGCAGGGGGGCTCTAGAACCAGTCAGGAGCAACAATGGAGAACAGGAGCCCTCAGTTAATAGTGGTATCATATGGGAAGTGCCCGTCTGTCACACAGACAGACTTGTAGTTTAATCAAAAGAGCCCCAAGACAAAGAAGCCATCAAAGAGAACAGAGCTCACCTAAGGGAATGTCCATGGCTGTCACCACCGCTCCAAGAGTGTTCTGTACAGCTTCCCCAACCTTCCTGGCAATAAGTGTTCCCCCTTCCTCATCTGTAGGCAGCTCAGCCACATCTGCGTAACACAAGAGTAAAGGGTTCAGCTCCCAACTCCAGCATAATTTCTGCCAAGTTTCAGTTCACGTTAGCCAAAAAGAGCAACAAACTCAGAAGACAGCTTGGGACCTTGTCAGCCTTTATTTACCACCTCCCCAATCTTCAACTGCAGAGTTTTTGCTTTCTTTTCAGCAATAATGGACAAAATACATAGTCTGCTGAAACAACGACATCCCAGTCCTGCTACCATCTCCACACCATCAGCAGGTGCTGGGAAAACAAAGTAAAAATCCAATTAGAAAATGATTCTATCAGGCATCAGATACCTGATAGCTCATTGCAGGGGTCATTCACACATAGGGAGACAAGTTTCACCTTCCATGCCAAAAGACATCAAGCTCTTGAGCTTCCCCACAAAAAATGGGCCAAAGACCCACTTGGGCTGTTATCTACCAAATAGTAACATTGTCTAACACGCAGTGAGGCTGGCTGTGATCCAGGAGTCAGTGACAAAGACTTCAGAATATTACCCAGGGATAATTCTGTCACAATCAACTTCAAATTACCTAACTGGATGCCCCTGTTTTCATAGCAGTTGTCACACACTCGCACTGGTGCTGGTCCCCAGCCTCGCTCAGGCACAGGACGGGTCTTGGAAGAACAGCCATCACAGAAGCCCTCTCCACAGGCCCGGCAGTGATGTTTAGTGTCATTATCTTTAAAAGGCGTGTTGCACTTATTACAGCTCTGAGCAGGACAACACAGAAAGAGAAGCCGTTAGTTTCATCTTCCTTAATAGTCTCATAAGAGAAAAATGGGGAGCAAAATACCAGGATGGCAAGACTCCAAACTGAAACTGTGAAAAAGACGGTTACAATTGAGTGTGTGATATTAGCCCCATCCCAGGAAGTGATTCAGACAGGTAGATGTACTGTGGTTAATCCAATAAATTGCCATGATCCCTTCAGTCACAGGCACAAATAATTACATCCATACTGTGCAGGGCTAAATCGTGGCTATTTGATCTTGGAGGGGGAAGAATTCAGAAGGTGATTTTCATTGCAGAAATACATTCTCTGCAAGGCACAGGTAAACTACTTCTAGCTGAATCACTGGAATCAACTTTTGCATCAAATATGAAATCAGAGTCAAATCTCTGCATCTATAAAAACAGGACTATCAACAGCAGAAGCCAGAATTTGAGGTGTTCATTCTTGCTTTCAAGAGCGAGTGCGTGCAAGCCAGGATTTGCAGCTGTGATACTGTCGGGAGAGGAGGTCACACTAAAGGAGGGAGGAAACACTCTCTTTGGCAAGACTGAGCAGAGTCCCTTTTCACACTTTCTTTGGCTAAGTCAAGAATGGAAAGAGCTGAAAGCAATTCAGTTTTCTCTAAATTGTAGGAGAAGGGCTTACTGCAAGGGAATAAGAAGCATTTGGAATCTACTAGATACTATATTACTTAAAGGGTGGAGAAAAAAAAAATAGCTATGTAAAGCTTTTCTCCACAGCCCAGAAGTACAGCAGCTGCTATTTACCAGGATCTGAGAGTTGGGCCTCCAGTAAGCTGGGGCAATCTGGTCTGTCAGCCAGGAGGTCACAGCTTTTGTGGGTCCCAGGCTAAGTTCAGACACTGACTGTGCCATGAAATTCATCCCATCCAACAGACGCTGGGCTGCATTGTTGTTGTCTTTCAGAAATCCATCCGTCTGGAATGAAATAGGCATTCATTTGAGAATAAAAACAGGGAAGCCTCATTTCTTATAAACAGATGGCTCTGCAACTCACTGCTCCTGTTAGACTAGAGGGCAAGTACGAGAAAAATTTCACCAGCCCTGCTTTGAAACATAAAGGTAGGTTTTAATGGTGTAACATTCATATCAAGTGTTCGCGAGCTGGCAACTCAGCCATCTCAAGCTAGGCAAAATGCGACTGAAGCTTCTTGAAAAAGTTCTTTTAAACAGCAAAGATAGGGGAGCTGCTCTGATGAGTGTCAACCCATTTTCTCCACCATTATCTGGAAGAATCAACACACACACGTGCACAGATGCAATACATACACAAAGACTATCCAGCAACCAGACTTACCCCTGGCCAGACATGTTCAATTTCTGTCCTCACCACAGTGTTCACAGGATCTTGGTTGCCAAACCAGTACTGTCGGCTGCGGTACACCACCCCACAGTTGGGGCACTCAATCACATATCTGCAGGAGGGATTTAAAGGAGGATATGTTACCTCAGTGAGGTGCTGGAGGTCCAGAGGACTAGGCAGAGTAGGGGCTACAGAGCGTCTCTCAGCTGCAGTACTTACCCTGACCAGGCATACTTGGCAAGGCCCAGCCAAGGGGAGTCAGTGGAAGCAGAGGTTTTCGGCACCACACTGACCTCCATTCCTCGTTCATAACAGGCCTACAACACAAACACTCAATTAGAATTGCATGCTTGGGAATCCCAGGCTTCAGGGCCCACGGCTGTTCGGCCATGTGAAGGGTGTAATTGGCATACTGTGGTCTCCACGGCAAAGGGGCCACATATTAAACCTGTTTAGCAAAAATTCATTATCAGTAGTGTCATCTAGAGAATATTTCTACAATAATGAAAACCATGATGGTGCTTGAAAGTTTTTCTGTCTTCTGCACACTTTCTTCAGAAAAATCAGCTAATACTGAGAGATGGGCATAAACAAGTAAGAAGAGTGTGCACACATTCAGTGTGCAGGTGGTCAACATCATCCAAGTTGAGAGCAGCTGAACTAACAATTTAGATAGCAAATAATGCACAGCATGGAGTGGTGACAACGTCTCCAAGCAAAAATACGAGTTCAGTGGGGATCACTTTGTCGAGGCCAGAGCACCTCTCCCGTTTGAAAAAATGCAAGAAAGTCTGCACATGCCTGATATCCTCATTCATTAAGCCATCCTTTCCCCTTCTCCATTCCTCAGACCTCATCCTTGTGGCTCTGCTCACCTTGCAAGTATAGACTCTGTTATCATACTGGTGAGAGTATCTGCATCGACTCTTGGATTCATGAGGGACTCCTTCCTTTGCATGGTTCATGCTCTTCTTACAGCCACACCTGAGTATGTAAAAGCAAACCATGAGCTGATCCTGTCAGATATAGGACAGATGTCACTAAAAGCTCATTTATATTGCTATCTTGCATTTATAGTCATTCTAATCCCAAAACAATTTCACGACTGTACACACAGCAAAGACATCATTTATCACTGAAATGCAGGCTCTTTGGAGAGAGGTGTAGCAGCTGTTTCACAGTACAAATGAACACCACACAACAATTTAGCACGGGAAGTGATCACTGTGGCCAATTTAAATTTCACAGAGAATCTTAGACAGACTTAGCCAAGCTTGGAAATTGGCCAGGACAGAGTTACACTGCAGCCTACAGACTCTCTAATGTGCATAGAAAAGTGGGAACATAGCTCAATTTCCCTTTTGAGAGAGATCATTTCCATAAGCATAATCAGCCGTAACATCATGCTGCTGCAGTACCTTACGGACTCAGAGCAGTGACTGCCACCTACTGTCTTTCCAGGCTCAATCTCTGGGCTCTCCACAGAGAGCTCCAAGCCCAGCTCTAGCCAAATCCAATCCAGGGCTCCGTCTGGAATCAGGTCAGCATGGCTGCTAGTCACTGGGCACAACCCAGACCCATGGTGATGTTTGCTTTATTGTTTATGTAATAAAAATGGCAGGAATGGTCACTATAGGAGACTTCAGGGGTTTTCTTTAGAGCACTCCTTTCTTCTTGCCCCTTGTACAATTCTCAGCCCATGTGCTCATGAACCAACTGGAGGAAGGACATAAGCAGAACAGCTTTGTAGAAAAAGACAAAATAGAGTTGGCAAAGACTACACGTCCAGCTGGTACACAGCAATAACAGCTGTCCTATTCACACAGGAATTAGATTTCAAGGAAGTTCTGTCCTGAAGTACTATCAGTCTGATATTGTCAGGTGTCAAGACTTCACAGAAACTTTATGTTCTGTGGCTGTAGATCAGGGCAGCACTATCTCCTAGAAGGATCAGAGTGCATTTCTCATCCACTTACCCACAGCTGAGGCACACAGAGGAGCATGTGAAATATTCATCTGGAAAGAAAGAGCTGTGAGCCATCTGGTCATCGGGGATCTCCCCACTGAAGCGGTCACTTAGAGCCTGTCAAACACAAAAGAAAGAAAGAACTGGTAGAAGACGGAGTAATGCAGACAGGTTTTGAAAACTTTTACAAGGCAAAAGCATGTGTTCCTTTCCTAGAGGGAAAGCCAGAGAGAGTACACAGCTAACAAATCATGTCTTGCTAGCCTGGAAACCATACAGGTCTAAGACAGGGGTGGAAACCATGCAAGAGAGACAATCTTGAACTTGTATGGAGATAACTTGAATACTTGTAAGGTACTCATTTTTCTCCTGTCTCCTTGCCCCGCCTTGAATTTTATAGCAGAAATGGGTGGGAGAAGACTGCATCCACCTCTGTGTGCACATCCCCATGCCCAAAATAGCTGCTAAAGGCAGCTTGTATTCTCAAGTCTCCAGTAGGCATTTTGAAGGGCCATTTCTCACAGTACCCCTGGGCACATTCTTTACCCCTCAGTATGGGAAGTGCTGCCCTGAAATTTCCTCTGTCCTCCCTGGCAATTGCTCTTCTCTAGGCTAGTGAAACTGCAAGACTGACACAAAGGATTTTTTCCCTTTCCAAGAAGCGTCCATACTCAGATTAAGTCAGTCCTTAGCCTTGGAACCCTTGACTTTTTCAGTTCTTTTGGGCGTTCTGGTGAAAACAAGTATATCTGGAAGCAATGGAACAAAGAACATTTTTTTTTGATGGATATCTTTGAGGGCATAAGATCTAACTGAAACTCTTCCCACAGCTGAGGTAACTATAACGTCTGCCTTTCCCCCCCTCTCTCCTCCCTGGGGGGCACATCTCTGCTATCTAACAAGGGTTGACTATGCACACACATATAGATAACTCTCCCCACAGCCCCTCTCAGATAAGACCTCTATGTAGACATCTGATGTCGCAACATTTCTAGGAAATTATCTTTGAGACCTCTTTCAAGTTTGACTGATACTGGCCAATGGATTCAAAAGTTACAGGGGATGGACATATACCCAGATATCTCCCAAGCCTTGCATCCTTAGGAAATGAAACAAAATATGTTAATTCTTACATGGCAGTAATCTGAAGACAGCAACCTACCAATATGAACTGAGGCATACTAGCATCCCTATCTGCAACTTCCTTATTTAATTACTGCAGTAAGTACCTAAAAATGAAAATAAATACTTGGAATAACCCTCTCCAGCTGTTTTCCCCTGCTGCCAGTCTGCTCCCTAATGCAAGGAATTATGGTACATGCTGCCTTGGCATTCCCTTCTCTGCTTCAGCTACCCCAAATGCAAAGCAGCTGGAGTTAGCTGTTCCAATGGCTGTGGCCAACATCAGGATAGACTGTTAAAATTGCCTTCTTCTACAGGCGTGCCTTCCCTCCCCCAGTGACAGCTGTCATCTTCCAGGCCAATGAAAATATCCTGCTAATCAGGTGCTCATACAAATGCGTGGAAACTTGTAGGAGGGACTACAAATTTTCAAGATCTGAAAACTCCTCTGACATTCTGGCAAGGTGAATCTTTAAGAAAAATAAAAATATATATATAAAAAAAACAAAACACCAGCTGCTTTCTCCACCACTTCCCTTTCATCAGCCCTCTGACCTAATGCTGCACCTCCAAAATAATACATCATTTGGCCTGATCCCATCTAGTTTTGCAGCTACTGCTACATCTCCTTCCTCCCTTTTGCCTCCTAGCCCTTGCCTTACACTACACCCAATACCTGGTTTTCCCAACTATTAACTCCCTCCAAGTCTCCTGCATCCCCTCCCCTTGCACCGAGGCCATCTTTAGGAATTTCACCAATAACACTTTCTGGGCTAAATCCATCAGCTTGCTTATTGCAAATCACTGTCATTAAGTGCTTGTGACTCACAACATGTTACTTTCTCTTCCCCAGTCAACTTCTTCCTGGCTCAGTTTTTTTGCTTTGCTTCTGTTTTGCTCTTCAACTTTTCTCCTGACCTTTCAGGGTCTCTGTTAATCTTTTAAGTAAGAACTACCTACCCTACTTGACTGCTATGCAAAGTCATCATCATCATCATCATCATCTATGTCAGAGACTTGCTTTATCTCCAGATATCTGCAAGTCTTCATCACTGGTTCCTTCCTTCTAGCTTTAATCGCTGCAGCTGACAGTAATTGGCAACAGTAATATGAATAAAGATTGTGATGAACTGATCTTTATAGCAGAGGACTTACTTTTAGTGCTTTGTAGATAACCCCGGGCTGTCTGGGGGATCGAGTGGTATTGTTCTCCAGCTGCTGCTCCACAGCTCGCCTAAGTCCTGAGAAGTCTGTTGGAGGATTGTAAGTCCTTGTTCCCTTGTAGTGGATTGAGCTGAAAGCTTCAGGAAAACAGCTTAGCTTCCGGAACCGATCCTGAATGAGCTTCTCAGGAACCTCAGAGGGATGATCTACATATGAGAGTATCAGCAGGTATATAAACAACTGATGGTTTAAAATAATATTTAAATTGCATGGTGCTTTCATATGCAAAACTGTGCTGGTTTTCCTCATTAAACATCCATATAGTTCTGAAATGGAGCTGTTGGTCCATTTTACAAGTAGGGTAGTAATTAAAAAACAGTTTTCAAAAGCAACCACTCTTTTTCAATGCTCAGCTTTATATTCTAAGACCAAGTTTCAGAGATACAGGTAAATCCACAGGTAAAACCAGAAACATCTAGGTTTGGAAATACAGATATACAGAATGAGAAGCCATTTTTGACATGATATAAGAAAACTCCATGTTAGCACATGTGCTAGGTCTTCTCAGCAGATGATAACTTGGCATAGTTAATCCTAGCACTTGGCATAGTTAGCCCTAGCAACTCATAGCTAGAGAATAAGGACTTGAACCCTACACGGGCTGCTTATTCTCCATGCCAACCCTGCAGCAAGAAAGACCAAGTCCTTATCACCCCTCTGTACAAGGTAAAGCACTTTATGGGTCTGATCTGACATGACCAATTCTAGAGCCCAATACATTCTTCTGCTTGCTTCCAAGCACCTGCTGTACATTTCAGAATGAGACAGGCCCTTCTTCCTTACCCTAAAACTACATAAACACACTCCTCTCACAATTATCCACAAACAGGTTTCTTTCCTATTCCTACCATGATCAGAAATGACCATAAAATATGTATTTTTTTTCTACCCTGACTTTGCACACAAGTGCAAGTATCATCATGGGTCACTGACTCTGACCTGCTGAAACAGCAAATTTCAACAGCTATATGAAACTCCGCATTGCCAATCAGCAAATGGGCAATATAAGAAAAAAATGTCTTGGCAGGTGAATCAAATCAATTAAGAAGGCACTCTAATAATAAGTTCAAAAAATGCCAAGTTCTTCTATCAGCTCAAGAGCTCCCTGGTTAGAAAAGCCCAAATAAGAATGTGGGCCAGCAGGGAGCTGCTGTGGTATTACACCGCGGAGGACTCCCAGATGTTCACAGATGGCAGGACTGAGCCTCATGCGCTGTAGGGAAGCTAAGCCAATTCATTAGCGCTCTTGCTCATTAAAGCACTAGAAATGGACAGCATGAAGAAAGGTTTCAGCATGCACGTTGAAAAAAAGCAAAGTAGGGGCCAGGAGAAGAAATTTACATCCTTGAACAGTCAAAACCAAAATACACTTAACTTCCACGGGACAGTACGTTTCACTCAGACATGCAAATAAACCACACAGTTTAAATATGCATAATCCACTATGACATAAGCCAAGTTAAAAATGCTGGTGAAAAACACTGAAAGGGATGAGAAATAACAGTGTGCCAGACCTGCTGCTTTGGTCACATCAGATACATGCCTAGAGAAAAGTGGTGACAAATCACCCACTGTGGGCCACCATAACCTCAGTCCCACCTCTACACCAGCCTCAGAATGACCTAGGCCCACAGAATTTAAGAAAGAAGAGTGAGGGTATTGCATTTAAGTCCATCAATTTCATTCTTCTTGCCCACCCTAATTTCTACACAAGTTCTGTTTTTACTTGTTTTTTTTGCAACAGGATTCTCTATATTCCTGCCAAAATCCCATGGTGTCTCAATTTCTACCTTTGCCTGCCGTATCACCTGCACCCATGACACGGTACAACGATCGCTCCTAAGGCTGGCAGAACTCCCTTCACGACTAGTCAGTGCCAATGTCCAGCCGACTAAGAGGATTATTCTAGCAGACATGGGGTAGTCAGAGTGCCATCAGGGAATGGCATGCTACTTCCATAGCCTGGCTGCCAGACTGGAAAATCTGAGAGCAAAACTCAAACCCATGTCTTCTACATGGCAGTAAAGAGCACCAATAGTTTTCACCACATTGTAATTCAGTGTCTTACTGCCCACTTACCAGAACCCAGTAGCTTGGTGTACACAGTCTCATGGAAGATGATGACACCAGGACCCAAAGTGGACAGAGGAACATCTAGGCCACAGCGCGCTGTGGTAGCCTTTAGCTCCTTGGTGAAATGTTTTAAGTAAGCCTCTGAGGCATCCCCAAGAAACTTGAAGAGATCATTGTGTAGCCTGTCAGCACGAGTACGGTAGATGACAAGGTCAGAGATGGCCAGGACCTTCAGCAGCAGCCGTGTTCTCTGGCTCAGGTTCACAGTAGCCCCAAGGAGGCCCTCTGTGTCAATCACCACCACTTTGCGGACAGGGTCATAGGCTGCCCAGACTCCTACTGTGCATGACTCCTGGGCTGGAGATGTCTTGAAGACTTCCCGGCCATAGAAGAAAGTGTGGTTAAGAGTGTGAGACTTGCCGTCCCCCGTGTTCCCAAAGATGGACACTACCTTTAGATGTTGGTCAGGACTGCAGTCCAGTTTATTAATAAAGTCTTCTTCATTCCTCACCTTTCAAAAATAAGAAAAAATAGAAAAATATTACAACCATGCAACTGGAGCAGTCAATACAGAAAGCACAGCTGGTTTCAGGATTCATAAGATTAATGAGTGATCAGTCCCTGTTCATATTTCTTCACAAGTTTCTGAAGCACTAACAAGCCCAAAGCAAAATATTCAAAAGCAGCTTTCTAACATACACACATCAATGGGATTTAGGCTCTTTCACCACATAGGTGTTTTGGAAGTGATGCCTTGCTGTAATTAGCTATAATGTATAAAGCTTCTATAATGTCACCCAGTTCGCTTCTAGAGAAGCCAGTCCTTCTAGAGAAGCCAGTCCTTCTAGAGAAGCCAGTCCTTCTAGAGAAGAGAGCATAACCTACTTCCAATTTTGCCAGAACAGTAACTTGGACTCAGAGCATGGCAGACACTGTTGGTAGCATTACTCTCCTGGCAAGCCTCTGAATTCAGGTGCAAAACAGGTGAGTACTTTGGTGACCTTAGCTTGCATCATCCACAGAGGCTGAGCACCTGCTCAGAGAGAAAAAAGCTCCTCTGTTCAGCCGTGCTTCATCTATCCGCAGCGGGGGCTCCCAAACACAGCCTGCCACGGCTTGCCTGCCACGGCCTCTCTGCCACGCTCCCGCTGAACAGATTTTTGTGGGGCAGAGAAGAAAGAAAAAAGAAGCAAAGTTATACACTGGAGTCAGGTGGTCAAAGCAGGTCAAACTGGCTCTTACAGAAGCACCACAACAACCTCAGTGATCCATTTCATAATTCACGGTATTGTGGCTTTTTTTTTTTTTTTTTTTTTTTTTTTTTTAAATTGGAGACATATAAGCACCCCCCCCAACAAAAACACATGAGAGCAGACAACCTTCAGCAGGTAACATTTCTTTGGTTTTACCTAGGTGAAGTGACATATGTTTTTTAAGATAGAGAATCAGGCATTTTCTTTTCAGATACTAGAGCAACGGGGAACAGATAAACCAAACAATGAAACGGATTAGAGCTCTGTAGGAGAGCCTGCCTTGTTTTCACTGTGGAACAGAGCCCGGGTATTCAAAGGTTTCATGCTTCTTACTATGGTTGTTTACCAGTTGCATGTCCTTTTTCCAAGAAGTTTTTAACCAGCAGATTATGTGATAGGGAAAAAGATGACACAGACTATTGGAGAAGGATTAAATTTACCACTTCCATTGTGATTCCCTCCTCAAGGAATCCTCACCAGCCAAAACAAACAGGGCTTCCCCTTTTGCCTGCCTCAAGTTCTGGAAGATCCATGGCTGTTTCCCCAGGTGAAGAGATAGGCAATGCAGCCTTCCATAGTTTATCTGTTTGGCAAGAATGACTCAGAGTGCCATCCCCATCCCCTGCAAGTTCAGTTGGAAGGTCTCAGGATACAAGATCCACAGAGGTCAGGAGGTAATAAATGGTTTCTTCGAATGAGTTTATTCTTAGATCAGCAAATTACTTTAAACGTCACGCAGCCCCATTTGCTCTGGTCAAACCTGTCAGCAGCATCCAGACTTAGAAAGAAAATAAAAAATAGCCAGTGTGACAGACTCTGGTTGGGAACAGTATTCAGAAAGAAAAACTGTGGACTGTAGGGCTGCAACAGCTGCTCCCTGACTCCAAGCATTTAAGGCAGCCTCACAATGTGGAAGAAAACAGAAAATAAAGAAGGCAAAACTCTGTTCAAGGTATCTTTTCCAGTATTTATGGGAGACCATCAAGAAAAACTCAAGACATATTTGCACACAAGAGATGGCCAGCTTTTTGGCAGCTCTGATTATTAGCATATTATCAGCAAGGTAGTTCAGATGACAGATTTAGTTTCTCTAAGTGTCTCCAGAGACACCTCTATGGATGAAAGTAAGTCCTTCATGGGACAGTTCCTAAAAACACCCACCTGTGATTACACAATGTTACAGGTGTGTGAGCAGAGAGGAACACAATCATTTCTGCTCCAGCCTGTTTTGTTCTCTTATATTTGCCTTCCTACCCCAAACTCTTTTTGTAGGGACCTCTCCTTTTGCCAGAGTCAGTGCCCAATCAGACCTGATCATTCTGGTTAAGGTACTCCCTGGACAGCACAAAGAAATAGCAGTCTTTAAACAGCTGCTTAAGTATTGGCAGGGCATCTAATAACTAAGGCCTTTTTAAATAGCTCTGGTATTATTCTGGTATCAGTTTGGGAGAGTCTCTGGAAGGGCTGAGTCAGTAATGTCAGAAGATGCAAAGGACAACAGGGACCACTGGAATAAGGATAGCTCTGTAATGCATTCCCATCACTAAGAAACAGGAGCCAATTCACAGACTCCACCGCAGCTGAAACTGTCCCAAGCCAAGCTAACATAAATGCCTGCAGCTCCAGTTTTCTTTTGCGTTCAATGTACTTTAACAACTATCAATGTCAGGACAACTTACTGTGGGAAGAGGAGCTGGATTTATGAGCCAGAGAGAGCAAAAGCTGGTTCCAGATCATTAATCCAGGTGGCTCCGACAGAGAAGTTACCCTAAATATCACATCAGATACCCTAAGCACTGAGCTGTTTACCACCTTCTAGTGATGTAGGCTCACTCAGATTTCCCTTCAGGAAGGAATCTCAGAGTGATTCAGACAAGCAAATCACCTGAAAGCACAAGAATGTACTGAACTAGGCCTAAAGTCTGTCTAGTCCAATAGTCTGACAGTAATGGATGAGAAAGAACTTAAACAAGAAAAGAGTAAATGTTTCCCAGTATGCTTTACTAGCTCTCAGTAGTCAGATGCCAAAGGACTTCCCAAGCAGAGGCTGCATCTAAATGATCGTGTTTGATAGAGAACCAGTAGACCTACACACCAGGGAGTTGTCTAACCCCTTGGTAAACCCATTCATACTTTCGGTTCCCACAACATCCTGTTGCAATAAATTCCACACAGTATGGGAAAACAAGTGAAAAAGCTTTCCTTCTGTAGGCTGAAGGCCCTTTGCTTGTATGCCATCAGGTGACCCTTGCTCTTGCATATACCCCATCTTTAACCACCTCTGAGTGCAGGGATGTTACTTCCAAAGAACCATCTGCAACAGCCCCCCTATCAGTAGTCAAGTTTACTTCCCTTGAGCAAGTTCCCATAAGTCTTTTGAAGTCAGCGCGGGTGTAATAAGAGTACTGAAGTACTAAGCCCTGTAGGACTTGAATCCTCTTTCTTAGTTTTGTTTCTCATATCTGAGGAAGCGGAAAGAAGTTTGCACAGTACCACCTTCCACTGCATGTGCAAAGGAGCCACATTTCTGTAGCTGTGCACACTACCACACGGCCCAAGAGCGGCACATCTCTGACATGACAGCATAGGGTAAATATGAAACCCTCCTTAAATTGCACAGCAATGCCAGTTAAGAATGAAAACTTTGTAAGTCTACTTAAAACAAGGCCATCTCTCTCCAGCCTCTCCTCTATTTCCCTAAAGCATTTTGCCATTTCTAGTATCAGAGATTCATTTACTCTTTTATAATAAACCTTAGCTAATGAGAGTAAGTCACCTCCTCTAGAAAGAAAAGCTTCTTCAATCATAGCTCAATCATATCTTCTTTCCAGTTAGCACTGTTTCTGTTAACAGTTGTCATGTATCCATCCATTTGGAGGCGAAGGCCTTCAGCAGGAGGAACAGGGAACTTTATAGCCAGAGCTAGCTTTACAGCCAGAGTAAAGAAAACACAAGAACTCACACCATGCTGCTGTGGACCACATTTAGATCTAAAACCTGCTTGTCACCCATATTTGGAAATGTATTATACCTGACACAAGTTTCCTAGATGTAAGCAATAATAAAAAGTAGAATTGTTTAGGAAGAGACAAGAAAAAAAAGAACTGCTAAAATGACATTCCTGCCCATGAACTTCTTGGAAACAATGTTACTCAAACAATAAAACTTTTAAAGCTTAGGAACAAAGCCCATAAAATAGAACAGTTTCCAATGACCTGTACTTTCACAACTTTAACTCTGCTTCCAGGCAAAACAAACACATTAAGTGAACCAGACATTTTTACCCCAGTTCTCTCCTTCCAAAACTATTCAAGAAATCTTCAAGACTTACTAATATTCATGGAAGTGGTGCACAAAGCTAGGGCTGTGCCACAACCACACAATAGCTGAAAACAAAAATCAAGAGTGCTTTGTATAGTAATCATCAGACAGCCTTCATTTGTTAGTCTTACACTGTCATTTTGAGTTACATTGGTACTTTTGTTGTTGCATTTTGAAGTCTTACACTTTGCTTGAGCTTATTTTAGCAGAGTATTTTTGAAAACTAAAACACATCTTCTGCAATCAAGAAAGAAAAATCCTGTGATATACATCATGAAATTTCTGAATCATTAGATTTGTTTGACGACGAGTAGACCACAATATCTTCTGATATACAACCACTAAATCACTAAAAAAGGTATATACATTTAAAACACTTTTTAAACAATGGAAAAATAAGCTACAAGGTTCATAAAAGCACATCCATATATATGTAACAGCATAAAACCACAAACATCTGAAATCAGTCTTCAAGTACAAGTGGACAAAGCAATCAAGTGAAGAAAATACTATTTTCCTTAGAACATTACTTACAGCTTGCAATACAAGCAATTCTACCCTACAGTTCAGAAAACTTTTTAAAAAGACAATGCTTGCAAGAAGTCAAACCATACCCAAAAACAGAAGAAAAGAAGGCAAAGCAAACTAAAGAAAGATTTGCAACCTTTGGTAATTTAGGCATCCCTGAACTTTTAAACACAAAATTGAAACAATTTTAGGTAATGAATTTTAAGAACAGTAAATCAATCATTAAAGCTGGAAACCTAACAGAGCTATCAGATCAGCCCACCCTAACACAGACTAGTTCCTTACGACACAGTCTGCAAATTTTGGCTAGTTGTATTTTAACCATATAAAACAGAATTTCTATCCAGGGTAGATTAATGCAAAAGTCTTAAAGATGCATGCCTAAAGCTCCAGGTCCTAATGTTAGGTCGTTGCATCAAAGTTTCAGTATATGCTGAAAACAAACAAAAGAGAAACCTAGAAAACAGAAACATTCCTTTAACTACAGCCTGTAAGATGAATCTGAGAGAAGGATGACCTGCAGCACAGCAGTGTTGCGTCCAAAATTCACATCTCTGCGGAGCTCTTCACAAGCATCACTCACAAGAGAGAAGAGAGGGACTTGATCATGAGCAGGTGTTCAAGAAGAATCAAGGCTGACTTTTAAGCCTAAGTAGCTCTAGCTTCATACTCTAGTTTCTCTCCCATATATTTTCTTGTACAGATTTCCTATGGAAATAGCATTTATGCAATTATTAAGTCTTCTGCATATAACTTAAAATCCATAAGCCAAATACATAGAGGCATATATTTCCTTATCAAATATGTCTAAAACGTAAGTTTCCTAAAAGTTTTTGAAAATAAGCAGCAAAGAAGAAAAAGACTAACAACCTTTGAGGGAAAAGCTCAGCTCTCGTTCACTCCATTCAGCCACCAAGATGCAGCGGTGAGCTGGGCAGTCATGCCTGCACATGCTAGCCAGTAAGCATACTGGTATGATGGCTGGTGCATGACAGTATACATACTGCTTTTTACCAAAAAGACAGCAGGTATGGGTGAGCTATGGATAGCAAGAGGCAGACATCTGCAGAGAAAGAGACTTCATTAATTCTACTACTCACAGAGCTACTTGTTACTACAAAGACACTTTATTACAGCTTGGGGGAGTTTTTCCCCTAAGAGGGCCATGTCAATGGATTCGTTTATAAAATCGCATATGCCAGACTAGTAGTTAAATCTAATGCTCAGTAGTGAATTAAGCCTTTACCCATTAAACACTTTCATACATTTAACATCATACTGTCCCGAGTAATCTCCTAGACTTCAGTCAAGCATAATAGTGGGCATCTGTTTTCAAGATCAGAGTCCTACAGAGCCTCAAGCTCAATTTCTGAGTGGCTCAACACTGGATGCAAGCAACAAAAATTAAAGGGGGGACAGACACACTCTGATGAGGATCTAAGAGTAAATTCCAAAGTACCTCCTCAGTTTCAACTAATTTTGCTCTTATTCCCCATGCCAGGTACAGGCCTGACTCAACCAAAAGACTGCATTTGTATGACTGGTATTTTCCAAGCAGAAGCTTTTTGTACCTACTGATATGCCTTCATCGCAGTACTGCCCATAGGTACTGTTGAGACTCATTCTATTAGTATTTTCATGGGTTTGTGCAGAGCCTCTCCCTGAACTGATGATCTTTAGACCAAAGTTCCTTCCCACAGCTCTGGCAAAAGAATTTAGAGATAGTATTTTCACAGATTTGTACAGAGCCCAATAGAATGAATCTCAGCAGGACCTACAGACAGTCCTGCAGTGAAGAGCAGAGGCTGCCAATGACTGAAGATGCTGTTATCTTTGTCTCTTTCAGGAGAGTCCCATAAGAGTTAAATCCAGTTCAACAACCCTACCCAAGGAGGGAGAATCTATTTCATAGATTTTAAGACAGGCCACTGTGGGCAAAAAGGAACACAGTGGTAATACAGAACATAAAGAGGTAGTCTAGTTTGGTTGGATCTCTCTAACCCAAGAGGCAACACTGACTAAAATATTGCTATTATAAAATAAGCTACCTTTGTAGTGACAGTTGGGTTAGATAAACCTGCTGCAAGCAGAAGATTAGACAGCCCGCTAACCTGTTTGATAGCTGAAAAGTTAACTGTCCTCTCTTTCTTTTGCATCAACTCAAAAACAAAGACTTCAAGGTAAATGCAACTGCTACAGAAATACTACTATCTTGAAAGTGTCATTTAAGTCTGGGAAAAAAAAAAAGTAGAAATCATTCAGCACCCCAAGTACCCTTTGTTTTGAGTTCTCTAGAGGTGTTAACTTGACCATACTGCTACACTACCAATTACCATCCCCAGTTCACAGCTGTAACAGCAGAGACACAGCCAGGCAAAGAGACTTGGCCAGAAGACAGCAAGTCAGTGGGAGAGTCAGTGCTGTAACTATTAGCTTTCCTCAATATGCACAGATAATGTAATTACCCTCAGTACAGTACCTTTTGCCACTGCCCCTATTAAGAGTCCTGCATTCACAAACTTACCTGTATTATGGTCACGCTCTTCCTGGAAAATAATTAAGCCAGTTATTTTCCAATTGTAGGATGTTCTGAGGGACAGGCCAAGGCAATCTGAGAGTTCTGCCTTTATGTGATTCTAAATGTGATCCAGGTAGAAAATCCAGGTAAGAAACTAAAAGGAGTACCTGCAGCAATACCTGCTTCTCAGTCACCCCTGCAGATGTGAGAAGTGCAGGAGCTGGAAAGGCCAAAGGGGCTGGAGAAGAGCAGACTGCCAAATCCCTTTTCCTTCTTGGATACACCCCAAGCATTCTCCTCCTGATGGCACCCAGGAGCCCAAGACGGCTCACCAGGTAAGTGCAGAGAGGGGCACAACAGAGGAAGCACTAGAAGTCCCCCCAGCCCTATTTAGTTAAATTCCCAGAATGAAGCAGCAGATAGTTCCAGAGTGGCTTGCTATTGGCCTCTCTCACCTGTGACTCGCTCTTCTTCCGCAACCATACTCATTTCAGCATGTGAAGAAATGAGACAGAAAGCAGGCAAGGGATTTTAATTACAGCCCAGGAGAGCTACATGATGAAGAAGGTGGAAGAGCAATACCAGGAAAAAGAAAGGGGGGGGGGGGGGTGGGGGATAGCTGTTTTGAGTCTTACTTGCTCTGCCCACCTTGTGCTCCTGAAACAAGCTAGCATTGACTATGTAGCATTGCAGCATCGGTACCACCATTGAGACCCTGTGTACAAAATCCGACTGGTCAACTTGGCCACTGGTGTACCTGATGCTTGGTGTCCACATGAAGGTGAGATACTGCACTGCAGCAGCTAGGGAGAACACCTCTCAAAGGCACATTCTCCTTGCATCAGCTGCTCTTTCCTGTCTTTCCAAGTAGTCTGGACATCTTTCTCCTCCTTTCTTCTTCTTTCTTCCCCAAGAAACAATATAATACTGGGAGTTTCACTCTTTGACTGTAGTAAAAATGAAGCAATATTTGTTAATGCCTATGTGCAAATTAGCTAGTAGTCAGCCTAGGACCATTAAAAGACTTGTGCATTTGTTGAATGAATGGCACCTCTTCTGTCTTCCAAAAAACACTCTTCAAAATACTGGTATCTGTCCAGTGGAAGAAGGAGCAGCAATTGCAAAGTAGTTTTCCTACTACTTTATTTTGAGGACAGAAAACCAGTGCACTGAAGGGTAGGAAAGGAAACTGCAAACTGGTAACAGCCTAGAAGGGGAGGAATACTCAAGAATAACATAGCAAGAAGAAAAAAATTCCTGGAGCGCAGGACAGCAAACTCCCAGAAATACTTTGGCAAGAAAACCTCCCTGAAGCATAAGAAGGAGCAAAACTCATCAGTGGTACAGCAACAGATATGAGGGACAGAGAAATTACAAATTCTGATCTGCCAGATCATAGTGACTTTAAAAAACTTGGATCCTTCCACATTTCTTCTTCCTCCTTTAGGTCCATGGCAAAAATACTAGCTGTGAATCTTCAGACTATAGGATATGTATAAAAATCACAAGAAATTTACAGCTGACAGTGCTACCCTCAAAGTACAAAAACATTCCCCTACATCAAATTAAGCAAGAGTGTTATAGGAACTAGAAGGCATTATTACATGATAGAGAAATGCTTTTCTACTACAGAGGCAGGCAATAAATCTTAAGAGATTGCAAACTTCTCTTATGAGAGAAGACATTTGTTAGCTTGTTTTGACTGACATGAAATCCTTCACTAGAAGGAAATATTGTCAGTGACTCTCCGTTCTCTCATCGCTAGACTTTGCCCAGAATCAAGTTAGCATGTAATAAGGAAAAGCCACAGTACTTTTATCAGGTTTATAGTAGGAGCACATACAAGCAAAGCAGCTAACACTCCTAAAGAGTTGTCACTCTGTATGTGCAACTTTTTAACAAGAGGGGACAGAGGAGGACACATGGACTGTTACACTGTTAGATGCTGATTATTTAATGATTGTATAAAATGGCCAGCATTTAAATAAGGGCGACATACCTGTCATCTAAACTGACAGCAGAGCATTATAGAGATCCTGCTCAGTACTCTCTGAGGCAAAGCGCTTAATCCTTCAGGTGTCTAACCCTGCTAGAAGAAATATAAAGAACTCAAGGAATGGGGCTGGATTTAGGAGATGGAGATGTCTAATCTATCGGGGGAAAAAAGTGCTAATTGAAAAATAGACTGCTCACTCTGGGTGCCTCAGGGGAGATTTAGAAATGAATGGATGTTCCTTTCTCCCATATACAACTATACTGCTGGTGGTATTATTTTTATACAGTGACTAGCTGCAAAAAAACCTCTCTTTTCTTCCTGCCTTCTTAGTAAGGCTGGCTAAGTTGGTACCTTTTATCAGTACCTTGAAACTCTCTAAACAGAGATTGGGTCATTTCTTATGTCAGAGCTAGTTTCTGGTCAAAGAGCAGTGAACTCTTCAAGGCAAACTAATAATGATCAAGCATGTCCCCTATCTGCTGGATTCAAAGAAAGACTTTCTCTACTTTTATAGATTATATATGCTGAGTCTCCTTACATATAGCTTGGGACAAAGTGTTATCACAGAAGCCACTGGTGAGACTACAACCAAGTTCAGATCCTGTGGTAAGAACTCTCAACATCTGTTCCCCAAGATAAAAATATCAAACTTGTTGTTATGCCTTGTTAAGCATGTCCTCTCTCCTATCTCAGAAGTAGTAGTAAACAGAATTGACTATACAACTGATACATAACTCTCTGCTTTATGGTAAAGATCTCTACTGTGAAGGTGCTGTATAAAGACCAAACAAAAATGGTTCCTGTTCCAGAGACAGCATTAATATAAGTACAAGGAAGAGATATATATACACAGATACAGACCAGTGAAAAAGTTCAAAAGGCAGTGAGACAGTATCAGGACTCAAAACAACTCTAACCTCAGTCCAGTTTTGTTGGGGTTTTTTTGCTGTATTTTTAAATATATCTCAGAGTAAAGGGGAGTTTTAAATGAGATCCATGAATCAATTCTGTAAGTTCCTATGTGAAGTGCTTCCCACATGGAAGGGTAGCACTAGAGATATTACAAAGGTGCTTTTCTGAAAATTCAACATGTTAAAGATAGGAAAGAAAAGCTGACAACTTGACAGAGCAGATTAAGAGATGCAGCTGGGGGACTGACACATGAAAAAAAGAAGACTCCCAGCTTGAATCTAACATGGCAAACACAAGATGTAGAAGATGTAAAGAGAGCAGTGACAAAAATCAAAGCAATTGGCTCAGGAAATAATAGTCACAATATCATTCAGAGCAAGGAAGATGGAATGTGTCAAAGGTCATTAACAAAGAGATGCTGCAGTTATCAAGAGCTATTTAATTGAAGTCTCAGCTTTAGATATGTGATAGATAAGGCCGTGAGTTTAATGTTGTGTAAACAGAAAGTGCAAAAACATAACATAGCCTGAGAAAAAGAACACAGAATGGGGTCCAAACTGCTGGTGACGTCAGTTTGTAAAACAGGGAAATTTGTTTTCTCTTAGAAGAATTCAGCAAGGTCTCACAGGGGACATAAGTCCTGGAAGGTAGAAAGGAAAATCTGTGGTGTAAGTCAAGATGGCTGGGGACTGAGTCACAAGAGTCACCAAGCACATAATGCTATATGTTGTGTGTAACAGTAGAGGCCAGACTCTGTGAGGAACAACCGCTGTCTCTGGTTCTTCCATAGATATGCAGTGTGACCTTGGATTTAACTGTCACCTCTTCTTAACACAAAATAACCAACCTTTTTTTGAAATGCTTGGATACAGCATTAATGTGATGAACATCACAGAGAAACCTGCATTTCACAGGGACAAACTTAAGTTACTGTCAGTCCTCTGCAACAACTGTTTTACAAGTGGTTCTTTAAAATGGGACCTTTCCTGACTAAGTGGATTTAAAATAAACACAAGAAAACCACAAGCTCAGAAAGCTGAGGACATGCTGCACAGCGCAAAAAGCATGGCACAAAGACAATTACGCAGATCTCAGAATTATCATAGCTGTATCAGTGCAATGCTGAGCCCCAGCTAAGAATCTCTGCCTCTCAGCTAAACTACTCTGCTCAGACACAGCTCCTCACAGATGAAGCTACGCTGCTTCTGGATCTAAAGCTAGCTCAGTCATTGCTTCCACACTATAAACATATCCTTGAGTTTCAGAACTACCAGCTTCTAGAAACCAACAGGAACAATGAGATGGGAGATACCCACTTGTGCTTAATAACTCCAACTTCCAAAGGAAAAACAAATTGAAATCTCTTTGCCCTGAATTCTTGCCTCACTGAATTACTTTCAAGCAGAGGATAGTAAACCCGTACATATCAGCAAGTACCTCCATTCAGCATCTAGTTTCATGTTTGCTTAGCAGTTTAACTTGCTCTGCCTAATTTTGTAGGAATAGCACTTATCATTGCTATGGCAGAATCTGCTACTGTTAGCAGATCAGCAGTTCCCTCTCATTTCTTAATTAATGCAACAATCTTCATGTTTCAAAGATGAAAAAACAGATGGTTAAAGAAAGTTTTTTTAAAAGAAAACAACAAAAAAACAAGAAAACACACAACACTGATTCTCCACATTTCGGGTTATTACAGTTCTGGCATCTTGAAGAAAATGTTTGTTTAAATAAAGAACCTCCCAAAGATTTCTCCCCAAGTAATCAGCAATCATCTTGCTAGTGACAAGTACGAAAGAAAAGACTTAAAGATCACTTTCCTACAGTATATTGGCTGTTCAACATTATCAAAAGATGCTACGATGTCTACAGAGCTAGTCAACTGACAACCCTTTCTAAATAAAGGTCCTCAAACTCACTAACAGAAACATCACCAGAACAGCAAGCACTCTTCAAGTTCCAGCTGCCAGAAAATATGTTGATTGAAAACTTTCAAACTGCTCTGAGACTGTCTGTAAGATGTCACATAAGTATTCAGCTATGAGGAAGAGAAGATCAGTCCAGATGGAGGAACTCTGGTTCAGCATCTTGGTAAGAAGCAAAATCATTTTCAGAGAGCTTTTTCAACCCTGTTCTGATCAAATTGTTATAATCCAGTAAAGGGCAGTTGCTGTCCCCATAAGGAGGTTGGCTTCATTGCCCATGACATTTAAATAGTAAAGCACTTGCTTGCAAGAGCAACCATAAATCTGCCTCAGTAAGGATTACAGATTCATGAGTATAAAAGTAACTTAAAACAGCACAACCACATGACAGTTTGCGAGCAGCTGTGTAGGACAGCCCTGTGTTAAGGCACTTCAGAACTTGCTCTAGTGGCCAGATAAAGATTATTGAAAAGCCTGCAACTTAAGAGTAGAGTTGCACCTTCCATGTACTCTGAGGAAATGTGTATGCTTGAGAGACGTAGACAAATTTAGGACCACTACTAAACCCGAAACTCAGTCACACACTCTGTTCACAGTAGCTGGTGCCCTAAAAGTGGATGGTGTGTTTCCCATGTCAGTGCATTGTAAGGACTATCATCCTTTCCTCCCGTCCCCCTCCAAAAGCCACAAGAATTTATCAGTCAGCATACTTGAACTGACCAAAACTTGACCCAAGTATCTTGCATCTATTGGCAAGACAGACACATCAGCTGTTACTATGATGGATGCAAATGACTAACCTACCAAAAATGAGGGTATCATCACAATTCTTTTACCACTTGTAGCATGAACATGTTAAATTAGAGCAACCAGATACCGAGTCTCAAAGTGACCACACATTTTCTTTCAGTGTCTGCTGGACGAGGTTTAATAAGTACAATGCAAACTGGAAGTCAGAAGATCAGGTTGAATTTTAGTTGTATAACTAACCTGCTCTGTGACTTCCACACATTGCATTTTTACATTTCTGTTTTTCTCATGTATAAAAACAAGGATACTTTGCCTTTTCTAACGTGCTTATGCTCATGAAGCATAAAGGTCACCAGAAGAGTTAAGTAACTGCAAGCATTGCACACTAGCCTCTGCAAAATAATTTCCCCTAAGCAGCTGTTTCTAGTCAATGAGTAATTCTGTCATTATTACTGGCAGGTCTACCCCAAATTGATGGTCAGTCTCCCCCTCCTTCAGCAAAAGGCTAACTTGGAATAATACCTGTGAGCAGCAACATAGCTTAACCATGGTGTCTGTAGGACTTGGATGGCACACATCACGACTCTTTATAGGACAGTTATTTCTAATTTATCCAGTTCCTAAAAATCAGATAGATTTATTGGTGCTAAAGGAGGGTAACAGGGGGCTGTAGTACTGCTTGGTACAGTGCCCATTCCTAGTCATACAGGAAGAGACTGGCTGCCAGCACTCCCATTTGCAGGATATCTGCTGCAATCCTCTCAGTTCAATTTTGTTCAGGAATGACCAGCATCCTGCACAGAGAGCGCTTATCTTGGTTGTGTGTGTCTCAGTACAGTCAATTCTTTCACCAGCTCCACTTACCAAGCTTCTTAGAGGAGGCTCTTGCCACACATAAGGTTTTGACCTTTTGATGCTCTCACGAGCAAGGCCATTCCCAGGTACTTGGGACTTTTAGGCCCAATATGCTCATTTAGTGCCAGGAATAGACTATCCTCAATGCATTACTGTTGCTGTCTGTTACACTATTAGTTTAGTCTAACAGACTATCATGAGGCATGATTAACACAGAAACCCGTTCAATAAACCACAGTAGTCCTTACCTGAATCTCTTCAGTTTCATCCACTAAGAGGAAACTGACAACTTTCTCTGTCATTTTCCTCCTCTTGGTCTCCTCATCCATTCCCTCCTCCTCCTCCTCCTGCTCTTGGGCTTTGCCAGCATGGTACACGGTGATAGGGTGCTTCCTTTTGTTCCCCCCAGCATGTATTCTCTTCTGACACTCCACACACAGGTTGATTTTGCACACCTGGCACCTCACTGCTGCTCTCTGCCTAGATCCTGTCATACTGGTGTGCATTATGTTCCCATTGGCACCTTTGCAGGAGTCACAGTAAGGGACATGGCCAGGTCTTATACGGGTCCGTTCATGGTTCCGTAACCTCTCCTGCTGATGCAGCTCTTCTTCACACCGCTGACACTGTAGGCTCCCGCATTCGTCACACTCAAAGATTGCTTCATCTGTCCCACTGCAAACATAGCTTTCCTGGCACAGGAGTGTTGTGTTCTGTCCTTTCTCTGCAGTTTGTGTGTGGGCGCTCATCTTCAGATTTCTGTAGTGTTTTTCCTTCCTGTTTGTGTTTTGAACAATGATATGCGTACAAGTCAGTTGAAAATTCAGTATTTTCACAAGGGGAAAGAAATACAGCAGGAATTCTGTCACTACTTAATTTTAAAGAATTAATAAATGTTTCCACAAGATTAATACACTGACTGGCCTCCCAGAAAGAGTCTTGTGTTAAGTGCAGATGAAGTTTCCTTACTCCAGAATAAATTTAAACAGCGTGGCTGGTTTCATTTACTGATATACTCAAATGCTGGCAAACCTTCTTCCTCTGCTTAGCTAGATAATGTATCTTCAGTGATGTGAAGAAAAAAAAAAAATCAGTCTGGAGTACTTCAGCAAATTGGTCCATATATTTCTCTAAAGCACAGAGTGGTAGGAAATTAATTGAGGATACAGGGAAAAAAAGAAGACATTAGAAATGCACAAGTGCATATACATGCACACACACAGGATTGTGTCAATACTAGAAAATTCTCTGCTTTCAATATCCACAGCTAAGCTCCTCCTTCAGAGTTCACAGTATTTATTTGCAGGGACTTTCCTGATGTACTTTGCCAGATAAACAAAATTAGATATCTTTGTATACTCCTCCTAACAATACTGAATACTAACCATTACCACAGCCACACTGACATAGGATGGATTTTTCTGTCAGATACAACTTGCCAAAACAGGCCTCCCAAACAAGTGACTGCTCCAAGCGCACCGCACACCAAGTAGTCTTTGTCTCGACACGCTCCTCCGCCGTCGTGCAGGGGCCCTGCGCCCTGCCTTCCCCACAACAGCCCCTTTCACCTCCCTCCTTTCAAGCACGAGCCCACAGCGCTACTTTCACTTCGGCCGGCCCTTAGCGGGTCTCCTTCCAGAAAAAGCCATTTTCCCGATTTGTTTTGCACACCTTGCTGGGAGCAACCGCTTATTCCGAGCTGCTGGCGCCGGGCAGCCGGCCGGGTGCGTTAGCTGCCCCCAGGCGCCGCTTACACTTGTGGCTCGGTCCTCTCTAATGCCGCGAACCGAACAAACATGACGGGCAGGTACTTTTTCAGCAATTCTGCGTTAGTTACGCAACGCCGCTACCAGCCGGGGGCTCGCTTGCGCGCCGTGCACCTACCTCAGGCTAAGGCGAGCACGGCTCCTCGTCACACCGAGCAGCAGCCGGGCAGAGCACGGGGAAGCCCCGGTTTCCCCCGCGGAGCCGCGGCGGGGGCCGGGACGCGCCGCGCCGCGGAACAAAGGCGGCCCCAAACGGGGCGCCGCGCGCCGGACTATTGTTTACAAGCCGGCGGCCACCTTCCTTCCCCTTCCTCCCGCCGGCAGCCGGTGACTAAGGAGTCGGGTCCCAGCCGCCTCTTCCTCCTCCTCCTCCTCCTCCTCCCCTGCGCAGCCGGGTAGGGGGGCCGCCCCGCTTCTCCTCCCCCGGGGCCCTGGCGGCGCGCCCCAACCATGCAGGCGAGGCGCCCCGGCAGGGCAGGACCCGCGCCGCCGCCGCGGCCCCCCTCCTCCCGCGCCCCTTGTTGCCAGCCGGGATCAGCTGATCGCGGGGAACTTCACGGTTATTTCCCCCCCGCGGAGACGGGAAGGCGGCGCAGCGCGGCGCGGGCGGGGCCGCCCGGGCACGCCGGGAGCTGTAGTCCGGGGGCCCGGCGCGGCCGCACGGAGGGCCGCCAGCGGACTGCATGTCCCCGCGGCCGCCGCGGGGCCCCGCCACGGCGCCTGCTGGGACGCGTAGTTCCCGCGGCGGCTGGGCGGGGCGGGAAGGGGCGGCGGGGCCGGGCGCGCTGCTGCGGGGGCGTCGGCGGGTGACGGGGGCGGGGCGCTGCGCGCGCAGGGGCGTTGCAGGCGCGTGACGGGCGGCCGCTCTATCCGGGCTGGGGCCGCGGGAGGGCGGGGCGCGCCATTAACGGCTGGTGACGGCGCGTGGCGGCGGTGGGGGAGGGGCAGGCGCAGGGGCAGGCGCAGGGGCAGGCGCAGGCGCTCCGCGGCGGAGCCCGCGGGCTGAGGGGGCAGCGCCGGCGCTCTGGGGTGGGGGATGGTGTGGGAGGAGGCGGTGATTTGGGGCCTTTTGCTGTCCTCTGACTTCTTTCTTTTTGGCTTTGTTTCGTTTTTGTCCGGTGCCCCGAGGCTCGCGGGTTCTCGGTGGCGCTGGGAGCCCGGCAGGCCCCCCGAGCGGGGCAGGCAGGCCGCCCTGCCCTTCGCAGGAGTCCCAGAGGAGAGGAAGTAGCCCCCAGCTGGTCTCTGAGGGGTGAAATGCGCAGTGAATCTCTCTTTTCTTATGTTTCTTGGAGCGCAACCTGTAGTTTATTGTCCACTGTTATTTCCAGGCCTCGAGGTCTTGCAAATAAGTAGGTCATGTTTTCCTTTGGAGGGCATGCAAGGCGCTAAACTTGCATGTACTAGTCAGTCACTTAAAGGCAGCCCTGGCAAGGAGTGCCACCATTCATTATAATATCCTCCTTTTTTTTCTTTTTTGTAGAGGTAGTTACAGTTAATGTGTGAACGGCCACTGTTCATTTAGTGGAAAGAGACCACAGATCTGAAACAGGTGACTGCCAAAGAATAGCAGATGGTCATTCAGTCAGAAACTGGAACTGTGGAAGTGGAAGGTGGTTGCTGTGGACTCTTTGGGGAGGGGGGAAGCACGCAGAGGCAATAAAAGAGCTCCCAAAGAGGAAGTAATCCCAACCAGCAGTGACAGCAGTGAGCTTTTGGCTCACTTTGGTAATGGTAGGGTGCTACTACAAAAGGACAAGGCATTTCTAATTGCATGTGTATTTAATGAAGCAGGATATGATTTATATAATATACAAAAATATTTTTGTAGTAGTATAACCAGCAATTTATCTTCTAAAATACCTGGAGGTTTTGGCTGAATGGTAGGCTCAAGCGGTAATCGTTACCTAATTGTGGGAAGGAGATGTGGTGTTTCACTTCAGTGAAGTTTAACAGTGATACCCATAGAAAGGCAGCTTTAAAGTGTTGTGTGATTTGGTCCTCTTAGTTTGGTTCTATACAAATAATTTCAAGAGGAGACCAAATTACATAATTGAGTATCCATATAGATTGCAAGGATACCTAACTTAGCTGTTGTAAGGTGAAGTATCATCACTTCAGAAAGCTGTATCAGCAGGCCTAATTACCACAGAAATGAGGCATCTGCTAAGTTTCTGAAACTGTGTGACCAGGGCCGTGCCTGAATTCGAGTGTATGGTTGAAGTACTTTTGATTCTACTAGACTCTGTGTTGCAGAACAGAAGTTTTGCCTGTACTGAGGAGGGAAAATGTGTTTTAACTAGGTTAGGCATGGTGTGATACAGATCTACATGCAGTCTGAGCGAAATCTAAATGTGATACATATTGACATATGTTTGTGTATCTAGGCATATGTATGGTCATCCATTTCTCTTTATGCTTTTTAATGATGATGAATCACTGAAGGGTGGAAAGTGATTCCCTTCCCTATTCTGTTTCATACTATTATGATAAGGCATTTTAATTCATTTTTTTTGCAGAAAAGATTAATCAAAAAGATTAATCAAATGGGCATCTATAAATATAAACCTTTCCTGAGCCAAATGTCTTCAGAGTGAGTAACTTCCGTATAGTGCATATATTCCACACATAGGAGGTAGAAACTTTTAAATCTCACAAGGCTATTCATAGGGAAACAATGAATAGCCTTCTGAGATTTAAAAGGAATCAAATCAATGAGTTTGGCTTCTAAGAGATCTTCCTCTAAGTGGTTATATTTAGACTGGCAATGTGATTGAAGCAGAGACAAAAAAAATATATGGGGAAGATGATACAAAATGTAATTATTCATTTTGCGGTATTATTAACAAAAGTACATTTAAAAACTACTTTTATTTAAAATATTATATCTTATAAAAAGTACATAGTTGTGCTAGTTATTTTTTACTGGATAAAGCTTAAACTTTCTGCCCCCACTGTTTTCTGCCTCTCTTGGAAAGATAAAGTGCAGCGCTGGTCCTCCTGGAATAGGAAGTATATGTAGTGTTTCTGGGCTTGGGTTCAAGTTGTGTTTTCCTGTCACAGTCAGGTTTTAGGCCATCCTTTAAATATATGCCAGTGAAATGGAGCAGCCAAGTGTGCTCTTGAAAAAGTCCTTCACTCTCGCTTCACATCTCAGAGCAGCAACTCTCCTATATTCCCTCCTCTAGCAGATTTAAGAATTGAACAAAGGTGGATCCTCCTGTGAAGATTTATGTATCCCCCCCATTTCCCTCTTGACTGTTTTCACAATATGTTCCAAAACGCTGCAGAAAACAGATTTGTCCACAGGTTTTTTCCCCCCCTTCCTATGAATTTCCTTGTTTACAATCTGTATATTTACAGGATTTAAATGTAGATTTAATCTCCCTGACTTTTAAATTCATATGCTCTGTTAATAATCATCAATTTGATTTTAAGACAAAAATTACTTCCAGCTGCTTCTTGTACATGATTTTTGTTGGTTTCCATGGGAGTAACATAGGATGTGCCAGGGAGGGAGAAACCCACATTGGATAGCGCAGGTAGGCAGTATGGATCCAGGATCCTGATGATTGGTGACAGTTTTAAAAGACTGTACTCCTACTTCATCACTGTAGTGGATACTTTTTACTAAGTCATTTTGGAGCTGTGGACCAGAGTTCTGTTCCTGCCATAAAACATTTAAAATGTTATGCTGCATAGAAACAATCTGAAGTTTGCACCCTGAGATGCTGCCTAGCATGTTTGGAATGGTTTATCACAGTTGAAATGCGAAACAGTCTGCAAACATGCTAAGTGCCTGTTCTTATTTTCGGCCTTTTTTTAAAGGCCGTGTACTGGACTCTTGATGGGCTTCAGCATCAAATTCTGAAGCCTACAGCAAGTAACTGAATAAAGCAAACTGTGATCAGTATCTGGAAAGTGGGATCTCAGTTTTACAATTAAAGAGTAAAAATATAACAAAGATGGATAGATTTAGGGATAGGTAATTCTAAAATAGAATAGCAGACAGCGGAGATGTGAAAGTAACAGTTTTTACTGGATTCTTGTGATGCAGTTTCTTCCTTGGTTAGAAAGGATACTGAAGACTAAAGTGTATGATTTGTATAAGGAGAGTAAATGCAAATTGCTTTATTTCTTTGGCTAAATAAAAAAGATGAACACCTAGGTCAAGGAAACCTTTGTGATTTTTTTTTCTGTAAATAAAAAGGCTTGTTAAAGCAATACAAGCGAGATTGGAGTTCACATTTCTTTTTCAAGTAGATAATAATTTTGATTTCAGACAATAGCATAGAAGCATGAAACCTGGAAGACTCTTTGTCCGTCCTTTCCGCTTTCCTTGGTTTTCCTCCAAACTGCAAAATGAGAATTATATTTACCTAGATAGGTATAAACATTTATGAATTGTTTGAAAGATTAATAGTAGTCAGAAGCTGTATGGAATGAGTTGTAATTAATGGGAAACAAAGATGCTGTTTCTCAAAGAGGAAGAAATTGCTTTCAGTCTTGAAGTATTTCCTATATCTACTACTACTAAAATTTTTAGCCTTGCACATAAACATCTTGCAAAGCAAGCTGGTGAGCAGGACCTTAGTTTCAACTTGCTTTTTGACTGTTCAGTAGTACATATGAAGTCCATTTTGTGAACTCTGCCAGCTTCCTATTCAAGCAGTCAACAGCATCAGCTTTGAATGTTTTTCTTGCCATTACGAATAGTGGGTGGTACTTGAGAGGATTGTTTGTCATTAGGTTTGATCTTTGAGCATTTTTCTTTAATACAGCATCCATAAACAGTGGAAAATGTCATATAGAAATAATAAGCATTTTTCCCTAGCCAGTCCAAAATGTTTTGAACGGCTTTGTTGACACATTTGCGTTATCCTCTGCTTCGTAATGGTCTGCAAGACTGTCTTCGCTCCATTGACAATCACTTCTGCTTTCCATTTGCAATTGCTTGCCATCAGTGTGGTAAATGGAGCAATTACAACCTTGTAAGTAATGCTGGGGGGGCTTTCGCATTTTGAAGCGTCTTTTAATGCAATCTAGCTGCTGGAAGTACGGCAGGGAAACTACCATTAGTAGGCCACTGCTAGGACCAATACAGAGTACAAAGATGTCTTTTTGCTGAGGGTTTGCCTGCCTTGGAGAGGCACCGTTTGCTGGTTTTGATCCATAAACACTTACAGGTTTTCCAGCTGAGGTGCAGCCTCCCACATGCCAAATACACACCTACTGACAACAGGATTGCTTGTTAGCTTTCTAGGCCCTTAAAACTTGGTAAACCGTGAGGCAGCTCAAACACGTGTTCCCTCCTCCTCAACAGCCTCTCACGAGGACGGGAGCAGGCAGGTTTCCCGCCCGGCCATGTCGCGCGCCGGCGGCTACACATACCGCTGTCGCGGCTCCAGCCGCAGCCGAGCGCGGCGGCCGGGGCCGGGCGGCGCCGCAGCGGCCGCGGAGGGCCGGCGCGGCCCGCAGCCATCACCCTCCGGGGCCAGCAGACAGCGGCGCCAGCGAGTGCCGCGCAGCACCGCTCAACCCCAAGATGGCGCGCCCGCGGCCCGGCGCGGAGCCGCAGCGCCGACCGCCGCAAACATGGCGCCGGGCCGAACGCCTTTTTTCTCTCTCTCGGCCTTTCTAGCCGCGGCGCTCTATGGTTGGGCGCGTTATGTCTGGGCGAGGAGCGAGAGGGCGCTCTGGCCCGCGCGGCTCTATGGTCGCGCGGCGCTGGGCAGGTCGGGCCGCTGACGGAAGGGGTGGTTCACATGACCCCAGCTCAGCGCGGCGGCTCCGGCTCGGCGCGGTGTGTTCGCGGCCTAGCGGCGCCCCGAGGCCTCCCGGCGCGGCGAGAGGCGGCGGCGCCCCCGTTCCCCAGCCCCAGCCCCATCCTCGGCCTGCGCGTGTAGGAGGGGCCGAGGCGGCGCTCCGGACGCGGCTCCTACCCCTCAGCGAAGGAGGGTAAGTGGTGGAGGGCTGCGGGGGAAGGGGGCAGGGATGGACGGCGGCGGCGCCTCCGCCGCCCGCTGAGAGGAGGCGCCGCGCGGGGCCGAGCCGGGCCGGCGCCGCTCTGCCGCGCGCTCGCCGCCCCGGGGCGGTGGGAGGCGCCGGTGCCCGTCGCCGGGCCGGGCCTAGGCCTTGAGCCTGGCGGGAGGTGGCGCGGGGGTGAGAAGGGAGTGCGGCCTCGGGGAGGCGCTGGCGGGCGGGCGGCGAGGGGGGCCTTCCGCTTCCTCCCCCTCCCCCGGCGCGGGCCGCGGCGGGGCGGGGAGCGGCGTCGCCGGGCGGGGGGGGGCCGCGCCCGCGGCCGAGCGTTTGTCGGCGCCCGAAACTGCCCCGGCGCTCGGGGTGGCCGCCGCCGGGTGCTGGGGGCTGCGGCTCCGTGGTGCCGGCGAGCAGGGCCAGGTGAAGAAATGCTCTTCGGTGGTACCGTGGTGTCCTCCGTCTGGGCCGGGGTGGTCCTTAAAGCATGTGTTAGCAGCTCGTGCTTAAACAATCGGAGTGATTCATTGCTGTCCTAACAGTTGTTAGGACACATTAGCGTGTCTTTCTCATGATGTGTTTGTAGAAAAGACCTTTGTCTGCCTGACGGAAAAGGGGTTTTGTTTAAATATGCATCAATAAATATCCTGAACACAACTTTCTTTTTTTTTTCTTTTTTTTTGATAGCACGGCTTATGGGAGATAAAATCTTAGAATTGAATAGTCTTCCCTCTATTCTGATCCAAATGCATATGCCCGAATTTTTAGTTATTTTGTGGGTCAGGAAAGAATTGTTATCAGTACGCTGCATCTGCATTTACAGAAGGCAGTCCAAAACAGACTTAAAAAAGCAAGCACAGACCAGTTTCTTAGTTTATTATGAGGGAGTTGTCTTAGCCCTTCACATATGTCTGCTTCTCTCTCTTGAGTGCCCATTCATGCAAGTGTTGTGATGCCACAGCCATGTTTTCGCTTCAAGAAGAATAAATGAGCAGCAAGGTTAGGGTGGAGAGTCACTTCAGCTAGCACTTTACATGAGGACGGAATTAGGAGTAAAACTGAAGTTCTTAATGTTTTGGAGTCATGTTTGGTAGAGCCTCACGTAAGGCATCTTCAGAAGGACACATCTGTTGGTTTCAGTAAGCACATTGTGTTTTTAGACACTGCAGAATAATAGTTGGGGATGCAACTTACTTGATGGCAGTTAGTGAACACTTCTAGATCATCTCTAACAAGTGTAAGCAAATACTAACTTTGATTGGAAATAAGTATACTTCAAATCTGTATATCTATTTTATCTCTGTATGTGGCCTTTGTGTTTGACAGTGATGCCTTGTGTAGCTTGCAGGCAAATTTAGAGAAAGCCGTGGCGCTGTATGAGAAGGTGTTGGATATCCTTTGCCAAGAGGATCAGCTGTCTTGAAATAAAAAAAGACTTTTCCTTAGGGTGCAGTTTTCTTCTGTAAGAAGTGTCATTTGTTTATATCAATAATACAAGGAGTGTCTCTGGTGACAAACTGTAGGTTTAGTTATTTTATATGGCTTAAATGGCTTAAAGAATGGCCTGAAAATCCATAGACCTTGTAGGGGAGTGACGTAAAAGCTTGTGTAATAGCACTAAAAGGCTTATTTATCGCGTACACTTTATCCAGTCATTTCTTAGAATGTTTTTGGTGCTCAGCTGAACACTTTGATATGGTGCAAAGTGTATAAAATACTTGAGCATAACTTAGAAGGAATCATTGTTCATCCTGTGATGCTGCATAGATATAGACATTAGAACCAAATGCCAAGAGCTTGTAAGATTCATAATAAAAATTAGCCTTATTCTCAGAAAATGTTAAAACATTTTTATTTGCGAGAGCTTTTCTGTGGACACTAAAATGAAACATAGGCATTCAAATCAAATATGTTGGTATAACATTTCTTTAACCAGTGTGATATTATATAGCGTCGTGTTACAGACGTAAAATAGTCATGGATTCCAGTTTTTGCCACGGACTCTTGTAGTAATCCAGAGGTTAGGATTACAGTCAAAGCTGATTTTTAGTTAGTTAATAAAAGATCCAAAAATGGTTTGCACTTACTGTTCCTTTGTCTAAAGGGCTAGCTGTTCAGCTATTTTGCACAACTTATTCTAGAATAAGTGTACAGATTTTTGCCATGCTGAAGGATTGAATGGGAAAAATGTTGAAAATAAGTTAAAATCAGACTCAAACTGTAATCAAGCTAGATTAGCCATGCTGTCACTGCTGTTACACATTGTATATTTATTCTTAAAACACATCAAGCTCATTTACACTTGCAAGATTACTATGGTTAATTTCAACCTGGTTTGGTATAACTATAGTTTAGCAGTAAGTATTGTAACTGCCTGTTTCATATGGACATAACTGTTCTGAAAATGGTTACAAAATATTTTGCAGGTTCTGTTTTAAAAAGTTACAGCTTAGAGAAACAGTTATAGATACTAATTAGTTTAATCATGTGACACCGGTAGAAGATGGCTGCTGTGAGTAGATGGTACAATTGCCAGTTTAAAATACATTAGTTACCAGTGATATTTAACTAGTAAACTTGCATTCAGTTTGTGACATGTATCTTTGTCACCTTATTTAAAAGAAAGAAGCAAATCAAAAATAGGTTAAAAGGCTATTAGAATTTTTTTATTATTATTACACGTACTGGCCCTACTGCACTGTTAAAGCTTCTCATATGGTCACTCCCATCTTATTGGGTCTTTTGGGGGCCAGAGATAGTACAGAAGCATGGGATAGCAACCTCTGACTGTAACTATCATTTCATATACTTTGAATTCTATACAGCCTCACACACTTCAGTCGAGCCTGCCCTCAGGCTAGCCCTGCGAGCTTGTGTGGCTCTGTGTCAGAGTTAGCATGCTTTTAATATTCAGAGTTCAGGTCCAGTAGGGATAGCATTGACTCAGAATTAATAAGTCTCAGTGGACCTTACCTAACTTCAGGGCCATATGGGTATTTCTCTATGCTGCCAAGTTTCATAAGATTGGTGCAGCTGGCTCTGCATGCAGCTTAGTTCCACTAGGGGTTATTAACTCAGAAAAGCAGTGTGTGATAGCAGCCGAACTCTTTCTGGGTCCAAGGTGAACCTGGACTATTGTAGTCACACTTGCCTTAGCTAATAACTCAAGTTGGATTTTGAGCTGGTTCTGCTTAGAGTAAGCTTAGATATTTTGCCGTCCATGGCATTGTTAATCTGCAGCTTAGAAAAGCTGCCCAAGGGTAGTAAAGTGTACACCTACATTAGTGTGTTAGCTCAGATCAGGAGCATGCTTTTGAAACAAGTCTCCCAGTCAGCCCCACTTAGCCAGCTTTTATTCACATTGGTTTGCACTATTACAATAGATGGACTGGCTTCCTTTCAGATGAAAATATACTGAAAAATGCACTCTTAACTGTTAACGGGCAGTCAGTCCACTGGAGCAGACTAGAGTGAGTATGAAATAAAAACCTCCCCAAAACATGTGGGGTGGGCACTGGGGTTTCGGCTCCATCCGTTTTGTGCAAAAGACCTGCTCCTTTTGTGCTTCCAAGCTTGCTGATGTAAACATAGCCTAAATTGATGATGCTTTGAGTCAGAATTCTGACATAAATCCATCCTTTTAAGTGGTATAGATATCATATTCATTCAGTATTTGGAATAGTGTTATGCTAGATGCTGACTGTTTTTCTTACAGTTGTATCTTTCTAACTACTGTAAAGATTCACAAAAACTAATCTATCCTTTAAAGTGCTGCTATTTAAGCAGCATTCTTGATAGCTTCATCTTACCTCTAACTTTGCTTGAGATAATACTTTGATAAGTCAGATAAGTTTTTTAAATATCTCAGGACTGTTTAGTTGCTTACTTGCACACTTGAATATTTTTGGGAAATTTGAAGATCACCACATACAATACTGAAACCACAATAAACGTATTGGAGACTGAGCACTGTACTAGCCGGGTGGTAGGATAGTCCGCAGAGAAGTTCAGAATAGGGTTTCTGATATCTACAAGGGTATTCTCCCTCGACCCAGCTTAACATCTCTTAATTTTCCATACTTCACCTTTAGTTTATAGTTACATATAAATTTGAGATGCTCTGGCACCTCTGACTGCTGGAGGAGTATGTACTTTTCTTGTATCTTCTGTAATTGCTGACAGAAAAATTGCTTTACTCATTTTCCTTCCTTGCAGCCCCTTGGCTGCTACAGAGAAGCTCATGCATCTTTCTCATCCTCTGTTTAAGATCCCTCACTTCTCCAGTGAGCGATTTCAGTCTGGGTGCCTGTTGCTGCTCTGTTTTGAATAGAATAGAAATAGAATTAAACTCTTATCTTTGCCAGTTTCGTGTTAGTAGTTACACATAGTAGCAGGAAAGACCAAACCTTTCTTTAATTTTAGTGTTGATGGTCTTCAGTGCCAGGGCAGCTTTCTAGCTGTTGTGAAAATAGCCTTACAAATGTGGGAAAAAAGAATATAGTGCTTCAAGTTGATGACTTCTTGAAGCTGTACAGATAACAGTACGTTTCACATGTCTGACTAGAAAATTGAAAGACTAAACTCTTTGAGGTGTAAAAATTACTTTGAGTGTTAAACTTTTGCTTTTGATCTCAATCAAAAAAAAAAAAAAGCTTTGCCTGCATATATATATAACATCCATTAAGTTGGGCATTTTTTAATTGAAGGATCTTTTTACCTCTTGGTCCTTACACATGCACACGCACACATGCCCCAAAATGGTGTCTCAGTTGAAGTGCTCATCACAGCAAGAGAACCAGCTGCACCTACAGGCAGCCTGGAGAATTACTTCCAAACTGTTGTTGGTTTTACAGACTGCTTTTTAATGTCTTGTGGACCTCAGATTGTGTAACACTGCTGTAGCCCATTTGGAATCAACTCAAGCCCAATAGTTTACTTTCCTACCATCCTGTCCCAAAACTCCATTGAATTTTGTCCAGTTGTCCTCCAGCTTGCAATGTAGATAAGGACTGAGAGCTACTTAAAGGAATGAGATCTGTGCTCTCCCTTTTCTAGGACCCTTGCGGGGGGTGTGTGTGTGTGTCTTTTTTTTTTTGTGTGTGTGAAAAAGTTTGAAGTAGTGATACCAAGATGGTATACCCCCCAGGCTTCAGATTGTAGAGGAACATCAGCTGATAGGCACATAGTCTGAAAAGAAATATAAGTTGTGTTCTTCCAAATAAAATGTTTTGGCAGTACATCTTGGCAGCTTTTTCTTTGCCCATTCGGTTTAAAAATTGAAGAAAGACAGAAAGGAGGTGTGTATTTAAGCTTATTGTTTCTAAAGAACAGAGTGTTCCTCTTTATTAAGTTGTATAAAATTGAATAAAATAAGTTTTTATTGGATTGTTGGAGGAATGCTTGCATTTGCTACCTTGTTTCTTCCACCATCTTTGACCTTGTATCTGGGGTGTTTATCTTTTCTGGTGGAAAGTTGATGAATGTCATTTTGGGGGCCATTAAGGAACACAGTCACCTTGAACCTCTTGTAACTGTCTTTAAAAAGAAGCAAAAGTAAAAGTAGATTTCCTGATACGCTTAAAAAAATTTTTTTTCTCATGTTCTTCTGATGTTCAGATTTGTCTTTGATTGAGATATGCTATAGAGTCATATATGCATTCTTATACTTCTTGAATAAATACTTTCTAGACCTCAAAGGTATTACCAGCAAATATGCTTGGGCTTCCGTTTCCTATCAATGTTTCGAGTCTGTGTGGGAGTAAAGTTTTGCTGCATGATTGTCTTGCAATTTTTGAGCTCTTTTAAATGTGTCTACTAACATGGTAGAGTACTGATTCTAGCTCTTCTAGTATTTAAGAGTTTTGTTAACTGCTCACTCTTGTGTGTGTATGGAAGGCACATCTGTCTCCAGCAAAGCTTTTGTTTCCTGTTTCTTTCATGTTCGGTGCCAGGAAGCTGGGGAAAGTATCTTCCAGTATATAAGTCTATTTCATGTATCAGAATTTCGTTTATCATAACTTTTTCTTTTCTCAAGGCCTTCTGCCTTGGTTTTGACTTGTGATTGCCTGTTTCAAAAACAGTTGTGATGAAGATATGGTACTGTAGGTTATAATGCAGGCTGTACAGCCCTTTGAGAAACCCAGATGTTTGCTTAGATAGCTAGCTGGACTCCTGTCATCTGTGATACTGTGTCTTTGTGATTGGTATCCACATAATTGAGTATGTCTGAAGTTCCTCTCATACTTCTTCACTGCAGTGCAAATGTACCCGTAGGCTCATTACAAAATACTGATATGCCGTGTGTTTTCACAAGCATAAATGTGAAGATTTAGCTTATGTGTTACCTTCAGCAGTAGTGTTCATGAGTAGTGCTCCATTTAGTTTCGAGAACTGAGAGGGTCAACCCTTTTTAAAGGCTTGACCATATAAGGGTGATGAGATAACATTGGGAGAAAGAATATATGCCTTATTAGTTTTGTTAAGAGTGCTCTAATTTTTTCTTATCAGCTGGTGTCTGTTACAGTGTTAGTAGTATGTACATGACAATAACCATCTATCTGATGAGCAAATTATAAAATGTTCCTTACTGTCCGTATTAGCATATCAAGCCTCAGCTCATCAACTATTGGACAAGTTGAGCTAGGAGACACAGGAACTGGGAAGTTAAAAATAGACCGGAGAACCTTTCTCCAAGCTTTTAACTGTCTCTGGGCTGGAATTTGGGCACTTCTGCAATGGCTTTATTATTAAATACAATTCCCATCAATGTTGAGGATCAGGATGTCCCAATTTCTTCTCTCATTATTTCATTCTGCATCTATTTTGTGAGTGATCATTTCTTGTACAAGAGAACTACTTGGCTTACTGAAAAGTCTATTCCAAGGTTACTTCTGTTCTCAGATAATGAGGAAAAAAGCTTTATTTTTAAAGAAACTCATTGACTACAAACAGTTTAATTCATGTTCTTTGTGAAACATTGATATGAGAGGTCAGTTGTAGTTTTGTTTTTCTGTTCATTCTGAAACACTTTGACGGAAGTGTTATTTTTCGTTGTGAAAGAAGACATCTACTATATGCGTGACTTAATGCTCAGCCGGCTAAAGGGGAGATAAAGTAGTTTCAGTTTGTAGTTGAATGTCCATTTAAATATTTAAAATCATTGCAGATGTTTATCGGTTATGCTGCTTTTGTAATTCACGTTTGGGAACTGACTAGTGCAATGTTTCCTTTTTCTATCTTTTTAATAGATTGCAACTGTAAGAATGTCTTTTCCACCTCATTTGAATCGCCCTCCTATGGGAATCCCAACGCTTCCCCCTGGTATTCCACCTCCACAGTTTCCTGGCTTTCCTCCACCCGTGCCTCCTGGTAAGTTATGTTAGTACATGGAGCTGTTGTAGAAAGAAATTATCCTTTGTTGATCTAAACTGTATTATTTACAAAAGTTACTCTGTCTTAATGTATTTCAGTAACACTAATTCATGTACATTAAAATGAGTTTCTAGTTTTCCCACAGACATCTGTCATGTGAGCAAGCTCCTTTAGTGTCTACCTTTATGTTGCTTATATGTGACCAGAAATGAAAGGCATTAGAGACAATATGTGACTATGCGTCTGCCCTTTCTTTCAAAACTGAAGCTGGATAGTAATTTTTGCTAATGTTTGTTATTCTAAGTATCACTGCTTTGACAGCAGACTGCGATTTTCAGTTCCTTTCAAATAGGCCATTACAGCCTTTGGAAACACTTGGTACGCTGAGCATTTGTGGTGTGAAAATACAGGAGCAACTTGCAGAGAATCTTCAACTTGGATAGTTGCTAGCTGAGTACAGTCACTCTTTTAAATATGAATTAAAAAATGTAAACAAAATTTTTTTTTTTTGTTCTTGTGTTAGATACTTCCTGTGAGGCACGCAACAGTTCTAGGATCCTTTATTACCATTAAACATGATAAATGTGGGAGAATGAGTTAGCCCCATAATGGAATGTTCTGTTGAAGCTTGTGGGTTCCGTGTTCAGTTCTCAGTCTTATTGTGGCATACATTTTTTTAAATCTGTCTGGAGGCTTAGCAGATATTTTGGACTTCATAATGAACAAACAGGATCTCTAATATGAAAAGTCTGACACATTTTGGTTTAATATGGCAGTCAAATACGGATAGAATCTTAAATGAAGCAAAATACACTCTGCAAAACTTTTCCTCCCTCGAGTTCTACCTGAATGTTGTTACAGTTTTATATATTAATGGGGCCTGGAGACAATACAGTTACTTTCCTTTTGTTTCATGTGGGATATCTGTGTCCTTTTCCATTTTATAGCACATCGGACCCTCTGAATTCCATCTTCCGCTGTCTTATGTATGGATTAGTAGTGTTTATTGTGAACTTGCTATTGCTTCGCTTCCAGATACTATTAATAAATAAAACTGAAAAAATACGGTTCATACCTAAGAAATGCCTTAGTACGTCAGATCAGCAGTCTGTCTAGCCTGATGTTGTATCTTGGCAGCAGGAATAGAAGATGATATTAAAGGCGAGCATGTACACCTGGCTGCTTTCTGAGTCTGTTTCTTCATACAGCTACAGTTTCCACAATTGATATGTTAGGGATTTTAGAGAATACAGTCTTTCATATTTCCTTTATCTGTTTCTGGACCTGTCATTCATTGATATTTTTTGATCCTTTTTGAACCTGCTGATACTGTTTGTCTCCCCAGTCTCCTCTGGCATCAAATTCCAGAACTTTATTGCCCACTGTATAAAGTACTGCTTTCATATGTCTGTCTTTAAAATCATTTCCTACTAGTTTCAGTGAGTGTGCCCCAGTTCTAATGCTGTGGAAATTTGGTGGATTGCATTCTGTGGTTCTGTAGACCTTGCTCCATGCCTCGTGAACCTTTGCATTGAAGTGGAGTCTTTACTTCTAAGGCAGCTGCTTTGTCACTTGAATCACATAGTTACTCTTTTCTAAGGCTGCAGGTTCTTCTTGGGTTGCAGAGATCAGATCTGTGTGCAATAGTCAAGACTATGGGCATCTAGTATACCAAGGTTTTGTATAGTAGTAGCTTATATGTGCACTGCTATATACGTAGAACTATATATGTATAGCAATACCTTTCCTGATCGTGCCCAACATCTCATTCAATTTCCTGGCTTCTACTTCCTGTTGGGTTGATAGTTTCAGAGACCGCTAGTGTCTTTACTGAGTTGTAACTTTCAAGTCCAAGTTCAGCATCATGATAATTATAGATGTGTTCAGAGGAATCTCTGAAAACTAGCTCCGTTGGGCATGGCATGTGTTCTGTCTTTGTACTGTTCCTTTGCTTTGATCTGACTGTGCACACCATTGCCTCGCAGAGCTACACCATCAGAGTCTTGTCTTGGAGTAGTTCTTCCAGCCTGTGAGATAGCGTGGGGCATTAAAACTGAGAGCAGGGAAAAACTTCCTTTGCAATAAGTACACCCCTTTTGGTTCTCTGCTGGAACAGGTTGGAGGGGCAGGAGGTAGTATGACTTTAATATGAAGGTACCGAGAAAGAGGATTTAGTGATGGAGGAGATAAATGATGAAATCAAGGCAAAAATGTGGTGGATGTGGAGAAAGGTGGAGTGGGGTATGGGAGAGGGTGTCTGAGGGGGAATGTTGTTTTGGGACTAAGGGTGAGAGAAAAGCAGGGAACGAGCCCAGGAATAGTAGGTTGTAGAAGTTTGGTCAGAATAATGGATACAGCAGTAAGGGATAAGAAGAACGGAAGAATCAAAAGGGAATGGTTGAGAGTGAAAGATGGAGAAAGTTTATATAGAACAAAGAAGGAGATTTTAGATCCCCAGAGGATATTTCTCTGAAGAACATGAGATTGACTTCCGTGTTCTTGAGTGTCAGTTTTTTTTACAGACCAGCAAGTAGCTGTGAGATCCAGTCACTTAATATCTTTATCCCTCTCTAGCAGTTGGCATGCAAAGAATAACAGCCTTTATTATGACCAGATATTAGTTCACATGATAGTACTTAAGGCTGCCAGTGAATTTGGTAGTGAAAAGAGTGCATGGTTTCACCTGATTAACTATTGTTTTAAATTAAGTTTTAAAGACTGCAAAGCCAAGTGTTTAGCAGGTATGAAGCTTCTAGATTGAGGTTTTCTACGTGACCCATATTAAGCTATTTTGTAAATAGTGTGAAACTGGCTGGCATTCTTTATAGGGTCTTGGCCCCAAACTGTATGCAGAATGGATTGCATTATGAGAATTGAGCAATTCAGGAGTGAGGTTGTAGAACTTTGGCTGCTTTTGCTCTCTATTTATGGAATTCCCAGCCTCATTCATCACACAACTATCTTTTAAGCAGAATGATCTGAATGTACTTTGTTCTTCAGAAGCACAAATTTATTTTCAAAGAAACTAAAATGAGAACTTGATAAAAGGGACTAGAGAACATGATAAAAGGGACTAGAACTCACTTGGTGTCTAGTGTACTTCAGCTATCATTGAATGCTTAGGAATTACTGGTAATATTCAATACTATGAAATTCTTATTTGAC